>NC_138206.1:91064627-91664627 GCF_964194415.1 Vipera berus | reverse complement strand
CTCAAAACATCAGATTCAGGCTTTTACGTAGATGTTCAAACTTAGTATAGATGAAGTTTATTACAATTAGTTTATAATAAAGTATGTTGAAATCAAAGAAATTATTTAAACAGGTGTGAAATATTAGCTAAAAGTATACAAAATGTCACAAATTAAATGTGAATCAGTCAGCCATAAAAATGTCCTGTGGACATTCAGCAGGTCCTCTTAAACTGATTCTCTTGAGGCAAAGTTTTTTAAATTTTTCTTTCCACACCACACACACAAATAACCTGAAAAACTTTTGCTAACAAAATAAAAGGGGAAAAAGATAAAGAAACCCAAGCCCATTTATGGAACTTGCTATGTAATTTTATGGATCACAGAAGAGTTTCAAAAATTGAGAATTTATTTCAGTTTACACTTCAGTTATGATTGCAGTGGAATGTTGCTATAGAATATAAAACAATTAGGCCTAGTGATGGCTAGTGAATATAGACAAAATTTTTGAAGATTAGAGATAGGATATAGGATATATATCTTTTTTTGCAGGCTGTGAGCGCGTAGGGGTGGGGCAGGGTCTGCTCATGGGGACACAACACGGTGGCGACAGTGTGGTGGCGGACCAAGTACTGGTGCAGGCAGGCAGGGTGTATGCCCTTCTCAAGCCAGGCCAGCCCCTGCAGACTAAGAGCATCAGCCATTAACATAAAGGAATATTTGATTATATCTGGATATTTGGAATCAGTTAAATTTGTGGATTACAAAACTACTGATAATGAGCCTGGCTTTTCAAACTTTAGAAGGCTTCACTAACAGAAATTTTTATTTAAAATGCTGTACTGAATTATGGGGAAAGCTTGCCCCAATGCATATTATGTTAATTCAAACTCTATGAATAAATGTCCCAAAAGTATTTGTAAGTTAATATTACATTTTATGTTAGAAACAATGAGACAAAGATACTTTCTACTTTCTGGCTTGAATCCTGAAAATAAACAGTGAAAATTAAACTAATAATTTCTGAAGGACTAGCTATGTTAAGAGGCTAAAACAAGTAATATCATAATTGGTGATCTAATATAGCTACTCGGGCAGTGATATTTTCTGCTTATGACTTAGCTAGGTTAGTTAGCCTGCTCAAGCAGTCAATGTAATTTCTAACCTCATTTCACTGACACTCTACACTTTTTTTAATAAGTAAGATAAAATAAAAATATTGTTCCTATCAGGCACAGGTGTCAAATTTACCATGTCACGTGACATGTGGGTGAGGCCTCCGTATGATGCAACCGGCCCACATGCCGGCAGTTTGACACCCCTGCTATAAGGCATCATTCCCACTGAGGCACTTCAGCTCTGTGACTTGATAATATGACAGATACACACATACAGACACAATCTTCCTTCCTGCTATTTTCCCCTCAATCACAACCCTGTGAGGTAGATTGCTGTGTGTGTGAGGGGTAGGGAGAGAGAGAGAGAGAGAGGGAGAGAAGAAAGAATTCCTTGCTTCCGTGTTTCTATCATAAGTTCCTCCTATGTAAGAAATTTCTTTGCTTCTCCTCAAGAATCTCCTAAAATCCATCTTCACTTTCATTGAAGAAAAATTGCCCAGATTTGATGAATGCAATAAAATGGACTCTAGTTCATGAAATGTTATGTTTTATTACTGTTAATACATAAGATATTCAGAGTCTTTGTTACACTTATTGCATTTATTAAACAATAATGAAATATAATCAAAGCTGAGGTGAATAGGGAAAAGAGACAGTATAGTAAAGAGAGGCTGGTTTAATATACAAATTCTATGACAGTGTTACAAAGAAACAAGTTGTAATTTCAGTTTGGATCCTACAATAGTCTCAGTCTCCTATAGGTGTATTTGTGGGTAGGAGGGAGGGAAAAATTGAGACAGCAACCCTTTCAACGAAACCTTATGCCTTTTGATATGCACTGCATATATGACAACAACAACAACAACTCAATACTCAACACAGTTTAACTGTTTAGCAGTGACATCAGAATGGACTTTGGACTTGTAAAATGTGCTATATTATCCATGCAGTGAGGAAAAATGGGAAAAATAGAAGGAACAGAACTGGGAAACAGAAGTATTATGAAAGCACTAGCAAAGGATGACGGTTACAAATACCTAGGCATATTGGAAGCAGATAACATCTTGAATGGAAAAATCAAAGAGTCAACACAAAAGGAATACATCAGGAGAGCCTGCAAAATACTAAAATCAAAGCTGAATGCTGGAAATATAATTAAAGCCATTAATACATGGGCAGTCCCAGTGATATGCTACCCAGCTGGAATTATCAACTGGACTTTGGCTGAATTGGAACACCAAGATGGGAAAATGCGTAAACTTTTGAATAAGCACCATGCTCTACATCCACGAAGTGACATCGACAGGTTGTACCTGCCAAGAAGAATAGGGGGCAGAGGGCTACTGCAAATCCACCAAACTGTAGAAGAAGAAAAATGAAGTTTGAATGACTATGTAAATCAAAGTACAGAAAAATTGCTGCAGGCTGTAAAAACAGAGAGCATTATAAAAATAACAGAAACAAAGGTAGAATATAAGGAAAAACGGCTGGATGACAAATTAAATAGATGGAAAACCAAAGCTTTGCATGGACAGCATTTGAAAAATATTGAAGGAAAATGTGATAACACCTTGACATGGGCATTGTTAAGATGGGAACCATCAAGAAAGAAATGGAAGGCTTAATACTGGCTGCTCAAGAACAAGCACTACAAACTAATGCCATGAAAGCAAAGATACAAAAATCTACTGACAATCCAAATTGCCAGCTTTGCAACGACAAAGTTGAAACTGTTTCACATTTAATATGTGAGTGCAGCAAAATCACGCAAACTGATTACAAAGCTAGATATGACCAAGTTGCTAAACTAATCCACTGGGCATTGCATAAAAAATACAACTTGCCTGTGTCCAAAAAGTCATGGGAACATAGGGTGGAAAAAGTTGTCGAGAATGAAAGGGTGAAGATATTGTGGGACTTCCGAATACAGACAGATCGCTATTTGGAACACAACACGCCAGATATCCCAGTCATAGAGAACCAAAGCGTACAGTTGATTGATATCGCTGTACCAGGAAATGCCAGAGTCGAAGAAAAAGAACTGGAAAAAATTACGAAATACCGCGACCTGGCCATCGAAACTGTGCGTTTATGGATGAAACGTGTAACAGTGATACCCATTGTCATTGGGGCACTGGGAACTATGTCCAAAAACTTTGCAAAATATATCAAGAAATTGCAGCTTCCTGCAATAACTTCAGCAGAGCTACAAAAAACTGCGCTACTCGGAACATCTTACATTTTAGGGAGATACCTGGTTGATACTTAGGATGCTGGCAGCAGCCCGTGTCAACCATTATTGCCAGTCAATTTGATTGTTCAGTTGACTGAGTTTCATGTTTTATGAATAAAAGTTTTATAATAATAATAAAAAAACGTTGGAAGGGGCCTTGGAGGTCATCTAGTCCAACCCCCTGCTCAGGCAGGAAACCCTATACCATTTCAGAAAATGGCTGTCCAGTCTCTTCTTAAAAACTTCCAGTGTTGGAGCATTCATCTCTTCTGGAGGCAGGTTGTTCCACTGGTTAATTGTTCTAACTGTCAGGAAGTTTCTCCTTAGTTCTAGGTTGCTTCTCTCCTTGATTAGTTTCCATCCATTGCTTCTTGTCCTGCCTTCAGGCACTTTGGAGAATAGCTTGACTCCTTCTTCTTTGTGGCAGCCCCTGAAATATTGGAACACTGCTATCATGTCCCCCCTCGTCCTTCTCTTCATTAAACTAGACATACCCAATTCCAGCAACCATTCCTTATATGTTTTAGCCTCCAGTCCCCTAATCATCTTTGTTGCTCTTCTCTGTACTCTTTCTAGAGTCTCAACATCTTTTTTACATCGTGGTGACCAAAACTGGATGCAGTATTCCAAGTGTGGCCTTACCAAGGCATTGTAAAGTGGTATTAATACTTCACATGATCTTGATTCTATCCTTCTGTTAATGCAGCCTAGCACTGTGTTGGCTTTTTTTGGCAGCTGTAGCACACTGCTGGCTCATATTTAAGTGATTGTCCACTAAGACTCTGAGATCCTTCTCATAGTTACTACTATTGAGCAAGTTACCACCTATACTATACCTGTACATTTGGTTTTTCTTGCCTAAATGTAGAACCTTACTTTTTTCACCATTGAATTTTGTTAGATAGCACCCAGTGTTCAAGTCTGTAAAGATCCTTCTGTATCTTAAGCCTATCTTCTGAAGTGTTGGCTATTCCTGCCAGCTTGGTGTCATCTGCAAATTTGATGAGTTCCCCATCTATCCCCTCATCCAAATCGTTGATGAAGATGTTGAAGAGCACTGGACCTAGAACAGAGCCCTGGGGCACCTCAGTACACCCTTGCCTCCATGTAGATGCAGTTCCACTGAGGACCACACGCTGAGTACGGTCGATCAGCCAGCTACAAATCCATCTGGTGGTGATGCTGTCTAACCCACATTTTTCTATTTTATCAAGTTGTTATCTACTTTATCAAATGCCTTACTGAAGTCCAAGTAAATTATATTCACAGCATTCCTCTGGTCCACTAATTTTGTCACTTGGTCAAAGAATGCAATAAGATTTGTCTGGCATGATCTGTTTTTGACAAACCCATGTTGGCTTTTGGTAATGACTTTGTTTGCCTCTAGGTGTTCACTGATTCATTCACTGATTCATTCATTCTTTTCCAGAATCTTCCCAGGTATTGAGATCAGGCTGATAAGTCTGTAGTTTCCTGGATCTATTTTTTCCCCTTTTTTGAAGATGGGAACTACATCAGCTCTTTTCCAGTCCTCTGGTAGTTCCCCAGTGCTCCAGGATCTTTGAAAAATATAGTTCACAAAAAAGAGTGTTATTTTGGGGGGCGGAGCCAGCTGTCAGAGCAGGTGGCTGTGTGAATGGTCTTCTCTATATCACACAACCTCTCACCCAGTGTCTGCGGGGGCTCCTCGGAGCCATAGGAGGTCCTGGAGGGACAGCCGAAGTTGCGGGCGTCCTGGAGAATGTACATGTTGGGGATCTGGAGAAAAACCTGATGCAAGCAGACCGGGGAGAAGGAGGCCAGTAATGGCCGACATGAAGATCTGACAGAGGGACGGAACTAGCATCAACTTAATAATAATAATAATAATAATTTAATTTGTATACTGCCCTTCTCCCAAAGGACTCAGGGTGGTGAACAGGGCAATACATAATAAAAAAACAAGATACAAAAATTAAAAAGTGATTAAACAACTATGCCCGTAGTAATTAATACATATTAAAAGTTAAAACTAATTATAAAAAACCCAACCCCATCCCGTCAGACCAGGCCAGCTTGTTCAAAAAAGAAGGTTTTGAGATCGCGCCGGAAGGAGCGAAGGTCGGGGGCCATCCGGAGCTCGACCGGTAAGCGTTTCCATAGGTCTGGCACGCCCACAGAGAACGCTCTCCCCCTGGGGGCCACCAATCTGCATTCTTTGATCGGAGGCACCCTGAGGAGGCCCTCTCTGTGGGAGCGCACTGGACGGAGGGAAGTTGACGCCGGACGCAGGTGTTGCCGTAGGTAATCCGGACCCATGCCATGAAGGGCTTTGTAAGTCATCACTAACACCTTGAATCTCACCCGGAGGGCAACCGGTAGCCAATGCAGCTCGCGGAGCAAAGGTGTAACATGGGAGTATCGGGAAACCCCCAAGACAACATGCACGGCTGCATTCTGCACCAGTTGAAGTCTCCGGGTGAACCTCAAGGGCAGCCCCATGTAGAGAGCATTACAGTAGTCTAGACGAGAAGTCACGAGCGCATGAGTGACTGTACGCAAGGCATCCCGGTCTAGATAGGGCCGCAACTGGCGCACCAGGCGAACCTGGGCTAAGGCCCCCCTAGTCACAGCTCCAATATGCTCTTCCAAAGAGAGCTGTGAATCTAGAAGGACCCCCAAGTTGCGAGCCCTATCTACGGGGGGTAATAGCTCACCCCCCATGGCCAGAGATGGAATAATCAGAATTTCCCGGGATGCCGGCACGAACAGCCACTCAGTCTTGTCAGGGTTGAGTCGAAGCCTGTTCCTCCCCATCCAGACCCGGACCGCCTCCAGGCAGCGGGACATCAACTTAGTGGAACAACGTTGGAACGGAGCTGACAAAAAGTAATTCCAAGATTTTTACATTTAAAAAGTGAAAGGGAGCGCTTTGAAAGAGATGCTGGCTAGAAGAGGAAGCCTTACCGAGAGGGAGCAAGCAGCGAGAGAAGCGACGAGAGATAAGGCGACAGGCGAGAGTGACAAGAAGAAGGAGCCAGGAAGTTAGAAGATCGTAAACTAGCCGTGAGATCAGGCGAACTGATAGAAAGGTAACGGGAAAAGATAAGTTTTTGAGTCTTGGAGACTGAACTCTTGAGAAAATCAGTGTGGACTATAAGTAGAAGGAAAGTGAATAGTTTGGACAGTCTTTGAAGTTTTGATTTATAAGCCATGGGAGTATAACGGATCCAAGATGGAGAAAGTGACACAGCAACCTTAGGACTGCAGTTTTGATAGTGAGACAATTACTGGCTATTGGCTGAAGAAGAAAATATAAAAGGTGCCACAAATTCGGAGTTGGAAATTTATAATTAAAAGGAAAGTGACTTTGATGGGACAGGAAGATAAAGGTGATATATAAATATAGATAAAAAGACACACATAAATATAAATATATAGACTGATTGCTTGCTATATTTGTGAAATAAATATATTGCTGCGATTGTTGATTGCTAGAATTGGATAGAATTAAAATAATCAATTAGGTAAGGAATTAATCACTTGATTGCTATATATATATACACAAATATATGAGCTGTCCGGTGTGACTACTGCCTGTTCGATGGCCTTCAAGATAGGCTGAAAACAGGAAATAAAGATTTGCCCCATGTTTGGGGCCTAGCAAGGTAATCTAAATAGTTAACATTTGACACACACACACACACACACACACACACACACACACACACACACACATATATAGATTTAGATTTTATTAGATTTATATACCGCCCTTTCCCGAAGGACTCAGGGCGGTTTACAGGGCATTTTAAAATCACATTGATTGATATATTGATAAAGCTTTATTTAAGGTTAAAGGAATTAAGTATTTTTAAAGAGTGGTATTAATTGAGTAATGTCTTAGGGGTTTGGTCGGATTTATTAATATCATAAGAGCCACAACAGATTAGAGATAGAGGACAGGGTGGCTGTTGATTTTGATGTATCTCCCCCAAATTAGGAAATAGAAAAGGAGGTAGTGGTGGAGGGAGATAGAGGGGGGAAAAGAAGGTGGAAATACCCCATAAAGAGTATTTTTATAAAAATCTGGTTAAATATGACAAGCATACCGAACTTAACAAAGATTAGTGCAGGAAAGAGGGCAGCACCACAGGGGTTAGGGATGTCTTCAAGCCCTTCTAGTCAGAAGTCCATTGATGACATGCTACAAAGGGAAAGGTCAAATTCCTTTAAAGATTTACAAGCCCTTCTGCAAAATATGCAAGAAGCAATGACTAAGAATCATGAAGAGATGAAGAAAGAGATAGGCCAAGTGAGAAATGATACTGGTGAGCTCAAGGAAAAAAATACAAGCGATTGATGGTAAATTTGAGGGGATTCAACAACAATTAATAAAAAATGAGGAAAGATTACAGGAAATGGAAGTAAGAATTGAGAAGGAGGAGAAGAAAGTAGAGGACTTGAGTGAAACACTAATCCGGGCGAACAGAGAGCTTGAAACAACAGTGATCTTCCTGGAAGCAGAGAAAGCTGCCCACTATCTGCGCTTTCAAAACTGTTTGGTTCTGATAGACGAGGACTCAGAGTGGTTTAACAAGGAATGAGTTTATTGAATACACAAAGTCAACTACTGACTGTCAAATGTTGCAACCTTTTTATAGTGGAACTGCTTGAACTGTAACCAATCGTTGGAGACTATTTTCCCGCTTCTTGTTTATGGCAACCAATGATTGCAACAGAATCTCCCGCTCAAACCCCACTACCTTTGCAATCTGCAATCTTCCCTGTTTGCAACTATTTACATACACAACACCCCTTACCCCCCAGTTGTTGTTATTTCTGAACAAAATCCTTTAGATATTTTGGTGGCTTATGGATTCTAGAAGGGTATCTATTGCTCTGGCTGCAAGGGACCCCTTTTTCAGAATTTATGCTTGGCTGATTGTCTCTGTTGGACCTGGGCTCTTGGCTACCCGACTCTGATGTTTCCCTGTTGCTGATTTGTGTATTTGTTTGTGCTTGAAGATTAGTGGTCACTGGCCTACCTCGCAGGGGCGCTACCCAGTCAAATTGACTAAATGGTTGTTGTTGAGTACCAGGGGGTGAATTATTTTGCCTTTCCTCTCCCACACTCTCTGGCATGATGTTATTACTGAACCTGGGTGTACTATTTCCCCCCAATATATTTTGGTCCCCATCTTCTGGCAAGCATCCACTAGATCTCTTCCTCAGCTGATCTAGGTGTCTTTTAATGATCCTATTCCCTTCCCCCTCAATAATGTACGACAAGGGGCCCAAGATTTCAGTAACCACCCCAGGAATCCATTTGTCCCCTTGGGTATAGTTCCTGGCCCAGATTAATTCCCCCACTTTAAATGTTCTATTTGGCATGTCCAATTCAGCGCTTGGTATAAGTCTGTCAGGGTGTAATCTGTCCAATTTGGTGGTCAACCTCCTTCCCCACCTCATTTCAGCTGGACTTTTGCCTGTAGCAGCGCATGGGGTCGAATGTTGGGCCAGCAAAAATTCGGCCAGTCTTTGATGCCAGTCACCCCGAATGATTCTTTTTAAGGCGTCTTTCGTGGTCCTCACATTTCGTTCAGCCAAGCCGTTGGTGGATGGGTGGAAGGGTGCTGATGTCTTGTGCTTAATCGAGTTGGCCTTGAGGAAATCCTGGAATTCAATAGATGTGAATTGTGGCCCATTATCAGACACGATGACATCCGGTAACCCATGAGTGGCAAAGAGGCCCCTTAATACCTGTATTGTTCTTCCTGAAGTTACTGAACTAACTGGTACTACCTCTAGCCACCTAGAGAAACTATCAACCACCACCAGGAATGTTAACCCTTGGAAAGGTCCAGCAAAGTCAATATGAATCCTGGACCAAGGATTTCTAGCTATCTCCCACTTATGCGTACGGGTGTGTTGTTGTTCTGGCCTAGAACGTTGGCACAAATGGCAATTTGCAACACATTCCTCAATGTCGTTGTCCAGACCTGGCCACCACAAGTGACTCCTAGCCAACGCTTTCATCCGTACTATTCCTGGGTGTCCTTCATGTAATTCTAATAGAATAGCTGATCTGTGGATCCCAGGAATAACCACGCGATTTCCCCACAGTAAGCAACCCAGATGAACTGATAGTTCATCTTTCCTTCTAAAATAGGGAATGTATTTTTCATCCGGGTTGGCATTTGGCCACCCGCTCAGGACCCAGGCCATTACTCTCTTTAAAGTGTGGTCATTATTTGTTGCCGCAGCTATGTCTTTAGCAGTTAGAGGCAAGTCAGGGATGTCCTGTAGGGACATTATTTGTCCCACTGGGGCAGGGTCACCCTCGGTGATGTTTAAGGGCAGTCTGCTAAGGGCATCTGCGTGCCCCATGTCCTTGCCCGGTCTGTATTGAAGAGAGAATGAGTATGCTGAGAGGAAAATGGACCATCTCAGCATCCGGGGTGACATGATTTGGGGAGTCTGTTTATCTGTGGTAAACAGTCCCAACAGGGGTTTGTGGTCTGTCAGTATGGTAAAGTTCCTTCCATACAGGTAGTCATGGAACTTTTTAACTCCAGCCACGATTGCTAATGCTTCCCTGTCTATCTGAGCGTAGTTCCGCTCTGCCTTGGTTAGTGTCCTGGAATAATATGCTATTGGTCTTTGCATTCCTTGGTTGTCTAAGTGGCTGATCACGGCCCCTACACCATAAGGTGAAGCATCACACGCTAGGTAAATTGGTTTCTTTTCTATGAAGTGGGTTACAGTTGATTGGCTGGAAAGAATGTCTTTTAACGTTTGGAAACTAATTCTATGTTTCTTCTGCCACTGCCAAGGAGTCTTTTTATCTAAGAGCCTATGGAGAGGTTCTGCAATGGCAGCCTTGTGGGGTACAAATGTATGGTAGAAGTTTACTAAGCCAAGGAAGGCTTGTAGTTCAGCCTTGTTCCTAGGCTCAGGAGCTAATTTAATTGCTTTTATTTTTTCAGGGGTTGGATGGACCCCATTTTTGTCTATCCTGAACCCCAAGAAATCAGTGGACTTAACCCCAATGCAACATTTTTCCCTTTTTAGTTTTAAACCAGCCCTTCTAAATCTTCCCAATACCTGTTCCAGCCGCTCCACTAGCATTTCTTCATTTTTTCCAGCTATCAAGACATCATCAAAGTAAGGGCATACACCTGGTATGCCCTTTAAGGTCCTCTCCATCACTTCTTGAAAGATGCCTGGAGCTGCTGCAATGCCAAATTGCAGTCTGTGGACTCGGAACGCCCCCTTGTGGGTAACTATCGTCTGTGCTTCTGCAGCCTCTTCGGAAACAGTCAACTGTAAGTACGCATGCGCCATGTCTAGCTTGGCAAACATGGCGCCGTCCTGGATCGTGGCGAGGACCTGCTTCACCGTCGGGACCGGGTAAGCATGTTTTTTCATTCCAATGTTCAGGGTGGCTTTGTAGTCAGCGCAGATTCTCACATCCCCATTGGGTTTGAGGGGTGTGACAATCGGCGTTTCCCACAAACCACCCTCAACAGGTTCTAACACGCCTTGGCCTACAAGCCTCTCGAGCTCGGCCTCGATTTTTTCCTTCAGGGCGAAAGGCACCCTGCGGGCCTTAAGCCTGATAGGTTTTACTGAGGGGTCTAGATTGAATTTAATTGGGGGTCCTTTGTATTTACCGAGGGATCCGTCGAATACGTCTGCAAATTCATTGCAGACTGATTCGAGGGTCTTATTTTTAATTATTGAATTTATTCCCCCGATCCAAATGCCCAGGGCAGGGAACCAGTTAATGCCAATTAGGCTAGTCCTATGACCCTCAGTTACTATTAAATCTAAATTCCCCTTAAATCCCTTAAATTCTACGCGAAGACTAATTTTCCCTTTTATTTTAATTGGGCTTTTTTGGAAATCGGTTAATTGAATTTTTGTTGAACTAAGTGGAATTTTTCTTCCACTTATTTGTTCAATCCTATCAAGGGTTTCACTGGAAATTATTGATACTGAAGCCCCTGAGTCGATTTCCATTCTGCAAGGAACCCCTTGCAGATGGACTATGATTTTTAATTTTCCTTCTGGAAAATTGCCATTTTTCCCAATTCTCCTGCGGTTGACTCGAGCCACCTCCCCTAATTTTGGAATTTTTACCCAGGGTTTAAGGGACTCCTTGCCACTAACGTTAGGGGTTACCTTACCTTCGGGCCACACATCGACTTCGTGGAGGCGGTCGTCTCGAGCACGGCTCCTGCAGATGGCCTGGATGTGGCCGGTCTTCCCACACGCCCTGCACTTTGCGGTGCGGAATCGGCAAGATGCGCGGGGATGGTTGCCGCCGCAGCTGCCGCACCGGTTCTGTGGTTCATTTTCGCGCGGTCTGGTTGCGGTGTCCCTCCATGGGCGTTGTGGCCCTGTCGCTTGTCTTTGCAGAGTTGCGGGTTGTTGACGTCGGTTAGGTTCGGGCCCTTCGCTTCTGGGTGGTCTTGGCGCCAATTTTCCGAATCGCCTGGAGACTTCGGCGATATCTTCTTCCCACTGCTGGTCCGCCTCCCCGCAGCCCACATAGCCCTCTTGGTTGATCTCGGACGATGCTGCCATGCTACTGCGGGGGGGGTCGCGATACCCGGTTGATTCGTACGTTAGAAGTTCGTCGATCACCTCCTGCAGATCGCCAGTGGGTTTGGATATAATTCTGTTTTGTAGCTGCTCGTCCCTCAAGCCCAGTACTACACGGTCACGAATTCTTATTTCAAGATTATCGTATTTACATCGTACTGCGGCTTCCCTGACGGCAGCGACAAATTTTTGTATGGACTCTCCCGGCCTCTGGTTTCTTTTCTCGAAGATGCGCCGCCAGAATAGTTCGGATCTCCTAGGTGTAAAGTGGACCTTTAGTTTGGCAAGGAGATCGGCATACGGCACGCTTGAGACCGGTTGCGGTTGACACAGACCGACAGCGACTCGATAGACCGGTGTGCCGCAAATCGTCAGTAATGCTGCCGCTTTTTTCCGGTCGTCGGTGATTCCGTTCACTAGCAGGAACCCTTCGACCTGTCCGACGTATTCTTCCCAATCTTCGGGGAAGTTTGGGTCGAATTCCTTCAATGACCCAATCTGCGCCATTCGGAGAATTTTTTTATTCTGCCGCGGCCGCTCGGTTGACTTTGACACGTATTCGAATTTGCCGCCTTTGCGCGACAATTCCGCCAATTCTCTGGTCTTCTGTCTATCCCACCTTCGTCGCCAATTGTTTGGTTCTGATAGACGAGGACTCAGAGTGGTTTAACAAGGAATGAGTTTATTGAATACACAAAGTCAACTACTGACTGTCAAATGTTGCAACCTTTTTATAGTGGAACTGCTTGAACTGTAACCAATCGTTGGAGACTATTTTCCCGCTTCTTGTTTATGGCAACCAATGATTGCAACAGAATCTCCCGCTCAAACCCCACTACCTTTGCAATCTGCAATCTTCCCTGTTTGCAACTATTTACATACACAACAAAAACGTTAAGGAAAAAAAAGGTGAAGACCTGCCAGACATGATGGTGGACTTAATGGTGAAGCCATTAGGCATAAGAAAAGATGACATGTTGGCAGAAATTGATGAGACGTATAGGGTCCAAACTAACTATGTGAGGAGACATAATCTTCCGAAAGAAGTACATGTGAGATTGGTTAAAAAATCGACCCGGGATGATTTGCTACATAGATCAAGAGAGGAGCCGTTAGACTATGGAGAACAACAAATAACAATTCTCAAACAAATACCTAAAAGAATGAGGGATTTGAGACGAGGCTACCAATTTTTGACATCGAAATTGATTAGATATAATGTGAACATTAGATGGCTAACTTCAGAAGGCATTCTAGTCACGTGGCAAGGTAGAAGGTATATATTAGACTCGATAGACAAGGCAGAAGATTTTTATAAGCTGCATTTTAACAATGAAGATGAAGTAGAAGACCAAGATGGAGGGGACATAAGAGAAAGAGATGCAAGACAGATGGCTATAGTAGGGAAGGTACTAGGAACAGAGGTTAGAGGAAATAAATCTGGAGAGACTACAGAGAAACATGAAGGCAGAGATAAAGAAACAAGAGAGATCCGCACAACGAGAAGCACAAGACCCAGATATAAGTAAAATAAAGGGAGATGAAAGCAGGATTTTGTCACTGAATATTAATGGTTTAAACTCGCCAATGAAAAGATGGAAAATCTTTAATAAACTTATTCGTCAAAAATTAGATATAACTGCAATTCAGGAAGTTCATATAAAAGAACAACAGAAATACCTGTTAGATCAACCAAAATTAGGAAATATATTTGTATCATTAGATCAACAAAAAAGGGGGATGGTATTAAATGTGAATGAGAAATTGGTAGCTAAACAAATTTATAAAGATAGAGAAGGTAGAATATTGATAGTTGAGGTAGAAATAAACCATAGGAAAGTAGTGATTGTAGAAATATATGCCCCGAATGGAAATCAAGAACAGTTTTTTAAAACGTTACATAATAAGATATGTGATATAGACTACAATGAGATCTGTGTGCTAGGAGACTTCAATGCTATTATTGATAATAATTTGGACTACAAGGTTAATAAGACCAGGAAAAGGAAAAGAAGAACACTACCAAGATCCTTTTTCAAATTGGCCAAAGATCTAAATAACCAGGACATATGGAGAGAAAGGAATCGTGAGGCTAGACAGTATACATATTATTCTAATCGACATAGTTCATGGTCTAGGACTGACATAGTGTGGATGTCAAGGGAAATTAACTCTGAAGTCGAAGACGTGTGCATAGAGACAAGCACCTGGGCAGACCACAACCCTATAAAATTTAGCTGGAAAGGGTCCAAAAAAACATCTAGATGGACTATACAAAGATCAATATTAAAAGAAGATGACTTCAGATTAAAGTTGGAGAGAGAATTGGACTTCTTTTTTAAAGAAAATAAAGCTGAAGACACCTCTGTCCAAAATCATTGGGACACAGCTAAGGCTATTATGAGAGGAGTAGCTATAGCATATGTGGTGAAAAAGAATAAGGAGAAAAAACAACAACAGAAAATGTTAGAAGGGGAATACAAAAGATTAGAAACAGTACTCCAACAACAACCACAAAAAAAGAATGTAAAACAACAAATGGACTTAATTAAACATAAACTTAACATCTTAGAAAAAGAAAAATTAGCACAACAGATAAGATGTATAAAACAGAACTTTTTTGAAAATGCAAACAAACCTGGTCGATGGCTTGCACACAAATTGAAAAAACAAAAGGAGAAAAGTTGGATTAGTAAATTACGAGACAACTAAGGGAGAATACACTATCAAGAAGAGGAGAAAAAAATTATAGCCCAGGAATTTTACGAGAAATTATATAAGGAAGATAGCCAGGAAAATGAGGAGAAAGCAGAGGAATGTTTCAAAAAAGCAAGACTACCAAAAGTTACAGAGGAAATAAAAAATATGTTGAATGAAGAAATTAGGATGTCAGAGGTGATAATGGCCATTAACAAACAAAAAAATAACAAAACATCGGGTCCTGACGGCTTCCCGATAGAAATGTATAAGGAACAACAAAACATTTTAAGATAACCTTTATTGGATGTGTTTAACGCGGTCCTGGATGAAGCAAAAACCCCAAAGTCATGGTCAGAGGCGAATATTGTCCTGATTCCAAAAGATAACACAGACCATACATCAATTCAAAACTATAGACCAATATCTTTACTTAATTCTGACTATAAGATATTCACAACAATTATAGCTGAGTGATTAAAAAGGTTTTTAAATAATTTTATACACGTGGACCAGGATGGATTTCTAGCCCAAAGACAAACTAAACACAACATTAGGATAATATTGGAAACCCTAGAATATTACAAAATACATAGTGGATAACAAATGGCGTTATTATTCCTAGATGCCCAGAAGGCTTTTGATAACGTTAAGTGGCCATTTATATATCAACAACTTAGGTATATGGATATGGGTGAAAAATTTATAAATATAATAAAGGCAATATATACTACTCAGGAAGTTAAAATAATAATAAATGGGGAAACAACCAGGAAATTTCAAATACAAAAAGGAACACGACAAGGATGTCCTTTATCCCCATTACTATTTATACTGACGCTAGAGGTCCTAATGAGGATAATCAGGAACGAACTGCATATAAAAGGATTAGAAATTAAAAAAGAAATTTTTAAAGTTCAAGCATTGGCGGACTATTTGGTCTTTATTATGGAGGATCCACAACAATCGGGACCGAAACTGTTGGAAGAATTAGATAAACATGGAGAAGTCACTGGGCTGAAAATAAACAAGGGCAAAACTAAAATGATTGTTAAAAATATGACGAATAAACAGAAAGAAAACTTGGCTAGGATTATGGATATACAAATAGTTAAGAAGATAAAATATCTACGAATTACTACTACGGCCAGATGTACTTCAACCAAAGAAGACAATTATGACAAAATAGTGAAACAAATAAAAGAAGACCTGGAAAGATGGGGAAATTTGAGCCTTTCATTGTTAGGGAGAACTGCTGTCATAAAAATGAATGTATTACCTAAAATCCTATTCCTCTTCCAAAATATTCCTATACAACTTGATCAAAAAAATTTGGGAACCTGAACAAATTGACATTAAATTTTATATGGCAAGGGAAAAAACCAAGGATTAAAATGAAACATCTGCAGGATGTTAAAGAAAACAGGGGTTTTGGACTACCAGACTGGGAAACATATTATTATGCAGCGGTGTTAACTTGGATTAGAGAATGGATAATTTTAAAGAATAAAAGATTATTAACTCTAGAAGGCCATGATCTGCAATTAGGCTGGCATGCATTCCTATGGAATGAGAAGCAAGGGTTATATCAACATTTTCAAAACCATTGGATTAGACAAGCGCTACTTAAAATTTGGAATAAAATTAGAAAACAAAATTACATTAAAGTACCAGCCTGGTTGTCCACCCTTGAAGCGATAGTCTACTCAAATTTGTTTAATTTGGAAAACAGTACTACATATAAGGATATTACGAATGAAATGGAAGAACTGAAATCTAGACAGGAACTAGAACAACAAGGGATAAAATTGGAATGGTGGGCTTACCTACAGATACAAACACGATATGGGAAAGATAAGAAAGAGTGGGGGATAAATATTCAAGAAACTGCATTGGATAAAATTTTATTGGGGCCAGATGAGAAACAAATAAGGAAATTGTAGTTTGCTATTGGGGTACAAAATGTTTGAGGAACAAGTTAAAGAACCAATGCTGATATGGGCTAAAAATTTGGGATATGGCATAGATTTTGATATCTGGCAAACTCTCTGGGATAGAAATAAAAAGATAACGCTGGCCTCAGCTTATGAAGAAAATTTATATAAAATGTTTTATCGGTGGCATCTCCCCCCAGCACGATTAGCCAAAATGTACAAGACAATACCCCTAGCTGTGGGAAGTGTTCTGAAGAATTAGGTACTTATTTTCATGTTTGGTGGTCCTGTAATAAGATGCAAAAGTATTGGCAAAGGATTCGGACATGGCTAGAGGAAATATTAGGACGGAGAGTCGAATGTAGACCAGAATTTTTCCTGCTTGGCATAACAAAAGAGAAACATAGCAAAGAAGAGTTATATTTAATAATACATATCATCACAGCAGCAAGAATGATGTTCGCCCAGAAATGGAAAAATGGTGAAATACCGGAAGAGAGTGAAGTGATAAGTAAAATTTGGGCGTGCACAGAAATGGACAGGTTAACGTTGGAAATTAAAAATAAAGACCAGTCAGATTACTACAAAATTTGGAATAAGTTTTACTCATGGTGGGATCAGAAAGGAAGGTCACAACAGAAACACACAGGATGCTGATTTCACATATTACTAGAATAAGGTGGTTGATAAGATTGAATATTCTATAACTGTATATAAATGATATGTACATAAAGTGTATATATGTATATAAAACACAAAAATGATGTAATGACAAGAAGGATTGTCAGACCGTTAACACTTTGTCCAAAGTTTTAAATAATAAAATTTGTTATAAAATAAAAAAAATAAAAAGAGTTATTTTAATCATATGGTGGTGACCATTACCTTGACTGCAGATATCTCTGGTCTCCTGGGACATAAGATATAATGCAAAACTTAGATTAGTCTAGCAGTACTCATGCTTTGGATAGATGACTTCAACAAGCTCAAAGGGTGTGGGCTGGTTGGAAGTTATGGTTAGCTGAGATTATTGAAGAAAAAGTCTCTGACTTCAATGCTATTTTCTGTGCTGCTTTTTGTTATCCTTCTGAATCTTGTTCAAAGTGTTGATTGAAGTGCTGTATATTGTGACCTCAGGGTATAGGCTTGCTCTTGCACAACTCTGAAACTTTCTCTGGATGGGCTACTCCATACCCCTTTGCTATCTAAGGTGCATTAGACATATTTGTGATGCAGAGTTCTTGGTAATGTTCCTAAGTGCTTTTATTTGATTAGCGCTTTGCAGCATTTTTAAAAATTTAAGTTAATATTCATATACATACAGATTTGATGCATTGCATGCATTTCTTGGTGGACAGACTGCATTCTAGTGGAGCATGAGCCTTTCTATTGGGAAATTTGTGGTCTTGTGCAAGTCTTTTAACACTGGGGAAGGGAAGGACAGATAACTACTGATTGCAATGTTTACTGACTTTCATGGAATAGGATCCTGAATAGACTGGGTTCTATGATGTCATCACAACACTCCTGATGTTATTGTTTGGATTAATATATTCAATGCAGGAGTGGCAGTGCATAGTGTCATTGGTTAAGTATTGTACTGAGGGTTGACAGGAACACAGAGGGTTTGGTTGTATGTAGATGTTGTCTCTTGTTTCTTTTGCTATTCAGCATTGTTCATTTTGCTGTACGAGACTATAAAACATCGGCAAAGCTATTCAAGTGTTAGACCTAATATAATAGCAATATATATGTTTTATGTGGATCTCAGATCAGTTAGCTCATTATATACATCCCGGAATTGGAAACAGCCTTGGAGAATCTTGTTCAGCGAGGAAGAAATTTCAGAGCTAAAATATCCTCCAGAGATCAGCTTCTGCTTGACAATCTATAGAGAGGAAAGATCATCATTCCTAATGTTCAGCTGAAATCTTTTGTTCTGAACCTTATGTCCATTAGATTTTATTTTATTGATTTTATCTGTCAAATTTAGAATTTCCCTCACAGGGAGACATAGCAAAACAAGCTCCCTTTTTTGTGATTGATCTTATGTTATTTGAGAAAAACAGTGATGCACACTGAAAATGTTACCAAGTTTGGTAATGAAACATCTGCAAGAAAACAACCAAGCTCAGAGAGCACCAAGGATCCCTTGAGCTACAAATATTCTCTTCTCTAAGAAAACTTTTAATCTACCGAATCTTTGTTTATGAATACAATCAGTTTATAAGTAAAGCGAACAACCAAGTATATGTGACCAAAGGGATCATTATTACTTGTACTTCCAATACAGAAAATATGTTACTGTGATCATTTTAGTTTCATCATGAAAATGTTGGTAGTATAAATTAATATACATCTGATATTGAACCTACAGAAGGTATAGCCAGATGTTCAAAGTAAAGGATAAATGAACTGGACAATTAGCAAGGCAAATATCTGTATACAGAAATCAGGAATTGGAATACATTTGCCAAAGGTTTATTAAACCATAAATAGTTTGGTACAATCATCATTTACTTTTGCTCAGTTTTGTAATGCAAGAATATAAACCAAATCATAACATGCAATATTCAAGTCTTAATTTGGCTCTGTTTTGTTTTTAGGGCTCAACAGACAACAAAATGTTGGAAAATGCAAACTGTCCATCAGGACTTGATATTCTGGAAGAATCAATGTAAAATGTGTTAGCTAATGATGTTGGAAATGCTAGATAAAATTACACTGCAATAAATTCCATCCTGAGGGAGATGAAGAACAAATGTTTGGGGGAAATGGGATCATTTATCCACATCCAATCTTCTAATAGTTTAGAGCTATTTCCCATCAGAATGCACACATGGTTCAGTCCGTAAATTAGCAAATTATTATATTGCATGATATATACATGAATGACATGTGGATGGTCTGTGTTTATGTGCATGCAACTGAGTGGCCATCTGAACTTTCTGCTTGAAATTTGAAAATACCACTTCTTATCTCTTATTGCCAACAGTATGGACAATTTGATTTAAACTGAAGTTCATTTATACATCAGAGATGCCAGAAAGGAAAATTAATTTTAGATAAATAATCTGGAATTATCTATGTATAATACTTATCTGTGATTGTTATTCAGTTGTTCAGTCATGTCTGACTTTTTGCAATCTGACAGACATCATTTCACCTAGGTTGTCTCTTGGTAACTTCTTTGAATTCTTGTAAGCACTTGCTTGTGACATCCATAATTCTAGCTATGTTGCATTCTGTGGACCTTTTTTTCTATGACTTTTTCTCACATCAGGTGTTTTGCAATCACTCATGCTTTAGCAAAATATTTAAGGTTTAGTTTCATTATTAGTGCTTCTAGTGAATAGCTTGGTTTTACATAATCTAGTACTGAATTAATTGTTCTCAACAATTTTCTCCAGCACCCCAGAAATTGAATACATCCATTTTCTTTCCCAAGTCTTTCTGATGGTTCAACTTTCACAGCCATGTATTACAATTAATTCCAAGAGCAGGTGGCAGCCATGACCTGGAGGGCCTTTGTACAACTGCAGGTTGTGCCCCGGTTACACCCTTTTCTGGACCAACAATCCCTACTCACAATCACTCATGCCCTAGTCACCTCCTGTCTTGACTATTGCAATGCACTCTACATGGGGCTGCCCTTAAAAACCATCTGGAAGCTCTATGCACAAAAATGGAAGGATGCTTCGTTTACCACTAAGGATGAATGGTTACAAAAGCTGATGAAGTTAGAAGAGATGGCTAAATTGACTGTTTTGATAAAAAAAGAATATAAGTACTTTTGTTTCTACTTGGAAACTGCTTCTGGACTTTGTGCTTGAGACGGAAAAAAATGATAATATGATTTTGGGTTTTACTGATTAGACTCATTTGTTGATATAGAAATGGTTAGTTCTTACTACTATAGAAATGTAAAAAGTTGAGATTCAACCTTAATGTCTTATTTTATTGCAATAGAATAGAGGGAGTCGGAAGTCAACGCTCTTTGTTTCTTTCTCTCCCCTTCTCCACACTCTTTTGTTTCCCTTTCCTTATTATTATCCCTTATTATTTGCTTTTGTATTTTCATATTTTATGTTATATATGAATAAAATTATAAAGAAAAAAAGGGGGAAAAAGCATCTGGAAGCATGGTTTTCTGTAGACCTCAGAGCAGGAGCTGCATCGGTTGCCGATTTGCTTCTGGGTGGAATTCAGGGTGCTGATTCAAGGGTTTAAAGCCCTTCATGCCTTGGGACCAGGTTATCTGAAGGACCCTCTCTTGCTGGTCACAAACACCTGACCCACTAGAGTGGGGAGGCAAGGAATGTTGCAGGTCCTATCCCCTAAGGACATATATCTGATGGGACCCAAAAGAAGGGTCTTCTCTGTGGTGGTTCCCTCCCTTTAGAATATTATCCCTTCTGAAATTATAGCGGTCCCGACTTTGACACTCTTTTGTAAGGGCCAAAAGACATGATTTTGCCAGCGGGCGTAGGGAACCCCGAGTGGGATTGAGCCCACTTATTTGACTATGTGTTGTTGCTGGGGTTGTATGAATGGGGTGGGGGTATGGTTTTTTATTTTATTGTTTTTTATGTTTTTTATTTTTTAATAAACTTGACTCAACTGATAAAAAGTCTTCTTTAAGACCCTACATAGTTCTAGACTGGTTTATCCAAAGGAGTGACTTCTCTGTCTGTTGAGTCAGTTTCAAGAGAGGCAAATTCCTACAGGTCCCATCTGTACAAAATTGTTATCTGAGGAAAAGTCAGAAGGAGACATTTTTAATCACCTTCCCAATGTTTTTGGATTCTCTCCTTACAGAAATCTGCAGTGAAAAACTGTGAAGCTACAAGAAAAAAGCCATCCATTTTCTCATTTATAAATGAAATTTTAACTATATAGCATGATTGTGACCTTTGTACTAAAGCAAAATATTCAAAACACCTCTCAGTTTTTCCCAGCATAAACCATATTCAATTATTATAATTGTTCTGATACACTTTTATAATCTTGTTGAGAACTGTAGCTTGTACATTGAGAATCCACCTAGTAACAGTCATGAAAAATTATCAGGCTTTTTTGAGATAATAATTAGTTTACATGAACATAAAATGAGGAGACAGAGGAGGCAGTATTTTCCAGAGCCAATTCACATTGGCAGTTTTTCTTAATATCAAACAGATCCTAGCAGCCACTAGCTCATTGCAGAGCACAGCAAAAAAAAAGGATATTCTATCCCAAATCATTCGTACACCACTACACCAATCCCAGGCACTGCTGGTCATATATGAACACAGAGCAATGAAAGTATATTTGGCTTTTTCACAGTCTGAACATAGACTGGAATTTCCTGCCTAGAAAGTTGTTCTTTCTCTTATTCAATTCTCTTTGATGTTTTAATTCTTCTCCTAGGTTTTACTTTTCAAATGTTAAACCTTACTGCTTTGTTTCTTCTTTTACATAATTAGGGATTGAATAATTTAGTATACCTTATATTTTGATTGTATTGTTACTATGTTTAGATACACATGTTAGATATCCCTGTTAGTTTCCATGAACCTTTGGGAAAAAAGCTTTTTTATAGAATACAGGATTTTTTTTTATAGAATGCAGGATTGAAGGTATTTTATACATAAACTATCACTCTGTTAACATTGTGAGAAGCAGCAATAAAAAGTAAGAAGAAGCCTCAAAATAGAGCAAAGAAACATATCAGGAACGTTAGTAAGTAATATTTTACTATACCTCTTTATCAAAATACTGGAAGAAAGAACCAAAATGCTTTATGGTATTTAAGTGGCTTTTGTTTCTGAGTTTTTGCCTTTCAATTATTATTATTTTTTATTTCACTTTGTGAGGCAAAAGGATTGTCCAAGGATTTGTCTGACAAATATTCACAAGTCCTGAGTGCATGAAGCATATATAAGTAAGAGACTTCAAAAACATGATTCCTGTATAGGACTATGAAATAATTGGAACATGTACTGTACAGTTTTTATCTCCAATGTAATAACAATATAAACATTCTAGATTTTAGCAATCAGCTGGGGAAAGAGAAATTCACTTTATCATATTTTAGTGCTGTATATATTCATATCCAATATTGTATGGAATAATCCCAAGTGTTCACTATCTATAAAAATGTTGTGAGTCCAGGATAGGTTTAAAAAGAATTTAATGCAACTAAAATGGCTGTAAAAGATTCTTAAGCCAGAAAAGCATCCGTTTCTAAAGAAATAATCAGATAAAATATGGCTTAAGCGATAGTTTTAGGATATGATGCCAAGCTCAGTTTGTGCACTGTAAGTCAAAAGAAGTTTGCAATCATAATGTTCTCTCTCTATAAATGCATCATGGATTTTGACATTCCGTTGACCATTATGCACAACATTATATAATACAATAAATCTCCAGTCATTTACTTCAAAAGAGAACTAAACCTGATATGCACTCTGTGCTTGGAACCTTTTAGGACTCATAGTTTAGGGTTAGGGTTAGAACACATATAGGGTGTGACCCACCTCAAATTAACCATCTATTAAAATCCCATCAATACCAGTATTTGATAGGACAGCATATTTTGACTCGCTCGCTTGTTAAAATAAATGAGACTTCAAAGTGCTTAATGTCATCTGGATCATGCTCTTACAGAACACATTACCAACATTAACTATTCCCTAGAGTGAAAGAAATACCATTATGCTTCAAGAGTGTAAAGGAGTAGTTGTTTTATTGTTCCCCTGATGAATCATGTAAGGCAATTTTCCCACTGCTTTGATCAATTTTTCATTTATTTTTTTTATCAATTCACAAGACCCATTTCTGAAAATAGCCTGGTGAAAATGTGCTATTCCTATGGAAATAGCGTTAAGATATGGCATTGCTGACTGCTAAAACCTTGCTGTGAAACTATATATTGAATGTGGACAGGGAATGTCAAATGCAGTGATTTCTAGTACCTAGGAAATCTCTACTCTAGTTTACATGGTGACATTTCTGTGATTTGCTATATTGTCTTAACTGGATTGTGGAAGGACAGTAGTTTTGGTTTAATTATGTTACAGGTTTTAAAAGAAGAGTTCAGAGATGTCTTATTTTATTTCTCATTCCACTATAAAAATATCTTAAGGATCTCTGAATCTTCTTTTGTATTTTTTATTTATTTTATTTGCAAAGTTATAATACAAACTTCATCAGAAAGGGTAAACAACAAAAGCAAAAACTAAACAACACAAAAATGTGCATAGAAAAAGCAAACATACACTTATTTTATCTCCCCTAGTTGAATACTGATTATCTTTTAGCAATAATAGTTTTACTCCTTGCAAAAGAGGTCTACAATTTATAAACTTCTGCAGCTCTATTCTTCCAGCTACTTGACCTACCCATCCATTTAATGTAAAAGAAAACAGTTAACAGTTAAGCCAACAATAAAATTAAACTTCACATCCCTCTGGTAACAATCTATTATTGTAATTCACACACAGAAAGTCCACAATGGCTTCTAGTTTACCATAAAATACGGCAATCCTTATCTCTGATCGGTCTACAATTCAATATCTTGATTCTTAATAATCTTTTTCTTGAAATTATAACTATTTTCCTAAACAATTGCATCTCATTCACCAAAGTCATATATCTCTGTTGTGAACATCTCTGCAGCACTTGTTGTTCAGAAGGTTTTTGTATAAGTTGAATCACAACATCTCTTAACAATTGTCTTCTGATTGAATATAGTAAGCCTATTCCACAATCTCTATCAGTTTTCTTAAGACAGTCCAGCTCATCACTGATCCATATTGTCATCTCTAAGCCTTTTAACTTCATGCCCCTTTCATCCTTCTCCAATGAGCCTGCAATTCTTAAAAAAAGAAAGCACCTTTCCCTTCAATTCGGTCAGCAGCAAATTGACTTCCAATCCACCCAACTGCAAGTCTGACTTAGCTGCTATTACTTGTATCTAAATATCATCCTTAGGTTGATTCATGATTGTTGCTAAATTATCAAACCTTTTATGTAAATATTCGTTTAGAGATTATAAGTTGAAAAGCATTTTTTTCAAAGGTTTCCATGAAAGCATTGACATTAAATTGATCTGGCTTTATTGTTGTTTCCATTTTTAATATAATCCATTTTTTTTATAGGTGGGCTTTCACAACAAAACATAAGTAATTCCTTTCAAGGGCAAAAGATGTATATGTTCTATAATAAAATTCGTAACAAAATTCCCATCTCGTTAGAGAGAAAAAGAAAAAAGACCAGAAATTAAACAAAAAATTAAAATAACAATTCTTCTAAAAAGTAGTAAAATGCAAAATTCTTGCAGTGGAAATCCAATGTAAATGTAAATCAAATCACTTTCACTACCAAGGAGAAAGTCTTTGCACTGTCTTTGCTTCCATGTGGCATGTTTCATAATTCCAAAGAAAACAATAAAACAGGTAAAAAATTCACAATCCAGCAAGGGGATATAAAATAAATCAGCATTCAGCCTGATAATTAAAGATGTAAGTAAAAAGAAAAAAAAATCAAAGTGTGCTGTTTAAAACTGAAGTAAACACTGATAGGAAAAGACGGAGACCCGACCCGACTCTCCAACTACTCTTACCAAGAATTGCAACTGTCTACATTACTCTTCCCAGATAAGAACATGGTCTTCTGAAAGTCATCTTGGGTCATTCCAAAGAACCAGCATTGGCAGAACAGTCAGATGTTTGTTGGCAGGAGAAAAAAATCATCCAGCTGCCATTTTCTGGAGGACTCCCAAGATCTCTGAATCTTCTGCTGAAAAAACAGGAGTTGGAGCAAATCTAAAGAGATGAATAAACTTGGCAGAAGCCTAAGCTCAAAATAACTATGGGGACCCTTTCTCACAAATATTTTTTTGACAATTTTTAAAATTGTTTTAAAACATAAAAGTTATCCCAAACAAATATCTTCTCATAGAATATACCTATTCTTTCATTTAAATGTTTCCCCCCTGCCCCCTGGTATTAGGCCAGTTAAATCTCAGCAGGTGGCTGGCTGACCTGGCCCAAACTAAGGAGCTAAGCAGAGCTGAGAGCATTTGAGCTATTCATAAACAATGAAAAAAGAAAAATATGCAAACCTGAAAGATGGCAATGACAATCCACTTCCCTACTCCTGCCAAGAAATGACATACACGTGTCCATGAAGCCACCAAGAACTGAGATTGGCTGAAAATTTAACTTTCCAAATTCCAGTTGAATTAATCAGCTAGACTGAAATGAATTCGAATCCAGGAGATAACCAAGGGCAGATGATATGCAATCTTCCATTTCTGCATGAAGGTATGATCTGATGGTTCAGTTGGGAACAAATTTCATTCCAGTCAAGTGGAACTAATAAGTCTACAAATATGCGTGATAATTTTAATCTTAATAAAAAACCTACAGCAACATTGGCCTTTGTGCCATTTTATCCTACTTACTTACTTTTGCTATACATATTTCTTAGATTTATAGGCTAGCAGATTCTATCTATTCTGTTCTATATAGTACATATTCCTTTTCTTTTTGTACTATACTTTGGGTAACATTACTGACAACTAATTTCATTGATAGGCTTTGTTATGAAGACTAATTTTCTTTTATTTTGCTTTATTTTACTTTCATTCTTGTAGACCAGGTACTCCTAGCCCTGCTTAACTTCTGATTGCAAAGTCACAGATGATTTATTTCAGGGCTTTTCAACCTTTTCACCCACTGTACCACTTTTAGGATATGGCAACATCCGAGTACCACCAGTCGCCTAGCAAGGTGTCAAAAACTTGATGACAAAAAAAAGGAAAAAAGTGATGAAGTACAGGTAGTCCTCGACTTACAACAGTTTGCTTCTTGACTGTCCAAAATTACAATGGCACTGAAAAAACTGCCCCCCAAGCCACAGCCGAGCAAGACTCCTACCTGCCTGCCCAGTGGCACTCTTCCTCCTGTTCGAGGTTTTCATTGTTGTGAGCATTTCTGTTAAGGATTGGCAACAGGGGTAGGGGGGTGTTTGGTTTTTATTCCCCCCTGTCTTCTGGTTGGTTGCAGCAAGTTTTGGTCACTTCACATGACCCTGGGACACTGTGACCATCATAAATATGAATCAGTTGCCAAGCATCTGAATGTAAATCACAAGACCCTGGAGATGCTGCAACATTCCAGCTGATTGGTGCTTCTTCTGGGCTCAGAAGTGCCAGGATCAGCACTGAGGTCCAGCTGGAGCCTGGCACTGATCATGGCGCTTCCTCTGAGCCCTGACAGCCCTGAGCTCCAGCCATCTCTCGCTCAGGCTTGTGTGGTGCTGCCACCGGTTCAGCTCATTCCCCTCCCCCGCTACTATTTTTCTAGGATGGCCGCGTACCACCTGCCAGGTGGTACCCATACCACTGGTTGAAAAGCCCTGATCTATTTTAGTTGAAACTGCAACTATACTTTTTCTTATTATCAAACTAAAAGAGTTTCTCTTCTTAAGTTCTGAAAGTTTCAACAAAGCAAGCTGGTTTTTAATTGGATCACTTGGGAATCATTCAGATATATATCCCAGATTTATGCTAATGATAACCTACAATTTTTTTGTTCTTTCTTCATTTTATGAAGCAAGGAAATAATTAACATATATTAATTTGCATGTATACTGTAATTTTAGAAGACTTAAAAAGTCCTTTTTTTTAAAGTATTCTACTCAATATGATTCTATAAATTTAAAAAGACTGTAAAAAGTCACTAGGAATTCATGTTTCTTCTGTAGTCCGACAATTTGTTTTTTAGATGAATTTCCTTCACTTCTACAAATTTTAATAGAATTTTAATAGAATACTATCATGCCTTACTCTGAGTTTTCCTTTTTATACAACTTCATATTTCATCTGTATTACTGTATTTAACCACAAGCAGAATTAACTTCTCCTGAACTATTTTTCTGGATTCCCTTCCTAGAAAACTTCCAACTATTAACCACATTGTAGTTCCTCTTTCAATCTGTGCACTACAGTAGTGGCCAAAATTGTGGAAACCTTTTGGGAAAAGTGTACATTTGAGGTTTGACGGCTAGTGTAGTACCATAAAATTATGTATCAATGGAAAGATAATTTAATCAAGAATGTAATACAACAAAGTTGGTTCAATTATCTGTATTCTATGAAAGGATATAGCCAAATAACCAGAAAAAGGAAGCACAACTTGCTTAGGTTGATATCAGTTAGCTTTCCTTCATCTGATTGTAGCCAATGAGCATGAGTGTTTAGAGAGCCAATCAGATGTCATATTGTTTTGGCAATGAGCCAATCAGATCACAGTAGGATTCAGTTATTGATGTCATGTATTGAAGCCGAGAGGAGGACATTTGTCAGTGTTATGTGATTGCTATCAAGTTGGTTGGGTTTTTTTTTTGTGTTCTTTCATTTGGTGAGCTTGTAAAACGTAATAAAATTAAAGTAATGGTGCAAAGAGTTGACTGGTCACCCAGAAAGCGATGTAAAATAGTATTATTAAGTGAACAAGGCTACAGTTATAAAGAAATTAGAAGAAAAATTGGTGGAAACTTAACCAAAGGTGGCATTTCTAAGTTTTTGAAGAGGTATAAGGAGACTCAGTCACTACAAAACCACACTGGTAAAGGCAGGAAAAGGTGCACAACAGTAAGTGATGATAGAAGAATTAAGAGACTGTGCCTATGTGACAGAAGAAAATCATCTGGGTGTATACAAGATGAAATGGCACAATGCAGTGTGAAGCTGAGTGCAAGGACTGTTCGGCACAGACTACAGGAATTTGGCCTAAAATCTAGAATTCCAAAAAAGCCATAAAATGTATCTCTGAAACAAAGGTTGAAAAGACTAAACTGGGCTGAAACCCATGTTACCTGGACAGAGTTATTTGGAGTGATGAGACCAAGTTCTCCCTGTTTGGTACTGATGGCATAAAATACATAAGAAGAATCAGAGAAGATGCATCCTGATTGCATTACATGTACCATGAAACACGCAGTCAGTGTTATGATCTGGGGTTGTATGACATCAAAAGGTTTGGACAGAATTTGTGTGATTAATAGGAATATAAATGGCTAAAAATACATTAATGAAGTACTTGAGCCCAAACTAAAGCCTTCCGCACATGATCTTTTCCAAGACAACGAAGCATTTATATTTCAACAGGATTTAGCTCCGTGTCATGTTGCTGCTGTGTGCAAAAAGTGGACAATCATATTCCACTGCTGGAATGGCCTGGGAATAGCCCAGACCTTAACCCAATTGAAAAATCTAAGGAGCCGACTAAAGAAACTTGTTAGTCAGAAGCGACTCAGCAATAAAACCCAGTTAATAGAAGCAATCATTCAATCTTGGTTTCACATTATAACAGCTGCAGAACTAAAGGACTTGGTTCACTCCATGGGAAGACGTTGTAACACTCCAAAAAAAGTGGTGTTATTAGCCATCAAACCTCAAATGTACACTTTTCCCAAAAGGTTTCCACAATTTTGGCCACTACTGTAATTATTTTTGTAACCCATTTACCATGATAACAAAAGGCCACATAAATCTTTAACTCTTAACCATTATTCTGTAGGCTTTGTAATCAGTGACTACTGTGTATTGCACACATCACTGGATACGGGATACATCAAAGACTTTCATAAAGGATATTAATTATATTTGCTGAAACTTATCATTCATTACCAGATAGGGCCTGTGAATTAGGAACAGGTTTAGGCAAAACCTGTCAAATCATAATCAAAATCTAAGATTTAAAATATTAGGCTTCATCAAGGTCCAGTGCTTAGAATCAAAAACTAGAAAAAGATGACGACTTTATGCTGTACTTACAAATGCCAGCATTTTTCTGATGGTTATCTTCTGGAAAAAGAATGATGGACTCTATGAATCCATTTGTCAAAGTAATGACATAGAGCACACTAGACTAGTTAGGATCTCCATTATCATTTCTTAAAGGAACATTTCTACTTAAAATGTACCAGAATTCAAAATGGTCAGATTAAACAAACTTCATTTATATCAACAGAGCTACAGAAGGATCTTCAAGTCTCTGCTCTTCAGAAATTATTGTTCATGAATTCACAGCCAACTGACAGAAAAGGGCATAATGGAACTAATGTAACATTTCTTTGGTCAGATTATGTTCACATCTGAATGAAAAATCAGTAAATAAAAGGGGAGCAAAATTTATTATTTTACTGAAATTGTCATGGTTATCATACATATTGTACTTGTGGGAGGAAAATTAATTTTCAGACTTGTTCACATGAAAGACATTCGGGACAGATCACTTTGCCTTCTCAGAGACATTAAGCTTTCCATATATGGCTTTTTCTCTAAATCATTTTGGAGAGAAAAGTAAAGTTAAAGAAATGGGAGTAGCATTTTAAATTGAATTGTTAAATGCAATTTTCTTCAAATTATGATGGAATCATGAATCTATTTAAAGTCTTACTATGACCTTATAGTTTAAGATAGATTAGCCATATACAAACTGCAGAACTAATTGTGCCTCAATACCTTTAACATTCCTACCAGATTTCTGTCTGAAGCAGGGGTGTCAAACTGCCGGCCTGCGAGCCACATGCGTCACAACGAAACCACACCCACCCGATTGCCGGCAATGGGGAAAAAGCTCCGATACGTCGCACGATGTCATGTGACATCGCAAGTTTGACATGTCTGGTCTAAAGGAATCTAGTCAGGAAAAAAGAATGCAAACTGTTTTAAGGTCTATAACTCAAACAAGTTGGAACAAGTCTGATATTGTGATATGACATTTCTCAGGGGACTGTGCAATATTCATAAAATACATTGTATATGGAATAATTTCTACAACACTCATATAGAAATCTCATACATTAGTTTCATAGAAACAGTCAGTTTGATATAGTGGTTAAGCATCAGGCTAGAAAGTAGGAGACTGATTTCTAGTCCCACCTTAGCCATGACTTTCTCAGTCCAGTTCACCTCACTGGGTTATTATTGTGGGGAAAATAGGAGGAGGAAGTATGTTTGATATGTTTTATCACCTTGAGTTTTTTGTAAAAATAATTAAGGTGGCATAAAAATAAATAAATAAATATGAAAATTATCCTGGAAAGAAAAGGAATATGCAGGAAAATATGCAGGAAAAATTTGTTGAGGGGTTACTTTTAAGGAAAACATGCAGTTCAGAGGGTGAAAACGTGAGCTAAATCTTTTTGCAGGAACATTCTTAAAGCAGTGGTTTTACCTCCTGCATTACTAGAACTAGTATTCCAGAAAACCAGGGCTATCAGAGCAACAACTCAAAGAACTTGCTTCCAGTCTTAAGATATTTTCTGCTCTTTCTTCTTGCCTCCCCTGTTAGTTTTCCTGCACTTTCTGAGCTCATAAGCACTGGCAGTAGTGAGGAACACTTGCTGTGTGCATTCCTTCTGAAACAATACTAACTGGATCTAGACGAATAGCTGGAAATTCTTGACCTTATAAAGCTCAGTAGGATCCACTTCCTGATAAACATGACTAAGATTAATTGTTTGCTTCAATTTTGGCTTCTCTTTACTCATCCTCCAGGTAGCCCTGTTAGTCAATTTAATACCAGCTTTCTGACCTCGTTTTGTGCTTGTTGCCTTGTTTCCTGTTCTTGTTCCATGTTATAAGTTCCTTCTTCCTAGTATCTTTTTCTCTTTTAAAATCATTTTCATCATTTTATTCTTTGAGATTTGTTCACTCTTTGTTCTTTAATTGTGATTTAAATTTAAGAATCTGTAAACAATTTGTTTTCTATTGCTCATACCCACAGATTTAACCGTTAAGATAAGGGTAAGATTAATGGCCATGTTTTCTTGTAGTAAAGACATCCTGAGTAAATATTGAGAGTCAGGTAATTCTTTCTAGACTCTTCCTTGCCTCCACTTATACAGTGCATTCAGAATGTATTCAGAACCACTTCACTTTGTCAATTTTGTTACGATGCAGCCTGATTCTACAGTTGCTGAAATTCATTTTTTTCTCATTAATCTATACTTAATACTCCATAATGGCAAAGTGAAAAAAGAATTTTAGAAAGGTCTGTAAATATATTTAAAAAACCCCTGAAACATTACATTGGCATAAGTATTCAGACCCTTCACTCAGTACTTTGTTGAAGCACCTTTGACAACAATTACAGTCTTGAGTCTTTTTGGGTACCATACGACAAGCTTTGCACGCCTGGATTGGAGGATTTTCTACCTTTCTTCCTTGCAAATTTTCTCTCAAACTCAGTCAGGTTGGATGTGACTGTTGGTGGACAGGTATTTTCAGATACCTCCAGAGATGTTCAATGGAGTTCAAGTCAGGGCTCTGGTTGGGCCACTCTAGGACATTCACAGAGTTGTCCCTAAGCCACTCCTGTATTGTCTTAGTTGCATGCTTAGGATTGTTGCCATGTGGGAAAGTAAAAGACTTTGGCCCAGTCTTAGGTCCTGGGTGTTATATATATAGTTGGGGTATCATGTTGCAGGTAGCCACTGACGACACCAGGTGGCACCTGTAAGTGTCCTGATTGGCTGGCCACTCCATGGCGGGAAAATCCAACGTTCTGAATGGACCAAGCGGGGTATTTAAAGGACGCACGGGGGGGGGGTGTTCTTTGTTACCTTCGTCCTGTACTCAATAAAGGTTGTTACTGCTGAACCTGGCTCTGTTGTCTCCATGTGGTCCTGAACCCACTACTTAACACTGGGAGCTGTGGAACAGGTTTTCACTGAGGATTTCCCTTTACTTTGTTCCATTCAGCTTTCCCTCAACCCTGTACAGTCTCCCAGTCCCCGCTGCTGAAAAATATCCCACCATCATGTTTCACTGTTGGGATGATATTGGTTTCATCAGACCAGAGAATCTTGTTTCTCACAATCTGAGAGTCCTTCAGGTGCTTGTTTGCAAATTCCAGGTGAGCTTTCAGGTGTTTTGCACTGAGGAGAGGCTTCCGTCTAGTCACTCTGCCATAAAGGCCACATCGGTGGAGGGATAATGGTTGTCCTTCTGGAACCCTGTCCCATCTTCATACAGGATCTCTGGGGCTCAATCACAGTATCTATCAGGTTCTTGGTCACCTCTCTTATTAAGGCCCTTCTATCCCAGTTGTTCATGTCTTCCATCTGAGAATTATGGAGGCCACTGTGCTCTTTGGAACCTTCAGTGAAGCAGAAATTTTATTATAGAGAGGTGTGTACCTTTACAAATCATGTCCAATCAATTTAATTCACTACAGATCAACTCCAATCAAGGTGTAGAAACATGTCAGTAACAAAAGAGAAATGGGAGGCACCAGAGCTAAAATTCAAGTGTTTTTTCAAAGAGTCTGAATATTTATGCCAATATGAAATTTCAGGTTATTCTCAATAGAATAGTCCTTTAGTGCCTCTCCAGATAAGGCAAGAATGGGAGATTGCCCATATTTATTTATGTTTCATATTTCTAAATCACCCATCTCCCTCAAAGAGGGGCTCTGAGTGATGTACAATATAACTGATAAATAAAAACACATATAAAAATTAACATTAAAATTAAAAATTAAATTAGTGTTATTTTTTAAAATTATAGAACAATAATTATCAAAATGGGGAAAATCCTATGATGGTCATTTAACATTGGAGTATTACGGGGGGGATCTCAATGGATTTGCCATGATTGTATGCTGCTCTATGCCCCCCATGCAAGGCTGCAAAGCCAAGTTTTGATCCCATTGCAGAAGACAAAGAGATTGGGGGATTTCCTCAATTCTGGGGGTAGGATGTTCCACAAAGTAGCAGTGGCAAAGAAGTTTCTCCTCATAGACCCTGCCATACAAAATTCTTTGACTGATGTGGTCTGTGGCATACCTTCACTGCCTGATCAAGTGTGATGAGCTGATAAAATTGTGCGAAGTTGATTTTGTAAGTAACCTGGTCCTATGCCATGTGAAACTTTAAAGATAATAGCCAACACCTTGAATTGGTCCCAAAAGTAAACTGGTACCCAGTGCAGTTGAAGGAACAAGGGTGTTATATGTGCCCTTCGGGTACTCAATGATGTTTGCACAGCTGCACTTTGCACCAGCTGAAGCTTCCAACTACTTTTCAGGCCCCATGTAGAACACGTTGCAATAGTCCAATCAGTAGATGACCAGGGCATGAGTGACCAAATGTAGAGACTCTCTGTCCGGGAAACGGCATAATTGGTGAACAACACAGAGTTGGGCAAAGGCCCTCCAGGCCCCGGCTGCCACCTGCTCTTCGAGTAGGAGCTGGGAATCCAAGAGGACTCCCAGGTTATGCCCTGGGTCTGGCTGAGGTAGGGCAATCCCATCCAAGTTGAAAGATGATAAACAGGAAGGCCCACCCACAAGCACTCTGTCTTATTGGGGTTCATTTGAAGTCTGCTGTTCCCCATATAGACTCCTATGGTTTCCAGGTATCCCAAAAGGATGTCCATTGCATCACTCACTTCACCTGTGGTGGAAATATATCACTGAGATATATAACATATATGCTCCACACAGCTGATCCTTGCAAAAAGACTACAGGATAGCAGTCTCCAATGGGTATGAGTGCCAGGGATGAAGGGGATTAACATCAAATTAACAATTATAAAAATTATATTTTTACTATAATTCCATGTCTCTTTTTAATTCTTTATTATTTCTTTGTGTAACTTGCACTTTTAGAATATACCTGTGCTTTTCCTTTCTGCCAATGACCTAGGCAGTAATTGAAACTTTTTCGTACTTTCTTTGAATCAACCAAGTATTGTGGGTTATAAGACTATACTCTATTTTTTTGAGGATGCCTCCTCTTTAAATAATTAGCTTGGAAGGTGGTCCATGGATTAAATTTATTTCACCAAACCATAAGTCCTATCTTAATCTTACAGTATTCATAATTCTGAATAACTGGCCTTATTTCCTTTTCCTGATTCCTATCTCTCCTCAACTTTAACCATGTACATGTGCGTCTTGCTTTATGACTCTATTCCTGTCTGGGACTTTAAGCTGTGCCTGGTTTTGATTATGAACTGCTTTTGATTTGCTTGAGATGCTGGGATTCAAACTTGGATGGTCCATGATTTGACTCATAAGCCCCCATAATTTAGATACAGTATGTTTGATGGTTTGTTGTCTTAACAGCTCAACACTTGAATTATAATCATGACATCATTATTTTATATGAATATTTTGACTATGAATAATTAATTGTTCATACTTGTACATTACAGGAGAGCCAGTAAAAATGAAGGATAATTTAAAATGGTCTAATAAATATAAAATTATGACTAAAATACCACCTGTACAGAAATACAGGTCTTAAATTTGGCATGAAATCATCTGATTCTATCAACTATGAACCTTAATACAAAATGTAATCATTTATTTAAATTACTTATATCTGCCATATTTCAAAAACTGTGAATGATATGATGCACATTCCTGTGTTTGAATAATAAACAATTTTGCCAAATGTATTCAAGAGTAAGAACAGGCCCTTCTAATAACTGTAGTTAACTAAAACAAGTAGCTGAGAAATCTTAATGAATAGCACAATTCAAGACTTTGGAGCACAACTATGGAAATGAGACAAATGCAGATTAGAGTGAAAAAGGGATAACCTTAACAACTACACTTATTAAGGAAGTACATAAGTCTAAGAACATGAATTACTTGAAGTCTTGCACCATTCATTAGAATCTCCTTCTAAAATTAGAGCTATATTTAAAATCCACTCAGGCAAAAAGGGGAAGAAGAGAATTGCCCACACTAATAGAGCTCATCAATCAAATGAGATATTCACACTAAACTAATAATAACAAAGCAGCAAATCATTCTCATGTTTTTATGATCAAGGGTCAACAATCAAGGGTCATTACTTTTACCAAAGGCTATGTTCATGTAGTAATACTAAATGGAAATCTGAGGAAGTAAAGGCCATAGAAATCTTACCAGTACTTTAGAACTGAGGGAGTATTCCAAATTGTACAAGATATTATAATATGCAGGCATAATTTACAATTATTGCAACTTCTGTATTTAGGACTTATTATTGGGACTCATTTTTATAGCCTCAGTTTCTAAAAATCAGTGCAATAAACGAAAAGCAGGTACAGAAAATTCCATGAGGATTAGACACGCAGCAGAGAATGATACCGGTACAGATACAGTGTATAGTACCAAGTCCAATTTGGAGTCAGAACCTCATCTAAGCCAGACTACAAAGAAATTGGATAAGCAATAAGAAAGCAGCAAAACATGCCAATGCAATAAAAATACTATTCAAACCTGTTTTATTGATGCATTTGTACTATGTTGTTTTGGTAACACCATAAATGAGCAGAAACACCATAGTAATATTTACATGGTAGGGGGTGATATCTTTTCAATTTATATCCAAGTAGGTATTACTTACTAAGTTTTTAGAATATTAAGAAATAGCTTAGGGAAACCCAATTTTCCTTTATAAACTAGTTTCCATTTTGTAATGTTATCTGAGGTATTATACACTGTGTGCACAATTATTAGGCAAGTGAGTATTTTGACCATCTCATCATCGTCTTGCATATTTTCCACCTCCAAGTTGTAAAACTCGAATGCTTGGTGGATGTAAGCATATCAGGTGATGTATATTTTTGTAATTAGGGAAGGTGTGGCCTAAGATCAACACCCTATATCAAGATTTGCATAATTATTAGGCAGTTCTTTTTCCTCAGGCAAAATGGGCTAAAAAAGAGATTTAACTGACTCTGAAAAGTCAAAAAAAGTAAAAAGTGTTTCAGAGGGATGCAGCACTCTTGAAATTGCTAAGATATTGGGGCGTGATCACAGAACCATCAAATGTTTTGTTGCAAATAGTCAATAGGGTCTCAAGAAACATGTTGAGAAAAAAAGATGCACATTAACTGCCAAAGATTTGAGAAGAATCAAACGTGAAGCTATCAGGAACCCATTATCTTCCAGTGCTATCATATTCCCAAACTGCAACTTACCTGGAGTGCCCACAAGTACAAGGTGTTAAGTGCGCAGAGACATGGCCAAGGTAAGGAAGGCTGAAACCCGAATATCACTGAACAAGACACACTGAACAAGACACACAAGACACACTGCTAAGCTTGTAAGCCGCCCTGAGTCTTCGGAGAAGGGCGGGATATAAATGCAATTAAAATAAAATAAAAAATAAATAAGTTGAAATGGCAAGACTGGGCCAAGAAGTATCTGAAGACAGTTTTTTCAAAGGTTTTATGGACTGATGAGAGTGACTCTTGACGGACCAGATGGATGGGCCCATGGCTTGATCAGTAACAGGTACAGAGCTTCACTTTGACTCAGATGCCAGCAAGGTGGAGATGGAGTACTGATATGGGCTGGTATTATTAAAGATGAGCTAGTTGACCTTGGAAGATGGACTCAAAATCAACTCCTAAACCTACTGCCAGTTTTTAGAAGACATGTTCTAAGACACGTGGTATAGTAAAAAGTCTGCATCTTTCAAGAAGACCATGATTTTTATGCTCCATCGCATACATTGAAGTACTCCACAGAGTGGCTAGGGATTGGGATTTTAATTTTTTAAATTTTAATTTTAAACTTTTAGAATGTATTTTACTTATTAGGGCTAATTTAATTTAATTTATTTTATCTTTGTATAGTGTATATTGTATATTGTGTTTTAATTGCCCTGTACACTGCCCCGAGTCCTTCGGGAGAAGGGCGATATATAAATCCAAATAATAATAACAATAACAATAACAATAACAACAACAACAATAACAACAACAACAATAATAATAATAATAATAATAATAATAATAATAATGCCCTTAAAGATGAAAGAATGATGACATGGCCCGCTTCCTCAGATAACCTAAACACTATTGAGAACTTGTGGGATCTTAAATGTGAAATTTATGATGAAGGAAAGCAGTACACCTCTCTGAATAGTGTCTGGGAGGCTGTGGCTGCTGCTGCACAAAACGTTGATCATCAACAGATCAAGAAACTGACAGACTCAATGAATGTAAGGCTTATGACTGTTATTGAAAAGAAGGGTGGCAATATTGGTCAGGTTTCTTTTTTGAAATGTCAGAAATGTTTATTTGTACATTTTGCATTGTATGTTTACTATCACTTTAGTAGATGCAAATAAACAAGTAAGATGGGCAAATTTTTCCTTTTCATTTAGTTGCATAATAATTCTGCGCATTAATAGTTGCCCAATAATTGTGCACACTTAGATATTTTCCTAGGAAAGCCAAAACCTCACTTTCACTTTCTTAAATATTCAGGTCTGAGGTCATTTTGGATTGACTGAGAGCACTGTAAGAAAATTAATCCTCCAAAATACAACTTGCCTAATAATTGTACACACAGTGTATCATGTTTTCAATTAAGTAAGCATTCATGATATTATGAGGGAACATCCAATAAGAAACTCAAAGTATGAATCTGGTACATACATGATAAAAAGGTAAAGGTACCCTTCAAATTTTGCTCTGCTAGTTGTTGTCAAGTATAGGGGGTGGTACTCATCTCTGTTTCAAGGCCATTGAGCCAGTGCTGTCCGAAGACACTTCCATGGTCATGTGGCCAGCATGAGATCACAGAGCACTGTTATCTTCCCACTGAAGTGGTACCTATTTATCTACTCACATTTGCATGCTTTCAAACTGCTAGGTTGGCAGAACACATACATGATACCTTGATCATAGTAAAAAAGTAACAACTTGAAAAGACACATGAAATAATCATCAACTTTTTCAAAGGAATAAAGTTCACAAGAGAAGAAATGCTGTGCCCTAGACTCAGTAATCAGATTCTGAATTTGATCCTGAAAAAGCTGCTCCAGGTGAACCTGTAGAATGTCATCCTCAAGAAGTCCAGAACTCACCAAAGCAGCTGGAGAAGTCAGATGAGGAGCACCTCCCAGTTCCTGCACCCAACAAGTAGAGAAGAGAACAGAGCAGCAAATGTCTATTAGACTGCTCACCAAGCAAGGGAGTAAAACTCTTGATTAGTGATTGCTGGGTACAGCCTTATTTAAAAAGCAATTCTGGCCATTTTCTCTTTGTTGGAAACAATGCCTAACTACCAGCCTTTGTGTGATGTTTTTGTTTGTGAAAAATCACTGAATCTCTGGACTGGCTGACAACCATTACCTGGCTTTGGAATGCTGAATTTTTCTGCATGTACCTATTTCAAAGCCAATTCTGCAGGCAGGTCCCTGTTTCATTTACATTCCTTCACTTCATTACTAATTCTTTAGCCTTAAAGTGAAATTGATAAACTCATGAGAAACTCTGTGCATCTGTGACTAAAACCTGAAACAAAGCAAGAAGAAACCAACAACACAATAGCCTTCCTAGGTATCCTCATCAGGGAAAATAACAAATTAGAAATCCAATTTACCTGAAAGAAATCCACACTAACCAAGTATGCTACTATTCAAGTAACAACCCAACCTCCCAAAACTGACATGCAACCTAGCTTCAGCAGCAAGCTTACAATGGAAATGCAACAAGGAACATGAATATTGTTCTTTGGAACTCCTCCAATTTTGTTCCTCACCATAGGCACAAATTTGCATACCTTAGTTCATGGGTGTCAAACTCGCCGTGTCACATGACGTGTCATGATGTATTGCGACTTTTTTCGCATTGTCAGAGCTGGGGTGTGTGTGTGTGGCCTCCGCATGATGCAACCGGCCCACGGGCTGACAGTTTGACACACCTGCCTTAGTGAATTCAATTCCTTGACCTGGAAAAGTGTGATTCTACCAGGGATGAATGTTACCATTTAGGATTGCCCTCTTGTTATATTAATCATAGTACTCAAAAAGAATACATATATGCAAGTTATATGTACAGGAAATATATTCTTCCCCATTTCTGACTTATTTCCTATTTAATCTTTATAATCTTTCTCTAGTTCAAGCTATGATGAAAAGTTAATTCTACCTCCCTATGTTAGCAAATAAATAGTATATATTCTGCTTTATGAAGATCCGTGTAGGCACCAGGACAGGAAGGGCATCCGGCCAGTGAATGTTCCACTCCATTCAGTTACCCCAATTCCACCCTGAATCGGGATTACAGGATTGTAAAAAGAAAAAAAATCTGCTTTATGAAAATGTTACCTTCTTCCTAAGTTGATTTCCAACAATGTCTGTGAATCTTAGGGGCTTATTGTAGTGAAGAAAAATTAGAAATTAATTGCAAAACAGGTAGTCCTTGACCATCTCCAATGGGGTTAAGTGAGTCATGCCTGATTTTAAAACATTTCTTTGCCATGGTCATTAAGTGAATCTGGCTTCCCCCATTTACTTTGCTTGCTGGAGGCCCTGGAAAGGATGCAAATGACAATCACATAACCCCAGAATGCTGGAAATGTAAATACATTCTGGTAGTCAAGCACCCAAATTCTGATCATATGACCATGAGAAGATTGCGATGGTGATAAGTGTGAGGAATGGTCATCAGTTATTTTTTTCAGTGCCATTAAAACTTCAAACAATTGTTAAACTAATGATCAAAAATCAATGTAGTTGTTTCCACAAAATGATGCATCAATGTTTTTCAAAAATGGAAATTCAGCTGAAATCAGTTTAAGCAATTTATCTATGGAGATTCTCAGTCATCCAGGTCATAGATATCCCAAAGATGCTTTTTCATGAGGCAACTGGATTTTCTTTTTTTTCTTTGAAGATGTTCCAATTCTCATCCACAAAGCTTCTTCAGGTCCCCACCATCAAGTCAGAGCTGAAGAAGCTTCTTGGATGAGAACTTAAATGTCTTCAAAGAAAAACAAGAAAGTCCAATTGCCTTGTGAAAGAGCATCTTTAGGTTTAAGCAATTTAAGATTTTTAAATATTCAGGAATTATGTTCCAATCTTCTCATACTTGGAAGAAGCAAGAAAAAGCCACCTTATTTTGTACACAAACACAATAAAAATGTAATACGATTATCAGATTGACTATAATAGACATTACAAAATTATCTTGTTATTTATAATTATTTTAAAAATGTAATTCATTCAATTCATATGTATATGAAGAAAATTGCCCCATAGAATTGTCAGCTTGTGAAGATACTTAAAATAAAAGCCCCACAGGAAATTAGGTTGAGGATATAACTCCATGCACCATTAATCCATAAAGTGCATTTTTCTTTCTCATGTATTTGTTTCAATTAGAGTCCGGTGAATCACCTTCACAGCCCGAGAGAGAACTTAAAGCAAGCTTCATCCCTGTTAGAAGATAATTTAGAATGCTGTCTCAAGTATATATGGCACTACTCTTTTAGTATCTTGTCATTCAGAAACATGACAATGGAAAATGAATTAAAGTAAATGAGTGCACATTGGGATTTTGAAATTCTGTGCATAGAAATATGTTTGAGCAATATTAAAGCCTAACCTTTCTTTAGGCAGTATTTCAAGACCTCATTTAATCTCGGCCTCAGAGGAATATACTATCATCACTGTATTATTTGAAATGCACACCAAAGAGAGACAGAGAGATTTATTTTGCATTTGTCATCTGAAATGTATTTTAAACATGAAGTGATCCCACAGTCTTCTTAGAGCCATTTCTATTGTGGAAATTCTTTATGAATCATGTAAGTAAAAAGATTGTTATAATGTGCACAAAAGCATACAAAATACAAAAATGTAATAACATATGCTTTCAAAACAAACCCTAGAAAGTAAACAGTAACATGCATATATTTGTTTCGAAACAAACTTATAGGCATACAGTACATATTTATAATCCAATGAGAAAAAATGTTTTTTCTTAGTGTAACATAAAATATACTTAAGCTTGTTATCTCAATTTGATTTCCTTCAGTGAATTTTTTAAACAGCTGATATAGCCAGAATTGGAAGAGCTTTACCACCATATCCCAATCTCTGCTGTGGTTATAAATCTAGTATACAGGTAGTTCTTATTTAGTAATTACAAATGGGACTGGCAACTCAGTCATTAAGTGAAAAGATTGATAAGTGAAACTGCAATTCTCCTTATGATCTTCAGCTTTCCTTTGCTTTACAAACCTGCAAACGTCATAAATGCAAGGATTGGTTGCAAAATTACTTTTTCATCATTGCTATAACAGCTAACAGTCGCTAAATGAGAGTAAGTTGTAATTCCTCAGACTTTAAAGGAATTATGGTCTGTGAATCATGGATGACCTTTGATTGTATAGGAATAATTTTTTTAAAAAAAATCCCAATGTCCTAGTATCTTAAGATAAAAAAATGAACCCATTGAAGCTCCATTGGACATTGGAATTCTCCAACTTTAACTATAATTGATGGATGTTTGATACCGCATTTTTGAAAAATATTGATAAATAAGCTACCCTTAGCATACTTGAAAAAAACAGGTTAAAATTTATCTCCAACAACAACCTGGGTCACTATTACACTTCAGAACACTGGAAAAAATGGAGAGTATTATGAATGTTATGATAAATGTATTGAAATTCTTGACCCAATTCTTATATTTTCATTCCTGAGAGTAAAATAGACATTTCCCCTTTTCCTTGCCTTCCCATAAATCCACTTCGCATGATTAGTTATGTATGACTGCATATCTATGCATGTTTAAAATTATACTTTATGCTAAGTTTATAAAGACATGAGATTCACTTGCAAGAAGGAAGGAAAAGAGGGAGGGAGGGAGGAGAAAGGAAGATACATCCCACTATATAACATTGAATTCAACTGGAGTTGAATCCAAGCAGATTCCAGACATTATTTTAAGCCAATACTGGTGTCGTTGGCAATCTAGACTCCGTGTGGTTTACTCTGAAGTTCAGGTAATCTATGAAACAAACTAAAAACATCGGTTCAAAACATTTTTCCACACACTGCATATCTCTTAATTGTGAAAACAGTCGTTACTTTAGCTATCTGCTTCCTATTCTTTATTAATCAATGGCATGTATTTTTAGTACATAGCTAATGCCTCTCAAAAGCTAAGAGATGAGTGAGATGAAGCTTTGCAGGAGCCATTTTGATTCTGGTGGATAATTTTTAATCCATGCAGTATTTTTTGACACAGCCTACTATCAGGTGTTCCTCCTCATATTAGTTCTCCACTAGGCTTAGAACATTTCTTTTATGTAAACTCCAAGAAAGATTTTTTAAAAATATACAGATAATCTCTGTAATGTTCGGCAATAATTCAAAGTTACAGTGTCATTGAACAAATGCTAGTTATGACTGATACTCTATGTTCTGGCTGTTGCAGTGACCCTGTGGTCATGTTATTAAAATTCAGGTGCTTGGTGACTAAATCACATTTATAACTGTTGCAGTTGCCCACACTCATGTCATAGCCTGCAGAAACTGCCTCTGCTTCAATTCTTCCCACCTGTCTACCTTTGCCACCTGCCTAGCTGACCTTCACTGCTTCTTCCTCTTGCTGCTGGCCTGGGATACAAAGACTGGGTAAGGGCACAGCTCCATGACATGCAGTGAGTGTGGCAGGAGGCAGAGCCCCATCTGAAGGGAGATCACTGGGCCCAGCTGCAGAGGAGGGAGCAGAGCAGAGGCAGGAGGCAGTGTGGGTCGAGGAGCCCTATCTTCTGCCACTGGAGTGAGGCGTGATAGAGATTGTGGAGGGTGCAGTGAGACTGGATGGTGAACCACAATGCACTGGGCAAGGCACGACAGATGGTGGTGGCTCCTGGGGCAAAGGTACTAGGTTTGAGGGGGCAATGTTCAAGTGGCAGTGGAACAGGAGGAAGCAGAGGGACAAGGGTGTCCTGGAGGCATAGTGTGTGCTCTTGCAGCTTGTGTTGGAAGCTACTGCCCCTGCATGATACATCCACAAGGTCACCAGTGATCTTTCATGACTGATCACACCTGAATCTAGATCTTCTCAGTTCTACCCCAAATAAGATGAATATTTGTTTTATTTTAGATTAAATGCTGTTTAGTTTATTATTTTTAATGTAAATAAATCAAATATATTCTTTATTGTGTGAAGTTTATAATTAAGTTTGTAATTAAAGCTATAAGTTTAAACTCTTAATCAGTGCTTTTTTTGTAAAAGAAAAAGGTGCCGGAACTCACACACGTCATACAACTTGCCTTGCCTACCCTACAAGGTTCTATCCAAAAAAGGTGCCGGAACTCTGTTCTGAGCGTTCTATGAGAAAAAAAGCCCTGCTCTTAATAATGAGAAACAATTGCTTTTACATTTGTTCAAGAAGACAAGGGAAGGAGGATATGGACTAAATATTAAGAGAAATTCATTTTTAAATATGTTAAGGACATAAATGTTCATTCTGAAAATTCATATCATAATCTCCTTTGGGTAGTCTTCATGAATATAAACTTACCCAAACATATAAATAGAACTAGACGTAAACTAGTATGTTATCGTTTCTAATGTAATCTCTTATTGTACTAAATATGTAGCAACTATAAATTTCCATCTCCAAAATGTTCTGTATAATTTCCAAGAACTATGTAATTTCTTGATTTCTGGCTGGACAAGGATTGTTGTCATGGTCACAACAAAAGCCTTATTCAAATTCTTCTCAATATGTAGGGTATCATCTATTTCTATGTCATATTTCAAAATGTATTTCCATATTTCAGTAGGCATCAAAATGCACAGCATGAATTAGCACAGCAAATCTAGAAAGCAACTGTAAATCTTAAATTAGTTTTTTTAAAATAAAGTTCTCATAGACAAATTGCGATCTACTGTATTATTGCAAAAGAATATAAGATTCTACAATCTGAATCTTTGATGTGAAAACGATATACTTAGAAACAAACTGATATGGTGTGCAATTGAGGATAATACACCTGAATGAATACCAATAATAATGGCGAATGTTGAACATAGATGCATAATATCCAAAGAACTATTACAAATAAATACGTTGAACAGAAACTTTTTTAAAAAAAATCTTGAATACTAGATTTCAAAATCATATGTTGCTTTACAATGTTAACAACTTTCAAGCAAGCTGTGCTATACACAATGGAATAAACAAAACTGTTCATAAAATTAATCACAAGTGTTTCTAAAAGCATAACCCTAAGATATGGTTTTTAAGTTGAGTTGTTAATTCTAATTTATTCTTAAATACTGTTCTGTTTGTTTAAACAGCATATATGGCTCTTGTTGTAAATAAGTACCAATTGTCAAATGGCTGTCAAATGTAAGGAAAGGAGTTTAATGGATTTCAGTTCTTGGATTTAAATACTAAGGGTTAAATTAGAAAGAGATCTAAACACATCCATCCAATGACGACAGATTAGCACATATTAAGATTCATGTCATTTTTTTTTAAAAAAGTTCTAAAAATATTCCAAAAAAATATTTCCTAGCATACAGAAGTACAAAAATAAAATAGGTTTACCTGAATTACTTTGAAGAGATTGATTTTATATATTTTCAAAGTGAATTCTTACAACACATTTAATTTAAAACATCCTTTGCTAAACATGTTGTTCCTATTTTCTTCTTGCCAAAACACAGAAATGCACCTTGAGCAGGTGAATATTTTAGAAACAGGGGTCTGTGTAAAGGGTAGCAACGCATTCCATTTTGTGTTTAGAGTTTGACTTGCCCATGGCTGCACCCAAACCCACTTATAACTGGTAAAAGGTAAAGGTAAAGGTTCCCCCGCACATGCGTGCTAGTCGTTTCCGACTCTAGGGGCCGGTGCTCATCTCCGTTTCAAAGCCGAAGAGCCAGCGCTTGTCCTAGGACGTCTCCGTGGTCATGTGGCCGGCATGACTAGACGCCAAAGGCGCACGGAACGCTGTTACCTTCCCACCGTAGTGGTCCCTATTTTTCTACTTGCATTTTTACGTGCTTTCGAACTGCTAGGTTGGCAGAAGCTGGGACGAGTAACAGGCGCTCACTCTGCTACACGGCACTCGGGATTCGACCCGCCAAACTGCCGACCTTCTGATCGACAAGCTCAGCGTCCTAACCCGCTGAGCCACCGCGTCCCTGGTAGAGCTGTATAATTCCTTCAAATGTTCTTTGGATTGTGGTAGAGCTGAATAACTCACTTCCAACTACAAAAAGAATCATTAAGTTTCCTGTTCAGACAGCTGCTTATAAAGTTGTTGTTAGCTATTTCTGCCTATCCAGATCCATTGACTTGATCTATAAAAGGAAAGAAAAGCTTCTGTGCTTGTTAATGGCATTCTCAACGCTGTCACTCTAGACTCCCTGGATTTTTGGGGTGAAGGATGACAATTCATGTAGCATAAATTAAATAGGAATTTGTGGGGAAGATACTATCAAAGAGACAATTTTCCCCCATCAAATTAGTTTACGAAATTTAAACCAGAAAACAGTTTTGCAGGTTGCAACTGTAAAGCACATAATTTACATTAATATTACATAATTTTTCAAAATGTACTCATTAATTTCTGATGCTGCTTTATGCGAAAAACTGTGGTGAATGAGATGCTTTTTTCTTATCTTAAGAGCATCTGTGCAATGCCACATTTTTCATGCACGTTTCCGCAGTTTAGTATAAAATGAGCCTTTGCTAATTCCAAAATTCATTTTCAAGCTCAAGAACAATAAGTCAAAATTATCAGACGATTATGAACCAGCTGGCCCTGCTTATTTATACAGCCAAAAATCATTTCTATAAACAGGTGTGGGCTCCACTGTCACTCCTGCCACCCCAGTATACAGTATTATGACTAACAATTGGACTATATTGTTTCAGGTCAAATTCCTTGCTTGTGGAAATATGGGATACTGTAGGTTTACATATATGTGGGTTCTAAAGATTTTATTTTTGGAACTGACATGCAGTATTTCTTCTCACTTGAAGAAATAGTAGCTTGATTTAATTTTTATCTGGGACACAGAGATTCAAACTGTATCTTGAAATGGAACATTTAAGTTTAAAAGTTATTTGGTCCTTTCTTTGTTGCATAGTTTTATCTGAGTTCTAAAATGCACAGGTTGCTTAAAGCTGTGATAATGTGAAAAATTCAATTAAGGTAAGTCAAATAGAGTGTGAATAAAGAATAATTTGCATTTGTCTATGGAAATCATGTTTGGCATTAAAAGGGCAAGCCTGAAAAAGCCCTGAGGACACACTGCCTTTCTTCTGCTGTCCCAGTTTTCCACATGCAAGGATAACATACCAGAAGGTTCCACTTTTATCATTAAACTAATTGCAGTTCCCAATCACATCTGAATTCAGAAAAATGTATAACTAATTATAGTTAATGTATCAAAATATCAAATATAGAATTTAATTCTATCTCTTTTCAATCTCTGGTGAACCTGTCAAAATTCTTGCATACAATTTTAAAAGAACAATTACTCTTTATCTGGTCTTCTAGGTATGACAAAGTTTTACATTAGCCTGGGAAAAATGTCAAGCAAAGTGGCAGTGCATGCATATATATGTGGAGACAGCTGGGAGTAGCTCTTAAGCAGCTGCTACATAAGCCTGGAAAAAGATGCAGCTGCCTTAACAATTTAAAAAGAGATACTTTGTACACAATTCCTGTGCATTTTTAGCACTGTTTTTAAAGGATCTGTACTGCTGGGGTCTTCAAATAACCTCTCTGAATGTTGGATGATCTTCAGATATTGAATATATTTGTTGATTTCTTTTATTTCTGAAAACAACATTATTTGTTTTTGCAAAAAAAATCATTTACAACAAAGACAGTTCTCTGAAAGAAACAGAAGGTTTATGACAGGTTAACTTTTATAATGCAGTAAATATTAGATACTTAGAAGATATAGATATGCAGTAAATTTCTTACACTACATAGTAACTGTCTTAAAACTTGACAGTTGTCACATCAAATTGAAACATTAACAGTAAGAGGATTAAGTTAAGACTCTTTGTTGTAGATCTCAAAGTGTTCAGTGATAAATATGAACAATACAACAACAGTTATCCAATTGCTTTCTCGGGTACTAATACATAGGCACACACAGAGAAATATTTACCTAAATCACACATGTTGTCATGGAAAATTGTGGAATTATGAGAGTTTCATTATAACAATACTGTAACTATCAGTACCAATCCAAAAACTGCTACCCTGCACCAAGAGGTCTTGCAAAAATTGAAAAAAGACACTCTTATCTAACCAAAGACTAAATGTTAAGTCTAGACAAAAAATTATGCTTATGTTGAATGCTGACTTTAACATAAAATATTACCATATAATGGTTCTGAGATGAACGTCCCAAAGTAACATGAAGCAGATATTAGGGATAATGAGATGAAGGTGATTCCAATATATATGTGTCATTTGTAGATTTATACTTAGTCATACATATTATGTACCTAAAAAACAATGTAGAGTATAACATCACAAATTAGATATGAGTGATGAAGAATTTTTTTTCCTACTGACTTTCTTTTCATCATAAAGGTATGAAAATAGGATCCATCCTTTGGCATAGCTTCTGTGTGTTCATCTGCCTTAGGCACAAAGCTAGCTAGGTGATTTTTGGCCAATCATTTTCTCTCAGCCCTAAGAAGGGAATAATGGCAAACCACTTCTGAATTCTTGACAAAAAAACCCAGCAGGGACTTGCTCAAACTGTCACCAAGAATTGGACATGACTGAATGGATGAAAAACAAATGTTGTTTTTTTGTTTAATATGCCACCCATCTCACTACTGAAGCAACTCTGGGCGGCTGAATGATTATAAAAGGAGATAGTATACTCCACTACTTGACTAGCTCAAAACATTAACAATCTGACATTATAAACATATGTATAAAATATATCATTAATTTTTGTGAATTAAAAATAATCACTCTAACCTGAATAAGCCAGGGCTGTAGCTTGTCCTTAAAAATACTTGGGTAAAGGCATTGATATCTTTCTTTTACATCTGTTATGATGTAAAAATGTCTATGTCAGGAACAGATTATTTTATTTTAACTGTCTTTTGTAGCCTTCAATTTGCATTTAGTGGCAAAAATAGGAAACATTATCAGTTTAGTGATGTTCACCACCATACATCAGCAAAGGCATATTTTCTGTGAACAGAATGATAGGACTATTGATTGTGTGAAGCCTTACAGAAACTCCTCCTCTACACACACATTCTTTCATGGTAGAGTGATGCATTACTTCTATGCCTTCCTTTAATCTAGCTGCAATTGTGAGATAAGAGGAATCTGACCTCATTCTGAAGCCACCTGTTACAAAAGGCCTGAAACAACACATATTGAGAGCCAAAGCTGTTTATTGAATTTTGCATAATTTTTAAAGTCAGAATTTGTTTTATTGCTTTCAGAGATGGCATAGCCAATACTAAAAAGAGCATGAAGGTTGAGTATTGAATAAATATTATTTTACTAATCTCAAAGGAAACAATGAAATATTGACTATGCATTAAGTTACCTAACAAAGTCATATATAAACCAGAGAATACCTGGCCTTCTCTGTACCAGCAATCCAGGGCTACCCAATGAATAATAATGAAACAGGACTTTATTGTTACAACAACGTAAGGCATTCTATACATCCATTACTGTTACATGCTACCTATTCTATTGAATTTCCCACAAATTCTGCTTTCTGCTACATTTAATGAAGTACCCAAATATGGAAAAAAGAATTTCTAAGAGATAATACATTTATTAGTCAACTCCTTTTTTATAATGTGAACCTTCAAGAAATAAGTAAATGATAGAAATATCTAATTTATTTTTGCAAATTTGGACTTGTATAACTTCAAAATAAGGCAAAAAGTACATTTCTTAAGACATAGTTTATAATTTCTCATTAACCACAGAATAGTTAAAACAGGGTATATGATCTATGATGTGTTATGAATCACTAAGTGAAGAAATATCTTGTAGATAAACAATCTTCTTTAACAAGTTATAGTAATTCCTTAATTAAGCAGAAGCACTTTTATCCGAAAGAAGTAATTCCTTGCTTTATAATTCTTAAATTCTGAGTAGAAACATGAAGCTATCCTTTTTTTCGTTATATTTGCAGAACTTTATCAGTCTATGCAAGGCTGAGATCAAAAATAAGACTGGATCAGCAGAGCAGCTAACAGTTTTCAAAGTAAAACATACATTCTGGGAGAAGAAAATCAAAGAACACAAGAAATTGCTTTTTTCCTGATGTTAAATTTGCTTATGGAAGACAATAGTGGATTCTGCATCAAAGTGAAAAAAGAAAAAACAACCTTGGAAAAAAGATTCTGAAAGTTTTACTTTGTTTTCATACATCTTTGTGTGAAGCAATTAATTTACTATGCATACTCATTAATATACCCACCCATGGATAAACAAACCCTCAAATATTTTAACCAAAAATATTATGAAAAATGTACCACCCACAGATAAGGTAACCATTAAAATGTTGTGTTTTAATTTACACAATTGGTTTATTGGTAAAAAAATTGACAGTCAATTTATCCATGAGTATAGATAGTCCTTGTTTAGCAACCACAATTGGGACCAGCAGCAACACACTGTTAAGCTAAGAGGTTGCCAGGTAGGAATCATACAACCATGCTTTTCTTTCCCCGCTTCCTTTAAAATACTCACTCTAAGTTCTGGGATAATGAGCAAGAAGGGAATGAGTGTGTGCATTTGGATTCATTGAAGAGGAAGGGATTACAAGAGAGTAATGGAGAATTGAAAATAATGTTTTTGTGCCAACAGCCCTGATTGTGCTACGCAAAGAGCCAGTGTATTCCCCATTATTTGCCTGGTTACTTTCTTGTAATCTCTCATCAATCTCTCCTCTCTGCAAGACAGAGGGAAAAAGGAAAGCAACAGATTGAGGCACAGGACAATGCCAATGTAACATGTGACTGAAAGATGCTGCAAGAGTCTTAAATGTAGGTATTGGTCATAAAGTTATTTTATTTCAGCACCATCATAACTTTGAAAGGCCACTAAATGAGGCAGACGCTAAGCAAGGACTAACAGTATACAGGGTTACTTTAAAAAAGCACTATCATTTACAGATACACCCATCCATGCATAAGCTCAACCTGAATCTCTGGAGGGATGCTATGACAGAGAAGAGACACTTCCTGAGTCCTGCAAAATGGCAGCATTTAATTGTAGCAAACAAGACTGCACTGACTGCCTGAATGAAAGAAACAGGCAGAAACAATTTGAGCTAAATTGGCATTTTTCTGGATTCACAATCACAAAGTTATGCTTTGAAGCTGCCAATGGAACACAATTAATGATGGAGACTTTGAAATACAAAACTGCAATCTGAAGTTGTACAAAGTTAAGAATCATACCAAAATAACAATGTTTTAATTTTGTCAGTTCTATTCTACATTTCTACAAATACCAAACATTTATTGTTGTAAAACTTCCCTTTACTTTTGAGCAATAAACTTATTCATTATATCTCATTATTATATTGTACAAGTATCAAATTTTCTAAACTTTAGTTGTATTTAATAAGAATAGTATGTACAATTTCAACGAACAACTGTAAAACAATAAAAAGGAGAGGATTAATCATTCAAACTGAACCATGTGTTATGAAGCTGATCCCCCAAATATATCTAGCTTCTGCAACATCCATCAAGATATTGTACAAGATATTATGGACATTATCAGTAGCCTATTCTTTTTTCTATTCACTACTATAATCATGTAAATCAATTTCAAGTGATGCATGCACATGTATAATTGATGTGTTCTGGATGACACAATTACCTTCAAAAAGCCAACTCAAATATAATAAAATTGCAATTAATGAACTGAAGTGCACCGAAAAGCAAATATATAGACACATTCCTATATCCAAAGATTATTTTGGAAATCATAAGTAGTTGCTCAGAGATGTTGTATTTTATGTATTTTCAGTATGTCAAGATTTTTCAATTTTCACAAATAAAATCTGTAATGAAAAAAGAAAAAAACTTTCCCCCCTCTTTTTTCATTTCATATTTCTCAAAATTAAAAAAATCTAGATTATGTTGGAAAGTTTGAAGATGTCATTTTTATTCACTTTTCACAGATAATGGGATTTGAAAATGCATTGGAAATAAAATCTTATCAAATACTCAAGTTTATTTATCAAACCTCATTTTCTATCAATTAAATAGTGCTGTACTTATTTAAACAAAGTTTATCCTAAATATTATAGAACAGAATAGTAGCAAGTTAAAACAGTTCTATAAAGTTTGGAATATGGATTTTAGACATCCTCCTTTCTATTTGAAGAAATTCATATCAATTTACTTGTCATTTAGTTGGACTTTGCCCCACAAACTTTACATTCCTGAGAACAAAATTGATATGTTTTATTGATTTATTAGTTCAACTTACTTTTCTGGGGAGTAGCTAACATACTAAAAGATTAATATTATTTTCAAAAAAGAACAGTTGCAAATGCAGAATAAAATAAATACCAAAATAAACAATACAATGCATTAAGAGATGCATTAAGGCCAGATCTTGAAGCTAAAACTCAAATACTTTGGCCACCTAATGAGAAGGAAGGACTCACTGGAGAAGAGCCTAATGCTGGGAAAGATTGAGGGCAAGAGAAGAAGGCGACGACAGAGAATGAGGTGGCTGGATGGAGTCACTAAAGCAGTAGGCGTGAGCTTAAATGGACTCCAGAAGATGGTAGAGGACAGGAAGGCCTGGAGGAACGTTGTCCATAGGGTCACGATGGGTCGGACACGACTTTGCAGCTAACAACAACAAGAAAGGAAAAGTCTGAAAATTACAACTAGAAACTTCACTCCTCCTTTTTCAGAGCTCCTTATAAATTATGATAGAGAAGGAAACAAACCTGAATATGCAAATTCACCAGTTATACAGTTGCAATAAAAAGTATGTGAACCCTTTGGGATTACGTGGAGTTTTGCATGAATTGGCCATAAAATGCACTCTAAACGTCATGTAAGTCACAACAATAGAAAAACACAGTCTGCTTAAAATAATACTACACAAACATTAGCTGTTGTCATGTTTTAATTGAACATAAGATGGAAACATTCACAGAGCAGGGTGGAAAAAGTATGTGAACCCCTAGCCTAATGACTTCTCCAAGAGCTAATTGGAGCCAGGAGTGAGCCAACATTGACTCCAACTAGTGTGATGATATTGGATGTGTTGCTGACAGCTGTCCTGCCCTTTAAAAACACACACCTGTTTGGGTTTACTGGTCTCAAGAAGCACTGTCTGATGTGAACCATGCCTCGCAGAAACGAGCTCTCAGAAGACCTACGATCAAGAATTGCTGACTTGCATGAAGCTGGAAAGGGTTACAAAAGTATCTCCAAAAGCTTTGATGTTCATGTGTCCATGATAAGACAGACTGTCTACAAATGGAGAAAGTTTAGCACTGTTGCTATTCTCCCTAGGCGTGGTCGTGTAAAAATGACTGCAAGAGCACAGCGCATAATGCTTAATGAGGTAAAGAAGAATCCTAGAGTGTCAGCTAAAGACCTACAGAAATCTCTGGCACATGCTAACATTTTTGTTGACACATCTACAATAAGGAAAACATTAAACAAGAATGGAGTACATGGGAGGACACCACGGAGGAAGCCATTGCTGTCCAAAAAAAATATTGCAGCACGTTTGAAGTTTGCAAAAGAGCACCTGGATGTTCCACAGCACTACTGGCAAAATATACTGTGGACAGATGAAACCAAAATTGAGTTGTTTGGGAAAAAAACACAACACTATGTGTGGAGAAAAAAAGGCACAGCACACCAACATCAAAACCTCATCCCCACTGTAAAACATGGCGGAGGGAGCATCATGGTTTGGGGCTGCTTTGTTGCCTCAGGGCCTGGACGGATTGTTGTCAGACATATTGGAGACATACAATAAAAACACATAATAAAAAAATAACAATTAAAAAAAATTCTACAATTAAAAACACTAGTCAAAGTTCCAATGACAGAGTAACAGACAGAGCTATCTAATAGGCAATATAGCTATCTCATTAATTCACCACTTCCTTCAGATCTCCAAGCCTGATGATAACCATATTTTAAGGGACTTCTGGGAGGATGTTAAGGAAGGGCCAATCTCACTTAGTGGGAATGATGTTTCACAGGGCGGGAATCACACAGAAAAACCCCGTCTCTTAGTTCCTGCCAGATGTAACTCCTTCACAGATGGAATCTGTAGCATATCTCTTCTGTAGACCTAATGGGACAGGAGGATGTAACCAGTGGTCGTGTCCCTCAAGTAACCGGGCCCTGTGGCATGAAGAACTTTAAAGATCAAAACCAACACACTGAATTTAACCCAGAATCAAACTGACAAGCAATGCAGCTCACAGAGCAGAATTGTTACATGCCCTATTCAAGAAGCACACCTAACTGCCCATGCCATTGCATTTTCTACCACCTGAAGCTTCCAAATACTCTCCAAGGGAGGTCCCATGTAGAGTGCATTGCAATCGTCTATTGAGAAGGTGACCAGGGCATGAGTGACTGTGAGGACAGCCTCCCAGCCCAGAAATAGGTGCAACTGGCACACAACATGAAGTTGTGCAAGGGCCCTCCTAGCTAGAATTGCTGCCTGTTATTTGAGCAGGAGTTGTGAGACTAGGAAAATCCCTAGATTATACACTGGGTCTTTTTGGACCAGTGCAACCCCATCCAGTACCAAAGATGGCATAGACTCTGAATCAGAGGGCCCCAAACCCAGAGGGCCCCAAACCCAGAGTCTTCAGTTGAAACCTGTTGTTCCCCAGAGCACTGAGCACTGAGGAAACCTACAAAGAAGAAGTCAAGGGAAGACTCTGGGTTTGGAGAAAGGAAGAGAACCAGAACAATACAATGCTGCTCATCCCTAATTCCTTGAGCTCTACTTAATGAGCAGGGTCTCACATTAGCAACCTGTGGAACAGTGTCCTTGAAACCCTTAAGTGACTTATGGTTGATTGCCATATCACCACCCCTGCCTTGAGGTCTCAGCTGATACCACACCTGAAACCCAACTGGGAAAACTTTTGAAAGTGGGCTCCCCACATTTTTGTTCTCAGCCAGGTCTCAGTAATGCATAGGAAAACAGAAACATAGAATAAGAAACATAAAAAGGATATCAGAACTTGATAAACAGCATCTAGATAGAGATAAAACTGCAATTATGAAATGAAAGCATATCTATTTGATACCATTTGATACCATTTATTTTGTTAAACCGTTAAGTACAAAACCATTTAATTGTTTCTGATTTAGTCTCTGGCATCATAGAAATAGTCATACATTTTCTAACCTAAACTTAAAAATCTATCACATATTCTATTAAAAGTTTTAATGATGCGGTAAGTTTTATGGAAGTTTTATTTGTCAAATAATCACACAGGTCGGGTGTTTTAGAAAATTACTCTATTTAAGAGTAAGGATTTTTCTTTGAATATTCTGTTTGCACCAAGACCCACCTCTGGAAAACAGAGATTTTCCATTACCATTAAGAAAATCTAGTAATTACTATGAAGCAATCCTAAGAGTTAAGTATAGTTTCATAAAGTTGTGTTCAGTACCTTAATATAAACTGCATATTATTGGGGTATGTATCCTCTTGGGATGTTATCTGACTGCTGTTCCATCTACTCCCATGATTCAGAAACAGACTTCAAATATCAATTTTAGGAACATACAGCCCTTGAAATCAAGCCAACCCAATTGCTAAAATCCACCGAGAATGGTGGGTACCACTACAGGCAGGATCAAGGAAACTTTCTTTTTATTCATCCACATGCTTCAGAGGCCTAAAGCCATTGAGTTCAAGCATAGTAAGAAATCATGTATTTTTCACATATGGGAAAACAACATTATGTCACAAAGGAAAAAAACAACATCATTTAGTGAGAAAAAGAATATTTCAAATAAGGAATCAGGTCGATATTGAGCTAATATTGAGAAGAATTGTCTTTATTCCATACAGCAGTAGAACAGCATTTCTGCAACATAACATTTTCCAAATCATAGCAGCATTTAAATTATACAGTATATTTTATTGTAAATGTATACTATATCCATATCATATCCTTAACAGATTGTAATATGTGCAGTCTGAAAAAAATTATTTTACGGTTATGCGAGACTGGTCAACAGCAGTCTTGGGATTTACAATATAAGACAGGACATACTGTTATGTATGCAGGAATCTGCATAGCAACAGCCCTCAGGGGGCATTGGCCTGGACAGTTTCGGCGGGAAACCTAGGGCCAACCCCATTGGCTGTTAGCTTACCTGGCCAGGTATATAAGGAGGCCAGGTAGCCCTCATTCCTCAGTTCACTTCCCCTTCCAATAAAGAGCTGAACTCACACACCGGCTGGCGTCTCTCTTGCGTCGGACCCACTACACAATAGTGGCGACGAGGATGGGATTGCTGCCGACCAAGAGCTGAAGTCACTGGGGAAACGCTCTGCGAGCTGAAGGGAAAGGCATTTTTCCTTCTTCCCCCCACGACCGCCAGCCGAACCGGCAACGCCAAGCGCCACATCCACGACCAACTGCCGCCATGGCTAGAGCCGGACAACCCCGTGAATTCGAGATCCGCCGCCCCGAAACCTGGACCCGTTACCTGGCTCACGTTGAACTGTACATGCGGTTCAATCAGATATCGGAGGACGGTGCAAAGGCGGCCGCCCTGCTCTGCCTTGGGGGACCAGCGCTGCTGGAAGTCGCCGCGAACCTGTTCCCCCAGGAGGCCATCAACACCGTCGCGTACCGAGACCTCGTGGCCAGGCTCAATGCACATTTCAGGCCCCGGCGCTCCAAGGTGGCCGCACGGTCACAATTCGAGAAAAGGGACCAGCGCCCCGACGAGACCGGCGCCGACTTCCTCGCCGCCCTACGGGAAGCTGCCGTCGCTTGCAGGTTCACAAATTTGGAGGAGCGACTACGGGACCGGCTGATTTGCAGCCTACGCGACAGGCGGTTGCAGGAGTGCCTGTTCGAAAGAGAGGAGGTCTCTCTCCAGGAAGCCGAGGACGCCATCCTAGCCCACGAAGCGGCCTGCGGGGCCGTCCAAGCCTGCCAGGGAACCCGGCCCGGCAACCAGGCAACCAGCGTCCACCGGCAAGGGGCCACAGAGGAGGACGACCTGAGCATCGACCTGCTCCAGCGGAAGTCGACCCCCGACCAGCGAGCCAGACGCCCAGACAGGCCCAGGCCTCCCAGCAACACTGCCGTTCCCCAGAGGTGCGCAGGGTGTGGTGGGAACCACATGCGCAGCCTCTGCAAGTTCCGGTCCGCCACGTGCCGGGCCTGCAAGAAAACAGGCCACATAGCCGCCGTCTGCCGTAGCCGCCGCCCCCGAGAGGAGATCCACGAGCTGCAGCCGGAGGAACCGCCATTCGAAGGTACTGGGGCCCCCACCAAAACAAAAATTGGCTATGTCGAGAGCCGGCTGGCCATTAACCACACGGGTAGCCGCCGGCTGCTCAAACCCAAAATTAGATTAACAATCCGTTTGCAAGGTGTCCCTTGCAGCATGGAGCTTGACTCCGGATCAGCGGTCTCGATTATTTCAGACAAGACCCTTAACCACATAATTAGCCGGAGCAAGCAACGGATTAAATTACGGCCTACTAAATTAACCCTGACCGATTTTCAGAATTCGCCGGTCAAGGTGAAGGGGGAGGCCACCATTTCAGTGGGGTTTAAGGGTCGCGAAGGGCACCTGGACATTGTAGTGGTAGAGGGCCGCAGAGCCAGCCTGGTCGGGCTGGACTGGTTTGAGGCCCTGGGAATCTCAGTATCCGGGATCCATCGGATCCAGGGGGACTCCGTTGAGGCCGTTTGCCGGGAGTTCGCCGACGTCTTCGACGGCTCATTAGGCAAGTACACCGGGGCCCCCATATCGTTCAAGCTTAACTCAAACGTCTCCCCCGTTAGGGTCCGGCCGCGGCGAGTCCCGTTTGCGCTCAAACACAAAATCGAGCGCGAACTAGACAAGTTGGTGGCCCAGGGAATCTTAGAGCCTGTAGATGGAGGGGAGTGGGAAACCCCCATCGTGACCCCCCTCAAATCCAACGGGGAAATAAGGATCTGCGCCGACTATAAGTGCTCGGTGAACCGTGCCCTAAACCCGCACACTTACCCGGTTCCCGCGGTCAGCCACGTTCTTGCTTCCCTCCAAGGCGGCACCATTTTTGCAAGGCTCGATCTTGCACAGGCGTACCAGCAACTCACGGTCACTAGGGAAACAGCTGACATCCAAACCATAGTAACCCATAGGGGGGCGTTCCGGGTGAACAGGTTGCAGTTTGGGGTCAGCGTTGCTCCCGGCATTTTCCAGGAGGTTATGGAAAAGACACTCAAGGGCATTCCAGGAGTCTGCCCCTATTTTGATGACATCCTGATCGCAGGAGCATCAGCAGAGGAACTGGCAGGGAGGCTTAGGGAAGTGCTGGCAAGGCTGCGCACAGCTGGCCTCAAACTCAAAAAGGAAAAATGCAGCATAGGCGTTCCTTCCACAGAATTTTTGGGGTTCAGAGTAGACGCCAGGGGAATCCACCCCACAGAATCCAAGGTGAGGGCCATCAAACTAGCACCCACACCCAAGAACAAAGCAGAGCTTCAGGCATTCCTGGGTCTGCTGAATTTCTACCATACATTCCTCCCACACAAGGCAGCCATCGCTGAACCGCTCCACAGGCTGCTAGACAAACAGGCAACATGGGCCTGGACGGCCACCCATGATCAGAGCTTCAAGGCCCTGAAGGCATTGCTGTCGGACAAGTCCACAGTAACCCATTTCATCGAGTCCAAGCCCATTTGTATCGCCTGCGATGCATCCCCTTATGGTGTGGGCGCTGTCCTAAGCCACCTTGAGCCCAACGGGGCACAAGTCCCCATAGCATACTATTCTAGGACACTGTCTGGAGCAGAAAGAAACTACGCCCAAATAGACAAAGAAGCCCTGGCAATCGTGGCAGGAATCAAGAAATTCCACGATTACTTATATGGCAGGGAGTTCACTGTCTTCACGGACCACAAACCACTCCTGGGCCTGTTCACCACAGACAGGCAAACCCCCCAGATTCTGTCCCCCAGGATGCTCCGGTGGTCCATCTTTCTTGCAGCATACAATTGCAAGCTGGTACACAAGCCAGGGAAGGAGATGGGCCACGCAGACGGTCTAAGTAGGCTCCCCCTAGACACACACGACCCAGACCCAGCACCAGCCACACAGATCCTAGCCCTGCAGGAACTACCCGAGTGCCCAGTTCTTGCCAAGGACATTGCCAGCCACACAGCCACAGACAACATCATGGGCAGGGTGCACTCATGGGTTTGCACAGGGTGGCAGGACAAATCCCCGGGACCAGAGTTTCAGGCCTATTTCATTAGACGCGATGAAATCTCCACACACAAAGGGTGCCTCCTTTGGGGTAGCAGGGTCATCATTCCACCCGCACTACGCGCCAGGGTATTGGACTCCTAACACGAAGGGCACCTGGGGGTGGTCAGGATGAAGGCACTGGCTAGGAGCTACCTCTGGTGGCCCGGGTTGGACAAGGAGGTTGAGGATCGGGTCAAGGCCTGTTATACGTGCCAGAGATCCAGGCCAGAAGTGCCACATGCACCAGTATACCGGTGGGAGGCCACACACACGCCATGGTCCCGCATTCACATTGACTATGCGGGGCCATTCCAGGGTCAACTATTTTTAGTAGTGGTGGACAGTCACTCCAAGTGGTTAGAGGTAGTCCCTGTCCCCAACATGACCTCGGGGAGGACAATCCAGGTGCTCAGAGCTCTCTTTGCCACACACGGCCTCCCCGACGTAATTGTGTCTGATAATGGGCCTCAGTTTACTGCTGCTGATTTCCAGGCGTTCTTGAAGGCGAACTGGATTAGGCACGCCACCTCCGCGCCTTTCCATCCATCTACCAACGGGCAGGCCGAACGGATGGTAAGGACGACCAAAGACGCACTCCGGCGCATCATCAGCGGGGACTGGCACCACAGACTGGCCAAATTTTTACTAGCCCAACACACAACACCATGCGTGGCTACCGGCAAGAGCCCAGCAGAACTGCGATGGGGACGGCGCCTCATCACCAAGCTGGACCGCCTACACCCAGACCGGGTAGCAGCCGAAACCGGTAGGGCAACATCACCATCATCACCATCATCACCATCAACACCAGCATCACTACCATCACCATTGCCATCATCATCCACACACAGGGTCCTCAACCTGGGGGACCTGGTCTGGGCAAGGAACTATGGGGCTGGACATCCTTGGGTTCCGGGGACAGTGGTCGGGAAAACAGGACCCCCTTCGTACATTGTAGGGGTGGAGGGGGACAGACGCATAAGGTGACACATCGATCAGCTCAGAGGAAGAGTCCCTGAGCACGTCACACACGCCCCTGAGCGCGTCACACACGTCCCTGAACTCAACGCACACGATCAACAGGAGGACCACACTCCAGGAGGGGTCAACCCAGCTGAGGACGTCACAGGGCAGGGACCAGAGGAGGAGGACTTCCTGATGCCGGCTCCTTGCAGCCCTGCACAAAGGCCTCAGGAACCCACGGTCCAAGCCCAGGGGCCAAGCACACCCAGACGATCCACCCGTCCACACAGGACACCAGCCTACCTGTCGGACTATGTGTGCAAGTGACCCTCACACAAGGACACCACTGTTTTTTTTATATATATACTCATAGTTATAGTAGTGCATGTTGTTGTTGTTATGTGGGTCTTCTCTAAGAGGGGAGGGGTGTTATGTATGCAGGCATCTGCATAGCAACAGCCCTCAGGGGGCGTTGGCCTGGACAGTTTCGGCGGGAAACCTAGGGCCAACCCCATTGGCTGTTAGCTTACCTGGCCAGGTATATAAGGAGGCCAGGTAGCCCTCATTCCTCAGTTCACTTCCCCTTCCAATAAAGAGCTGAACTCACACACCGGCTGGCGTCTCTCTTGCGTCGGACCCACTACACAATACATACAGTTCAATTTACTGCCATAGTATAGTTCCAACTTTGGGCTTGTACCTATGCTAAGTCTCTTTTTAAATCTTCCTTTACCAGCAATCTATGAATCAATTTCATCACATCTTCTGGAAGTTCTCAAATTATAACTCAATTCCTTAAATTCTAAAGGAATATTCATAGCATTACTTACTGAACAATTAATACAAGGTAGATTTCATGATTTTGTATAATTTCTAACACCTGTTTCTGTAAATTGGATTATTTCCCAAAACCAATAATTTTAGTTTTGGCAAAAGTAATTTCCAATCATTGTTATTATTTTAAACATTTTAACCCATTTTTATTATTGAGAGAAGAAGCATATCATCAGCATGGAATAAAATAATTTTTTATCATTATTTTTGAGATGAAGGGAAAACAATGCAGCTAACAAATAAGGCATCACTGCATTTTTATAAAGATTTAAAAACACATGTATAAGGCTACAGCTTATACAGCCAAAATACAATAGGTGCCTATCTACATCATAATCCATTAATTTTGTTCATTTTGCTTACTGAATCAAAAGCAGCAGCCAAATCAACAAATACTACATACAAATGTTTTGTAATAATGCTTATGTATTTAGAGGCAAGATAAATTAAAACCTGGCAACGGTTAAACATCCTTTTGCCCTTTCTAAAATAATCTTATTAATTTCTATCCAGTCTTCTAATTCATCTAATAATGTTTTGGCATAAATTGTAGCAGTAGTATACAGAAGGAACCTATTCTGGTTTCTCCTCAGATCATACAAATTTTTAAATGTAACATAAGTTAAATAAATAAGGTTAGGTTGTATATTAGCCATATTCTTTTCCCAATTTTCAATCATTTAGATGCTCCATATTCTGTTCAGTTCTTTCTTGGTTATTGTGGCTTATGGGTTTTGTGCTCAGAAATGGCTGCTGCTAGGCTGATGTGAGTCAAAAGGGGAGAGAGAAAAATGAGGAGAGAGAGAAAAAACAATGGGAAGAAAGAGCTTAGATATGGTTCTAGAATGCAGCTGTGCCACCACCAGTACACCTGAGCTAATTTGGCTGGTAGCCAGGACTGCTATGGAATTCATGGAGGCAGAAATCTCACTGCCCAAGCTTAGGACAAGTAGTCCTCATTTAGTGACCGTTTGAACTTACAATGCCACTGAAAAAAATGACTCACGACCGGTCCTCACGCCAACGACTGTTGCAGCATCCCCACAGTCATGTGATCAAAATTCAGGGGCTTGGCAACTGACAGCCATTTATGATGGTTACAGCGTGCTAGGTCAACTGACCTTCGTAGCTAGTAAAGTGAACAGGGGAAGCCGGATCTGCTTAATGAGTGCATGATTCACTTAACAACTGCAGTGATTTGCTTAACAACTGTGGTGAAAAGGTTGTAAAATCTTCCGTCACTCACTTAACAACCACCTTCCTTAGCAAAAGAAATTCTGGTCCCTATGGTGGTCATAAGTTGAGCACAACCTGTAGGGACTGAAGTGGGGCTTTAGCCAGCTTCCCAGTTACTGGGGAACATGCTGGTGTTCTAACTGTAAAGGAGAACAAAGAGAGTGTAGTAGAAAGACACAGAGGCAAGCTGTCATATTTCTGCCTGTGCTGTGGAACATGGTTGTGGAGAGACTGTGCTAGAATTTACTTGGCTGGAAACAAATATTGCTGCATGCAGTTACTACTTCCTGGTCCCAGAGCGAAAAAGGGACGTCAGCTGGAGGTTTCTCTGAAAGAAGAGAAGCGAAAACTCCACCCATAACCCAAGGCAGGCAGCAAAGGAGGGAGATGGCTGACTGCAGACAGACCCCTGGACACTTCAGAGAAGCTAGGAACAGAAGGGCTGGGCAGAAGACCCAGAGGGAACTGCATCAATGCAGTGTCTATGGAGATAGTGGCTGATGAGGGAAGAGTGGAGCACATGCCTAAGTAATTCAGCCAATTTCTCCCTCCCTCTCAGTTAGAAGCTGAAGGGGAGGGAGGAAGAAAAAGGGGGAGTCGGTAGCTAAGCAACAGAGCTAGTGTTTGCTAGAGAATAGCCCCGGTAGTGAGACCTGAAGAAAGTTGACACCCTTCTTGTAAACAGTAGTTCCTTACTGCTGTACTGTTACTCTACTACATGCAGTTTTGCATCTAGTAAAAAGTGCATGAATGCCTCCACTGTCTCTGCTTCAGAAAAGCAAGTGTGATCCTTTAAGGAACAAATATACACAACTGTAAATAAACCAAGTGTCAAATGGTGATAGACAGCAAACAAATCCTTCAAGAGGTAAGGAGTTTTTAAGGGCAATTCACAACAAGCTGCTCTCATTTTCTGTATGGTTTGCAAAATCTTTAGCATTATTTTATAGCATGCAAAAGAACTACAACTATTTGAGAGCGTGAGTATTCTTTATTCTGCCATTCTTGATCCTGGAATATAAAGGACCCTTTTCCAGTCTTCTGAGCAGTGGTGGGGTTTCCACACCTGCTTACAAACAGCATATGGCACTTCAATATCTTCTAAGAAAATCCACAATTTTCCTGGTATTCCACCAAATCCTACAGCTTTGGTTGTTAATAAAGAAACCCAAAGAGCAAACTCAATGGACCACTGGATCTCTTTCTGCCATCAGCCTTCTATGTTTCTATATGTTTAAGGGACCATTAAATTCACTTTACAAAATGTCTGACTCTAGTTCAGCGATCAAATCTGTTTATGTATCCTTGATTTGGGATGTTTTAAGGTCACTTCTCTACAATTAAACCTTCTTAGAAACACAGAAAACTGACGGTAGAAAAATACCTAGTGGTCCATCGAGTGTTTTTTGTTTTTTATTACTTTTAGATTTTTAAAAAATATTTTATTTTTTATTTTTTGTCAGATGATGGACATGTATTTATCCTAAGCATGTTCGTCTGTTACTGAGGACTGACTGACTGAGTACCTCCGCTGGAAGATGGTTCCAAGCATTCACTATTCTTTCTGTGAATTAATACTTTCCAACATTATTTTTGAACTTCTCTCTTGGCAGTTTGAGGTTATGTCCCCTTGTTCTTGATTTTTGCTTAATATTGAAAATACTGCCTTCTAGAATCTTCTTCCTCCAGATCTTATTTGCCATATCTACATACAAGTTTTCCTTGATTTAAAAGGAACTTGTACTTTCAACTTCATCGTTATCCTCAAATTTCTCAGCATTGCTTCTTTCAGTATAACTGATTGTCTCTTCTTGCTCTTCTGTGGAACAGTTGGTCAAAAATATATATTTATAATTGAAGGTGCAGAGAGAAAGTTATCAAGGGAAAACTAAACACATAGGCCATAATTATTCATTGTCATGTTTTATTCCCTTACTCAACAAATCTTGGGACAAGAGAAATCTTGGGGCAAGTGAGTTGCTGGTATGTAGGTGAAGGGTTCTGGAACAAAGGGAAATTGTTTAGTCTAACTGTTGCTTTCTTGCTTTTTGTAATCAGCTTTTGCACCAGAGAAATTTCATGCAAGCTTGGGAAACATGTACATGGATGGGATATACTGAAGGAGGGAATAAGGGAGTTAACAGGAATGATTGATGTCTTTCTTATGATGTAATAGCTCTATTGTCTGATTTTCATTGGCTAACAAAGTTTATAAAGCAATGCCATCAACTTTCTAATGGAATTTTATTTCAAGAAACAAAGATTGCAGTGTTGCAATTAAGGCTACCTCACATAGGCTAGTGTCCAATTCACCCCAATGCTTGCCAAGGGCAACACATTTAGAGGCAAACTTGCATGATCTGTATTCTAGCCAACGTATTAGCCTGCTCTTCTCCTCTTAATCAAAATTAGCAAAAATTAATGAACAATAGAATCCACTAATCCTATTTTGATGGTAACATTTAAATCAATTATAGTCTTGACTTAAATCCAGTGTACAACCATTAAAAACAGGCAGATTTATTGATCTTTGGTCACACTAAAAGAAATATGTTATATTGTGATATAAGGGGATACTACTCTGAAATTTTTCTTTTTTCTTATTCTACTGACATAAAATCTTCAGAGTGACAAAATGGTATAATTATGCTCAGTAGGTTTTAAAAATTGAAATACATTCCATCAAAAGAATATTAAAAGACTTAATTATTTAAGGTCAGATAACTACTAACACACATCATGAGAAAGGCAGGGCTAGATGAATCAAAAGTTGGAATTAAGATTGCCGGAAGAAATATCAACAACCTAAGATATGCAGATGACACCACTCTAATGGCAGAAAGTGAAGAAGAACTAAAGAGTCTCTTGTTGCAGGTGAAGGAGAGTGCAAAACCTGGGTTGAAACTAAACGTTAAGAAAACCAAGATCATGGCATCCGGCCCTCTCAATTCCTGGCAAATAGATGGGGAAGAAATGGAGGTAGTGACAGATTTTATTTTCCTGGGCTCCAAGATCACTGCAGATGGGGACTGTAGCCAAGAAATTAAAAGACACTTGCTCCTCGGGAGGAAAGCCATGGCAAATCTAGACAGCACACTAAAAAGCAGAGATATCACCTTGTCAACAAAAGTGCGTATAGTCAAGGCTATGGTCTTCCCAGTTGTAATGTATGGCAGTGAAAGCTGGACCATAAGAAAGGCTGAGCGCCAAAGAATTGAGACCTTTGAACTATGGTGCTGGAGAAGACTCCTGCGAGTCCCTTGGACTGCAAGGCGATCAAACCGGTCAGTCCTAGAGGAGATCAACCCTGACTGATCTTTAGAAGGCCAGATCCTGAAGCTAAAACTCAAATACTTTGGCCACCTAATGAGAAGGACTCACTGGAGAAGAGCCTAATGCTGGGAAAGAGGGCAAGAGAAGAACGGGACAACAGAGAATGAGGTGGCTGGATGGAGTCACTGAAGCAGTGGGTGTGAGCTTAAATGGACTCCAGCAGATGGAGGACAGGAAGGCCTGGAGAAACGCTGTCCATAGGGTTGCGATGGGTCGGACACGACTTCGTAGCTAACAACAACATTGAATAATGGAATAGAAATGTGCATTAAAGTCTGTTTTGTTCCATCATTGTTCTATAGCACCAAAGCACATCCACAACTTAGAAATGATTTGTTTTGTCTTCCTTTTGATCTCTTCATAGACCCAAATCTTTGACCAAAGAGATTATACATGTAGACCAAATAGATCATATACACAGAAAGGAAAATTTTATTAAATCAATCAATCAATCTTTATTCAGTCACAGACTAGCCAATAAAGTATTAAAGCCACAATTAATTAGGATTAAAAAACAAAATAAAATTGTAGACAGAGTGAAAGAAAATACTACAATGGGTATGCAGAAGACCTGGCTTTGAATTTAGTGTTCTAGAGATGGGAAGGGAAAGCTCTTCTCTCAAGAATGGAATTGTGCCATTCTCACTACAATTGCATCTCAATGAGATTGCTGAGCAAAACAATACAGCTGTTTCTAATACAATGAACTTGATTCATTTGTCTGTTTCTTCTACAACAACATCCTTTTAAATATGTAGGTTTCTGAACATGACAGTATGTTAGTTTTTCCCAGGCTGATGCTTGCCAGATGTATTGGACTAAAATACACTATTTCTAGCCAGAAAGAATATTATGTTTGCTGAATGGGGATTATGGGAGTTGTATTCCAACACATCGGGTAGCCCAAGTGTGGGCAAGGTTGCCACAGAAATGCAATACATCATAGCAAATGCCAGGATTACATTTTGGAACACAAAGAAGTATGGCTAATGTTGTATAGATCTAGTGATTTCTTATGGTTGGTGAAAAATTATGTTTTCCCCCAGACATAAAATACAGACATTATCAGCTATAGCTCAAGCAGCAATTATAACCTTTCCTATATCCTAAAGCACAATACAGATTATCTAATGAAAATTTCTGCTATTAATGTGTTATGAAGCATTTCACTTATAAACACAATCCACTACAGTAATTAAACATTATTTTTACAGCAGGTGGAGGGAAATTTTCCTGCACCATTATATACAGAAAGTTAAATGTTATATAGGACAGTCCCAAAATAAATGTAACAAATAAAGTTTTCTGCTACTAAACAAGAAGTACACAATATCTAAGGCTGATTGATTTTAATGGTATTGAAAGCAAAGTCCAATGTGGTGCGTCACTATCAAGATTTTCCAGTATCTATATTTTTTCCTAAATGCTATCCCTGTCTAATTAAAAAACTAATAGTTTCGCAAAGAATATAAACATTACCTTAAAGAAGAAAGTCTCTGACTAGAACAATTAAACTTTTTTGAATGAGTTATAGTTAAAATGTTTGGCCTTCCACCTTAGTGGCCAATTTATTGTTATTAGTTCATTGCATAGTCAGCCAGATGTTCAGAATGGATTTGGAATTTTTTGTCTACCTATCAAGTCCTTTCCAAGGACCTGGGATAGGCAAATGTGAATGTTTGATAGTGTTGAATATATTGTTGCAGGATGTAAGATGTTCGAGTAAAATTACCTTTTCCAGTTGACTGATAGTGATTTTGTCAATGCCGGTAGTGTTTAAGTGGTGCTCCAGTTGTTTTGGGATTGCTCCCAATGCACCTATTACTATTGATATTACCTTTGCTTGCTTTTGCTACAATCATTGTATTTGCCAGTCTTTGTATTTTGTTACTTTTCCTGTTCTTTTTCTTCTATTTTGCTGTTTCCAGGTACTGCCATGTCTTATCAACAATTGTTAAGTCTGGGATATAATGTGACAGATGCCTGTCTGTTTGAATTCTAAGGCCCCAGAGCAATTTAGCTTCATTTTCTATCACTTTCTCTATTTTATGGTCTCACCAATACCGTATTTTCTGGCATATAAGACGACTTTTTAACCCATGAAAATCTTCTCAAAAGTTGGGGGGTCGTCTTATACGCCCAGTCGTCTTATACGCCGGAAAATAGTACATAAATCAATTGAGCGTCCCCGTTCGTGCAAAGCAACTTCAAGCCTTAGTCCAGTCCCCCCTCCAACGTGACTCTCCCTTCCCACCCCCAAGAGCCTCTAAGCCCCTTCCCCTCCCCCTTGCAAACACCAGACCCCGGGAGTGGCAGGAAGCCCCTCCCCCTCACCTAAGCGGCATCTGAGCATAAGCAGAGCGCGCCCTGCTACCCGCTATCTCTCTCGGCAGTTGTCTTCTACCCCTGCAGGAGGACCCTGGGTAGAGGGGGCGGCATGTGGGGCCCGGCAGGCCCGACATTCAGCGGGGCCTCGAGACCACTCACCGGCGATCCGACAGATGCCCGCATCCGGCCTCACAACCAGCCGCAGAAGCCCGCGCCCGGCTTTCCTTCCCCCCACCCGCACCCGGCTACCGGTTCCTGGGCCCTGGCTCCAGCCGCGGGCCAGCTCGCCAGCGACCAGGCTGACGGACTCCCGGCTGCCAGACACTGCGCTTTGGGAGACACTCCCCAGCGGGTTGGGGAGGGAGCGCCCGCCCGCCGCCAGGCCGTTCCAGGAACTTCCAGGGACTTCCGGCGGGCTGGGGAAGAGCGTGCCTGCCAGCCCGTTCCAGGAACTTCCGGGGACTTCCGGCAGGCCTGGCGTCCCTCTTGCCTGCAGACCACGCAGCGGCCCTCGCCAGCTGGCCTCGGCATGGCCGCCCCAAGCCCAGCTCTCCAGCGCGTCTTCCGAGCCCACCTGGCTGACTGCCTCCTGGGCGGGGCTTGGCTCCAGACGCGCGGCTGCTCCGTCTGCAAATGTGCTCTCAAATGGGTGGGTGGAAGGAAAAGCCCCTTTGGGCTTCAAAAGGGAGGCTTTGCACCATTTGCATCAGACGGGGCTGAATCAGGCTTGTGTCGGACACTTGGCAACTGTTATGTAAGTATTTTTCAGCGTATAAGACGAAAAATCTTGAAAATCTTCTCAAAAGTCGGGGGTCGTCTTATACGCCGAGTCGTCTTATACGCCAGAAAATACAGTACTTGCCTGCAGGCAAATGATATTTCTTGCAGAATTTCCAGTGCTCCATTGTTGCTACTTTGTCATGCCATTGCTTGGAGTCAGTCTGTCCCATCTTCTTGCAGCAGCTTACCAGGTGCTACACTGTTTCTCCAGCTTCTTTGCATAGGCTGCACTTACTGTCTTGCTGTCTTCTCAATTCTAGTTTTGTATTCATTTGTTCTTAAGGCTTGGTTTTCTGCTGCCAGAATTAGCCCCTCTGTCTCTTTCTTCAACTCTCTTGCTGCTTTATTATTTTCACTGCTTCCTTGATCTTCCTTGTTTTTAAGTGATATTTCTTGATTAGGTTTTCTTTGGTCTTTTTGTTATTCAACTTTTATTTCACCTGTTCTAGCTTGCTTGTATCTGATCTCAGCTTGCTGATCTTACTTTTCAATCTGATCTTCCATTTTGGTGGTGCACTGTTTGGCTTTTTCCCTCTTCTTTGTTGATTTTGCATCCCAGGTATTCAGTTATAACTACAGCTGTGCTGTATATTAGTTGGTTTGTTTCTTTCAGTGAGCTGGTGCTTATATTTGATATTGCAGTATTGGCATCTTGTAATACTTGTGCTAGTTGTTTCTTTGGAACAAGCTTCAAGGTAGGCAGCCTTATTGATGTTGTGCTGTTCTAGATACTCAGTTATTCTTTGTTTCAGTTCTTCTACTTCTTTAGTTAGAGGTTTTTTGTTCTTTTTGAGGCAGAGGAAAGGGTGCCTGGTTACCAAATGAAAACAATTCTATATCTCTGCTGGATTCCTCTACTGCCAACTCACTTTGGTTTGCTTTTACAGTTTGAATTACTTCTGGCAAGGATTTGATTTCTTTGATCAGGTTAGACCTTTTGAATTCTTCTAATTATGCTTCTGTGAATACTTTCATACTATAAATCGATGTTGATTTGTAGCCTCTGTCCTGTTATTTCAGATTCTGGATATTGCTCTTTCCAGAACTGGTGCATTCATTTCAAATATCCTCTTCTTGTTGGACTTGATCTGTAATAACAGATCAATATTTCTTTGTTTTCAATCTCTGTATATTTGCAACAGATAAACACCTTTCCTTCTAGTAGTTCTGCAGCTGCTAGCCCTGGTTGCTCAGCCAACAGTCCTGAGTAACTAGCCCATTTTTCACCACATATCCAGGAACTACAACATGTAGCACAGTCCTTGTTAACCCGGGTGACAACCAAGCCAGTATGGATTTCTATAATTCATATCTTACCATATTTTTGGGAGAGACACTCTTTATCTGATTCCTTTGATGAGATCTGTTCAATATGGTTGAACCTCTGGCACAGTAATATGGCTAAAAATTCAATTTATAGTATATTTTATTTATTTAGAAGCTCTACATGCAGAGACATATTCTCAGGAAATACTGTGTAACATGTCAGTCTAACAAAATATTGAAAATGTAACAGTTCAAAGCTCTAGCTCAGAACTAAAAATAATTTATAGTAGCAGGCTATAATTTGTCAATTTTCATAGAGACTATTAAAAAGGTTAACTTTATTCAAGAAGCTGTCTAAAATGCAATCTGTTGTGTGCAGCATGTTTTCCTTGTCAATCTAATTTGTAATCCATTTTCCTAAAACTCTGGAAAGCTGATTCTTGCAAAAATTTGCACATAGGAGAACATTTTATTTAAAGTTATAGAACTCAAACTTGTTATTTTAATCCTAGTAATCTCTTCATCATTTTCCTCTTCCATACAATAATTTTAAATTGATTTATCAGTCTCTTACAGGTGTTTGAATATAAATACTAAACATTGTCCACTAAATAGCATTGGTCTCACTTGTAGTTGATCTCTGGTGTGAGCGGGATGGGGGTAGTGCATCCATCCTTGCCCTTCTTGACCTCTCGGCAGGTTTACTACCATCAACCTTTGTATCCTGTTGGGTTGGGTGCAGGATTTGAGGCTAGGTGGCACAGTCTTGTGTTTGCTCAGCTCCTTTCTCCAAGGCTGGTCCCAATTGGTGTTGATAGGGAGAGGTCCAGCCTTTGGCTACTCTTTTGTGGCATGCTGCAGGGCTTGGTACCCTCTGTGCTCATTTTTAACATATATGAAGCTGATGGGCAAGATCATCCAATATCACAGGGTGAGATATTATCAGTATGCTGATGATACTCAATTTTATTTCTCTACCCCATGTAACCCACGTGCATTGCTGTTGCTGCCCTTTTGTAGTGCCTGGAGCCTGTTGGACTCTGGATTGAGGATAGTAAGGTTCAGCTGAACCTGGTAAGGCTCATTGGCTATGGATATGTGGAACCTTGGGATCTGGGAGTTTAACAGCTTTTAGTTCTGGATGGGATAGCACTACCCAAGGCAGACCCCTTGCACAATTTGGTGGTTATGCATGACTCTTGAACAGCAGATGGCAATTGTAGCTAGGAAAGTCTTTCCTGTATTCTGAGACCCTGTGCTCATTCACTCATGACCTGGTCATCTCTAGCTACTACGGATTACTGCAATATGCATTACATGGAGTATTCAGAAGCTATAAATGTTTCAGAACACAGCTGCAAGGACAGTTCAAGTGACACCAGGGGCAGGAACATGTAACACTATTGTTATGTGAGCTGCATTGGTTGCCAGTTTGCTTCTATGACCAATTCAAGGTATTGGTTTAAAGTCTTTTATGATATGGAACCAGGTTATCTAAGGAACTGTCTCAACTTAATGCCCACCCTATTCACTCTGGCAGAATGGGCATGCTGCGTATCCCATTAGTCAAGGAATTTCGGATAGCAGGGTCCCTTTGGAACATCTTGCTGCTGGAGGCAAGATCCGCCCCCACCCTTTTGGCTTTCCCGAAGAGCCTCAAAACCTGGCTCTGCTGATTGGCTTGGGACCTTGATGGGGAGGTTTATGCTGGAGGTGAAGTAAGGCACCTCCAAACTGCGCACGTACTTGCTTTCTACTTTTATCTAACACCTGTTAGTTCTAATGTTTTAATATTCTAATGCATTTATATTGCTTTTATTGTATTGTAAGCTCCCCAGAATCACTTTGGATAGTGAGATGGGTGGCATATAAATGTAATAAATAAGACGACCAGATAAGCAATACCGCATGTTCTAACTTTGACCAGTTTAATATTCTTCTCTAACTAGCATTTCTCTCCACTAAGGACATATTTTAAGGGTAATTTCAGTTCACAGTATCTTATGAAGTCCTTCTTCTCAGCTTAAGGTTGGCCCTAACACTGCTGAACTTTAGATAGGCTGTCAAGTCTGGCTCTTTTGTGGGCTTTTGGGTTATGATATCTTGGAAGCCTGAGTAGATGAGAGTGTAATTTCTGTTTGCATTGCCATTTTATTCTTGTTTTATCACTTTATGTATTGTGGCTTTGTGTTTTTTTCTTTTAAATTCTATTGAATTTTATGAAAGCTGCATTTATGAAAGCTGTGGCAATTTTGGTTGAATTTAACAGCCATACAAGTATTTTAAATAAAAGAAATATTAAGTTTTGATGAAGAAGGACCAAAGATTATATAATTCACACTTTACATGAAATGCTTCTTGTTTCTTAATCAAGCATGGTTTGCTATTTGTACTGTATCCCACAAAAATAATGATTTCATGTGTACTAAATCCACATTAAGCTGGAGATAAAATATTTTGATATTGATCAAATTTGGTCCTTGTTTTCATGTCTGCTTTAAGCTATTTCAGACTACAGGTGGTATGCAAAGACAGATAAGCTTTTTGCATACTAATTGAAAAATGATGTTAGGCTAATTATCTGAATGAAATAATCAGGTGATGGTATCATTCTATCACTTACAATTCTCTCTTGCAATGCAAAGCAGTTCATACACCTCCACTTCTAAAGCTGCACTTGAATTTGTGAATTGAAACATTTGGATGCTTTTTTTTAAAAAAAAATCTATTTATAGAACAGGAAACCACAGTCTGGGTGGAATATGGTAAAACAGACTGGATCCATGTTGAAGAGTGAAACAAGGCTGTATTGCCTTTCCTTATTTATTCAATCTATACACCTAATATATTCTGATGGTATCTAGATTGGAAGATGGAAAGAAGAAACATCAATAACCTCTCCTATGCTGATAACACTAGTCTGATAATAGAAAATGTGAATGATCTGCAAACTGTGGTAATGAAAGTCAAGGAGCATAGTGGAAAAACAGGACTACAATTAAATCCTGTATAAAGAAAACTTCACTAAAATAGCAGGTATAGCAACAAGCCTTAAAAACTGATAATGATGGCACTGAAATGATGGATACCTTTTACCATTTAAGGTTGAATATTTAAATGATTTTATAGCCTCCCATTTCAGCATAGTGACTCTTATTGCCTAAGAATACATAAAAAATAAAATACAAAATACAAAAACAAAACAAACAACAAAATACCAATTTTATAAGTAATTTGTTTTAAAAGGATCCATCACATCAGCCTCAAAATAATTATAAACAATACAATGTAACCAAGATTCCTAATAAACAGTCTGAAAAAAGCTCCAATTTTATACCTTGGGCTCAACTAAGATTCTAAGTGAAAAAGAGAACAGCCAGGTTTTCAAAGCTCTACAGAGGACTAAGTCAATTACCTAAGGTCAAACACCTTCTAAAACAACAGATTTAATTCAGTGGAGCTTTTGAGGGAGATTTTTCAAAGAGATACCTTTGAATGCAAGAACAGGACATATTACACTGAAGCACCAATTGATTGATTCATTAGCCACACAGGAGGCAAAGATAGGTCTAAAGAAAGGGGATTCCACCACCTTTTTATAGGCTTAGGCAAACTAGAATATGCATATGACTGGATGTTGTTGTTGTTAGCTGCGAAGTCGTGTCCGACCCATCGCGAATCTATGGACAACGTTCCTCCAGGCCTTCCTGTCCTCTACCATCTTCTGGAGTCCATTTAAGCTCACGCCTACTGCTTCAGTGACTCCATCCAGCCACCTCATCCTCGCTCCTTCCGGCGCGGGTTAAAGACCCATCTATTCGAACAAGCTGGCCTGGCCTGATGGGGGAATGTTAGGGTTTTAATGTTTTTTATATTTTGATTGTTTTAATCGGGCAATAATTTAATCCTTTTTTAATTTTTGTATTTCTATTTATATGCCCTGTTCACCGCCCTGAGTCCTTCGGGAGAAGGGCGGTATAAAAATTCAATAAACTAAACTAAACTAAACCTTCTTCTATTGCCCTCAATCTTTCCCAGCATTAGGCTCTTCTCCAGTGAGTCCTTCCTTCTCATTAGGTGGCCAAAGTATTTGAGTTTCAGCTTCAGGATCTGGTCTTCTAAAGAGCAGTCAGGGTTGATCTCCTCTAGGACTGACCGGTTTGATCGCCTTGCAGTCCAAGGGACTCACAGGAGTCTTCTCCAGCACCAGAGTTCAAAGGCCTCAATTCTTTGGCGCTCAGCCTTTTTTATGGTCCAACTTTCACTGCCATACATTGCAACTGGGAAGACCATGGCCTTCACTATACGCACTTTTGTTGACAGGGTGATGTCTCTGCTTTTTAGTGTGCTGTCTAGATTTGCCATGGCTTTCCTCCCCAGGAGCAAGTGTCTTTTAATTTCTTGGCTACAGTCCCCATCTGCAGTGATCTTGGAGCCCAGGAAAATAAAATCTGTCACTACCTCCATTTCTTCCCCATCTATTTGCCAGGAATTGAGAGGGCCGGATGCCATGATCTTGGTTTTCTTAATGTTTAGTTTCAACCCAGGTTTTGCACTCTCCTTCTTCACTAGCAACAAGAGGCTCTTTAGTTCTTCTTCACTTTCTGCCATTAGAGTGGTATCATCTGCATATCTTAGGTTGTTGATATTTCTTCCAGCAATCTTAATTCCAACTTTTGATTCATCTAGCCCTGCCTTTCTCATGATGTGCTCTGCATATAAGTTAAACAGGCAGGGCAACAGTATACAGCCTTGCCAGACTCCTTTCCCAATTTTGAACCAATCAGTGGTTCCGTGTCCAGTTCTCACTGTTGCTTCTTGACCCGCATATAGGTTTCTCAAGAGACAAATAAGATGGTCTGGTACTCCCATCTCTTTAAGAACTTGCCACAGTTTGTTATGATCCACACAATCAAAGGCTTTAGCATAGTCAATGAAGCAGAAGTAGATGTTTTTCTGGAACTCCCTAGCTTTCTCCATGATCCAGCGTATGTTGGCAATTTGATCTCTAGTTCCTCTCTGCCTCTTCGAAATCCTGCCTGTACTTCTGGTAGTTCTCGATCCACATACTGCTGAAGTCTAGCTTGTAGGATTTTAAGCATGACTTTACTAGCATGAGAAATGAGTGCAATGGTGCGATAGTTTGAACATTCTTTGGCACTGCCTTTCTTTGGAATTGGAATGTAAACTGATCTTTTCCAATCCTGTGGCTACTGTTGAGTTTTCCAAATTTGCTGGCAAATTGAGTGCAGCACTTTTACTGCATTGTCTTTTAAGATTTTGAATAGCTCAGCTGGAATACTGTCACCTCCACTAGCTTTGTTGTTGCTCAGCTTTTCTAAGGCCCACTTCACTTCACATTCCAAGATGTCTGGCTCAAGGTCAGTGACCACCTCATTGTGATTATCAGGGACGTTAAGCTCATTCTTGTATAGTTCTTCTGTGTAATTTATGACTGGATACAGCAGTAAAATATTTGATTAAGTATAGACAACAGCAAGTATTTGACTGGGTACATATGTCATATTCCTAGCAAAGACAGTGATGCAGCTAAGATGTTAACAGGACAGGACTACAAAGACAATGATGTTTTGCAAGAATAAAGAGGGAGTTATTTCATGAACATGGACTTGTGTTGCAGGCACACACAGTACTTAAAAGCTGAAGTAGATAACAGCAAACAAAATGTAATTCAAATGCTTAGCAGACAGGACTTGCCTGAAAAATGCCAGTTACAGTCCAAGAAGCAGCCTTGCCCAAATATATTCCTAGAATTATAAAAAGCCAAATCAGGTAGCGCCATGAAGCAAGAATCAAACTAGAATTACAAATGGCTGTTTTCCTGCAAAGACTGCAAGCAAAGCAGCTACCTAAATTTGCAGACAGCTGGCTGCAATTATGCCTTACCCTTCGCCTAGCTAGCAAGTAACCTGACTGAGGAGTGTTGCTTTGCTCACCTGTGTATGTGTTTGGACCTGGGGCTTCTGGGTTGTGCCTCATTTGAATGCTCCAGTTCAACAGGAGATGCCTGTGGCTGACCAGCCTCAAATGAATCCTGGCTTACTGGATACAGAGGCTGAATCCTGAAGCACAGGCTCAGCTGGAGCAACATCATCTGATTCAAATCTAGCATCCGATTCTGAATCGTGGCTCATAAAACATGATGTCAGTCTCAGAAGCTACTTTTGTTGCCTTTCCCAGAACTCTGCTCACCTCCCAGTATCTTTCCCCAGCTTATCATTCTTTTGCTTTCTAAAATGTTTAATGGCTAAGCTGACTGGGACCTTTCCCTGGGAAAGTGTTTCTGTAAAGGGGTTAATTGCATAATTTTGACACCATTAAGCCGAGGCAGTACTTTGCCTCCATGGGAAGATGTATTTGGATTAGGGGCTTTTAACCTGGCACACACAAACCCTTTCCTTTTTTCTAGGTAAGTGAAAACTAAATTGTTTAAGAATACAAAAAAGCCCTTTCCTTAAAAGATCAACAGGCAAACCTTTCTGAAAGTAACGTTCCATAAATTGCAGCATTTTTTCACTACTTTACAAAATTGAGAACATTTTTCTCTATGTCTCAGATTTGGCATATCTAGTCTAAAGGTGAAAACGGAAGGGAGTGTCTAAAAAAGTGAAACTAGAATACATCACCGGAACATGAGGAGCAGATGAATTTCACATTCAAATGAACAGATAAGGAAAACAGATTAAAAAACAAAATGATTTAAATACTAATGAATAAAACATGGGGTGAATTTAATTTAGCAAAAGAACCAAAAAAAGGGGATAAATTAAGACAGATGATTTTATAGTCCTATGAACTATACTACTTACAAATAATGTTGGAAATGTGCAGCATAACTTAACCAGAATAGAAAGAGTTAATTTCATATGATTTTATTTACTTAGCTAAACTATGCAGGAAAAAAGCCCCATATTCACAATAGCAACTGTGATTAAAATACAAAGACAGATGGCAAAGTATGCACCAGAGTTTGGAAGATAAGGAAGAGAGTGATGAATTAATATTACTTTAAATTCTCAGCCCCATATACCTATTCTTTTTTCAATGAAAGCATTGTCTTGCATATGCATTAGCATTCCAGACACTGCCAAAACTCTAACCCTTCATACCATCACAGTCTGCATATCAAACATAGGTTTTGGAATCTGTACACAAATCAGCACAATTATGTCTTGGCACAGAATCCCAGTGGTTAGCTAGGCCAGCAAACCACTCTCTCCCATCTGTTCCACTTCCAAGTAGTGAAGGGGTGTATCTTGGCAATTACTCTCACAACAGAAGGTCTTTGTGAAAAACTGAATTTAGAAACCTGTTCATTACACAACTTCCAGAAGGTTTGTCTTCTTTGTTCAAACTACCTGGCAGGATAAATGGAGAGAACTAAACTATAGTCTGTTGTTCCATATTTAGTTTCTTCTTATTCACCATGAAATCCTAAAATTTCCACAAAATAATTTGCAAAAGCCTCTATATTGTTAAACTAATTAACATTTTCCAAAATTTCAACACTCTGGATCAGATCTGTAATTAGGAAGAAAATGTAGTATGTACTAATTTTCTGTGTGCAGGGGAAATACAGATTTTTCACTTAAAGAAGGGAGAACCAGTTTGGTACTGTGGTTAAGGAACTGGTTTAGAAACCAGGAGATTATGAATTCTAGGCAGGAAATCCAGCTAGTTATTATTGGGGAGGGGGGAATAGGAGACAAGAGTATTGGCATATTCACTGCCTTCAGTTATATATTAAAAAGGCAGAATAAAATCTAATTATAATATTAATTTCCTGATGTTTACTTATAATTCTATTTTTATCTTATTATTGTTAGCTACATTTTATGCATAGAACTACCTCTCTCCATCCTCATTCTAGCCTCCTGCAAAGCCTGTCCTGAGAGCCTCTCTTCGGACCTTGTGCAAGTACACCATGTTTCATTCCAATGACTTGGTTGTTAAACAAAATGGTTGCCTAGAGCACATGTAAGACACACATATATAAAACATATTCATGAGAGAGAGAGAGAGAGAGAGAGAGAGAGAGAGAGAGAGAGAGAGAGAGAGAGAGAGAGAGAGAGAGAGAGAGAGAGAGACTGCTAAGATCACTGGTTGCTGTCATTTCATTTATATAAAATTCTACAGTGTACTGTGCCTTTTATTCACCTTTTTTGCCCCCTCAAAGGGTGGAAAGATTACATGAACAATCTATCTCTTCCTGAGCTGCTTTTCTCCACAGTACTGCATTTCCCTAAAAAGTGACAACCACAAGTTAACAAGCTCAGCTTTGTGAACTTAATTAGTTAATTAGAACACTGTGGCCAGCTCTCAGGGGCTGCCTGAAACTGACCAGATTGTAATCACCTTTACACTGAAATCTTTTGTTGTCAAGCACACAAATTCTGCACCTAAGTGTATGCATTGTTCAGAAAATGATTTTTATTACCATTTATTACCTTCATATTTGCAGATGGCATTAACTGAGGTAGTTGCTAAATGAGCAGTAGCTGTATATTTGTACATATGCACAAAGTATCTCTGGATCCAGTCAATAGTCAATTGTGTAGATCAAACGGCCATAATTTACACTGCTGGATAAAATGAAAACTGAACTGTTACTTGTATTAATTTTTGAACCACCAGTTTTAATAAGTTAGTATCTGTATTAATTTATTCTGAGGAATTTGGAGGAGGGCATAGGTATATATATCATTTCATATGTGTTAATTATATTAATCTAGTCAGAAGAAATGTGCTAATCATAACAATTTAATAGATGAAATAGATATCCAACAACTGGAATGCCTGCCTAATGGAACACTGCCCCATCCATCCTGAAGTGGAGTTGGTTCCATCCCTATTCATTTTCTAGAAGTCCCTTAAAACTTGGTTATATATCATATCAGCTTGAGGGCCCCAAGGGACCAGTGAATTTCTAAGGTGATTCCATTGCTGTTAATATATGCTGCACTCTGCCTTTTAACTACAAGTTTTAAATTTTCTGGATGTGTTAATTTTTTATATTTCTGTTTTATAGTTTTTATTGTATGCCTTCCAGAGTAATTTTTTTCATAGCAGCCATATAAATTTGATGAGTGAATGAGTGAATAAATAAATGCATCCTTTTATAAAGAACATCAACACAAAAATAAATTGCTTTGATCCTAAACAGTTACAGACTTGTCATTTTAGCCAGTCTTTTTGAAAAGAGCATAACAACAAATATTAACTAATATCCATGAACCACATTTACTACTGCTGTTGTCAGGTGACATTCAGGAACCTTGAGAATTAATTCCAAGTAATGAAACTCATTTCTGCATTGGCCACTTCAATACAATTTACATATGTCAAATATATTTGGTATTTTCAGTATTCCTACCAGTCTATTTTACATGGTGAAAATTGATGTTTAGAAACTTACTTTGCAAGACAGTATTTATACAACTCTTAATAGACACATTTAATGAAACCTTAATATTCATCAGTTGAGGGAAGTTCTTTGAGAACACCCCTGAACGATAAAGAATAATTGACAGAGATGGCCCTGAGGCACAAAATTCAAATCTAGCCTTGATGTGTCCAGGATTTTGCCTTTAAGAATAACATCTACAAGACTGTTGGCACCTTCATAAATAAAAGATTTTGTACATGGAACAGTTTTATAACTAACTTATGAAGAGAGCTTACAAAGGATTCTAATCCTTTGGGGCTGAGCTAAATGTTAGTTTCTTAATGAGGCACCACAATTATAACGTCCTCTGAGTACTTGAAATAGCTATCAGTTCTCAACAGGCTCAAAAACCTACCTTGAATTTAAGTGTTTCCGTCCATTTTTTTATAACTCATGCTTCAGGGAATATTGGTGTTGTGAGACTTCTATACGTTTAGTGCCACATTTGCAGAGTGATTAAAAATTAATTTGGAACATTTTGAAATTGGAGTGTTCCAACAAGTCACACAGTCCTGTAGGTAACAGCTATTAGGCAGAAATAAGGAATGCTGTTTTTCATCTTTTTAAAAAAATACAGAAAAATCCAAGAATCATGATTGATAACTAGGAAGTTACTTTTTTCTTTAATACAACAATATTACAAGATGCTTTCCCATGTTGTAAAATTATAAATAGGTGGAAGCCAAAAGTATTTAAAAATATTTCTAAAGGTTTAAAATTAAAAATATTAAATTCAAATTTAGACTCAAACATTAAGATTTTAGCTGCTATTATTTGTGCTTACATAATAATCTTATCTAGTTTGGCTTGCCATCATAAAACAAAAAAAGTTTGGATGCTAAAAATATATATGACCATACTTTGAACTAGAAATGTGGAAATCAATGTTTGGGGAAAAAAACACATTTAAAACATTATGAATGTATGAAACTGCCTGTTTTGTATTCAGAGGTTAGATTTCTATCACTAAAAAAGAAGTGAGGGTCGGGACTGGATTACATCATTAAATCAAACTCAACTTGAGGTTGACAAATTAACACAATTTTCTAAAAGCTACATCAGTATGTACAAAGGGACTGATATGGTTCAGAATGATGGTTCATCATACTGTTGTTACAAATGTTAGAGGCTGAGATAGGAAGAGGATAGATTAGGATCTACAGAAATATAATATCTCAAAGATATGCAATAGACCAGATGTGGTCTTTGACTCCTGTCTAAAAGTATTAGCAACTATAAAGAATTGACCTAAATTAATTATGTTTTGACAACTGAGAACACATTCATTACCAAATATTTTTAGATTTACAATTTTTCAAACATGAATTATAAACAAATTAAAAATGTAATTAACATCGTTTATTTTAAAATGAGGAAAAATTAAATATTTGATCCTTCTGAAAAAAATGAATACTACTTATTTTTTACATTACATGATACAGAATCAGTGTGAAAACAGTGTATAAATACTGTTTTCATTAATATATTTAATTCCATGTACAAAAATTAAAAATCATTAGACCCTATAGTATGGATTTTCTATATGGAAGAAGGAATAAATAATACCCATTTTAAGATACTGGTAATAACATATTGTTAATTTGAACTTGCCTTGAAAGTTGGGTTTAATTTAGACTTCAAATCCCTCAAAAATGTTGAATTGGTCTTTTAACTTATGTATACCCCACCTTTCCTTAAGTCCTCAGGGCAAAGTAAGTACAATTCATTTTTGAAATGTTTCACCACAACAGTGAGACTGTGGTTCAGAGAAGCTATGTACATACAAAAATACATTTTTATTTTCAAAGAAGCAACTTTAAAAAATTGAATATAGTTAAGCAACCATTATCCACAAAATTTGTTTTATATGACTCAAGGATGTAATCCATTCCCCTTCTCTACTTCATTTTAGTAATATAAATATGATCTGAAGAAAGACTTGCATAGAAAATCTGGATCTGAATGTGGTTATTCAGCTTTCAAAAAGTCTGTAGCTTGGAATATCACTGCCAGCCAATTTCAGGAAAATGCTGCAACTCTACACAAATAGGGATAATTTCATATTTATAGAATATAGAGTATTGACTGCATTTTTTATATTCTGCTTATGGCTTTCCGTAGAAGGAATTATATAATCAAATTTCATTAAGGTGTAAAGTTCACCATATGATGAACCTGTAGAACTGTATACAGCCATGCTAGCTAGATACATTGCTCACGAGAAACCAAAACTTTGACTTCACTATTCATACTTCAGGTGAAAATTTATATAACTAAATATCCCTCTAAACTTAAATAAAAGTAAAAAAAATCCTTCAAATGGAAAAAGTTCAGTAAAATACATAGTGTAACTATCTCTCAGGAATGTTAATATTCCAAGAGAGAGAGAGAGAGAGAGAGAGAGAGAGAGAGAGAGAGAGAGAGACAGACAGACAGACAGACAGACAGACAGACAGACAGACAGACAGACAGACAGACAGACAGACAGACAGATGGAGGAACATAGTTAAAGTAATATAAAATACAAGCATACTAATCTCTTACTAATTCCAGGTAATGATTTCTTACGACTGGACAAAAATGCAAGGTTAAATAGTCTCACAATGTATAATATGCAAATTACAGCGCCTTTAGAAAGCAGGACTAGAATGGAATGAATTAATACCAATATTGGATGTGCTTCAAATCTAAATCAAGTAAATAATTCATTGCCAGAAAGCCAGCAGGTGTATTTTAAGAGCCTTCTTCTGATTATGCTTACATATATAGAAATGAATCCCATTTTACTTTTGAATTTGTATATTTAGATGGTTCATAAGGTTCAGCTGAAGACTATAAATATCATGAACTATATCACTAGCAGCCCAAATGCACAATTGAAAAAAATATGTAATTTTGTCTAAAGAAAGTAGTCTTATACATGGTATAAAATTCAATTATGAAAAAACAACACTCCTTCTCATAGCTGCCTACACTCACATAGCATCACAGTGCCCTTCATTCTCAAGCAGCCCCACAGGGCCCCTTTCCGCCCTCACATGGTGCTGCAGCATTCAGCCCTGTCTGCATTCCATAGCACTCACTCACCCACCAACCTACTTGCGAACCTCCTGGGACTTGCAATTTCCTGCTGGCTTTCCCATTGATTTTGCTTGTTGAAAGCTGGCAGCAAGTCACAAGTCATGGGCACCTGAGGCCACTTGGTAAACCGCAATCCTCACTTAACAACAGCAATGGCTGGTATTGCCATCAGTAAACAATGCAGTCATGACACATTGCGTGTTGTGACCATATATCTTAGCAACAAAAATTATGGTCCCGGTTACCATTGTTAAGCAAACCTACCTGTAGATGTTTCAAGTTGACTAGAACTGAAAACTGGAATTCAGAAGAAATGCTTAAACACACAAACTGCTGGCTGGATTATCCCTAAAGCAAGCAGTACTAAAGGCAGCAAGCAAAACAGTTCACTAAAGAATGCAAAGCAATTAACAAGGTGTGACACTAGACAGTGAAGTGCTAAGCTTTCCTTGCATAGTTTGGCTGAAATTGCTTTTCAGTATCTTTTAAGTTAAATTAAAGAAGAGAAACCATGGAATATTAAATTGTAACAAATTTTGTAGCATCTTTTAATACACACTATATCAGAAGGAATAAACTTTGGCCAAAGACAGCTTACGCTGTCAGATGCACAGGGTGGCTTAAACCAATGTTGGATTTAAATACATAGAGACGGGCAAGAATCTGTCTTCCTCAATCTTCATAACTATTGTGACTTTCTTTCCCTTTCTCCCATTTCCTCATTTTATGCCATTCCAAGAATCCAATGAAGCAAGTGGAAGCTCATGAAAGCTTATACTCTATAAATTTAAAAATTAAAATATAATTAGTCTTAAAAGATGATATGAGACTTTGGCTACCATAGAATGACATGGCTATCCTCCTACAATATGATGTGGCTGTGCCTCTCTCAATTAACTCCTTGAACCCATGTATTCAATCCATGACTTTCAGAGGTTCCTTTGTATTTCAGACTTATTTTAAGGAAATATAACCTTAACCAGATTAATTTATAAATGTCGAACAGGAACAAGTAAGAGCAGCTTTCCAAAACTCACAAAACTTTGGCTCGAGTACAAAATAGGTTTCTAAGACTACAGAAAGAAAATGAGAGTGAAAGAAGGAAACAAAACTATTTAACCAATTTCTTTTTTTATTACTGGGAAAACAAGTGTGATTTTCATCTAGATATTTCACAGAAACATAACCTTTTTTAAATTTACTATTCCCAAGCTTATATAAAAGTATCTAAACAACTTTCTGCAATGAAAAACATATTGCGCATAACTAATGCAGAGTTAAGCACTGCTTCTACTTGGTTTCAGCTGTACCATACATAAGTTTGGTGTGGTTTGTGATCATTGTAGAGAAATTATGATGCACAAAAATCAGCAAGACATTTTGGAATAATATAATTAGTTCTATGCAAATCAAAACCATACTGGTTTTAATACTAGCAATCATTTGGAGGACAAGAAAGAAAATGCCAACATAAATTTAATACTATATCCATATGTGCAATTTTCTCTATACATGAAATTATTATTGAATTATTTTGATTCACAATTTTAGGCATTTTATTATTAGTTGAAATGCCTGAACATATTGGGGCACATCAACTCAAATACAATTACAGCTGTAACAACTGGGCATTAGGCCTTCAGCTTGTTGCTTATAAAGAGTCACCAAACATTTGGTTCCCTGCATTGAAGTTGGTGTATTTCAAACAAAAAATATCTCATTTACCATATACAGGTAGTTCTAATTTGCCAATTGAGACTGGCAACTCTGTCACTAAATCACATGACTGCCACACTCAATTCTACTGCAGTTATTAAGGGAATCAACACAGGTAATTAGCATGACTTCAAATGACGGTGACTTGTGACTTCCTGCCAGTTTCCCCCTTGACTTTGCTTGTCAAAAGCTGGCTGTGAAAGTTATAGATGATTACCATGTAACTGTGAGTTGCTGCAACTGTTGTAAATGTGTGCCAATTGCGAAGTATCTGAATCATGATTGTGTGACTGTGGTGACATTGCAATGTTTCTAAATAGAGTTATTTTAGGTGTCAATAGCAATTCACTGTCCCCAGACATTGACATTGGAAAGAATTTGGTTTGACTGCAATTTTGTAGCTTGCACCTTATGTGGATATGAACGAACAGTATTCACCTGTATCAGAGAATGCCCTTATGCACAGACAAATAACTCTGTGACTATATTTCATGTCCCTTGCTTCCCTATTCAAAAAGAGCTTTATGATATTACTGTACTGCATAAGTGCAAATTGCTCATAGGCAGCTAACCAAATCAGGAAGCATTAGATATTCGTGCCTGATCAATCACCTGAATAGAAACAGAAAGTTCCTACATGTTTGCATAAGATCCAATTGTATTAAATTCAGTACTTTTGCTGATGCCCAATTTTAAAATTTCTATATTGGAGCACTTTTTTGATAGAAAATACATCCTAACTGCATGTCCTAATTGATATTCATATTTTCCTCAATTCCTTTTGAACTGGTGCTGTCCAAAAACCAGGAATGTCTACCAAAGCAACACCTGAAAAAAGGAAGGCAGATGATTTATGTGCATGCATTTTTAAGAACTACTGTTAGAAGTAAGCAACCTATTCTGCTTCACTATAGTCTCTGTACATCACACATAAAAGTGAACAGCAAAATTAACAAAGGGTAGTTCCAAGAGTCCATCTCTGGCAAATAGAATAGAATAGAATAGAATAGAATAGAATAGAATAGAATAGAATAGAATAGAATAGAATAGAATAGAATAGAATAGAATAGAATAGAATAGAATAGAATAGAATAGAATGGGATGGGATGGGATGGGATGGGATGGGATGGGATGGGATGGGATGGGATGGGATGGGATGGGATGGGATGGGATGGGATGGGATGGGATAGAATAGAATAGAATAGAATAGAATAGAATAGAATAGAATAGAATAGAATAGAATAGAATGGGATGGGATGGGATGGGATGGGATGGGATGGGATGGGATGGGATGGGATGGGATGGAATAGAATAGAATAGAATAGAATAGAATAGAATAGAATAGAATAGAATAGAATAGAATAGAATAGAATAGAATAGAATAGAACAGAATAGAGTAGAAAAGGGCTTGGAGGTCTTCTAGTCCAGGGCTTTTCAACCTTTTCACCCACTGTACCACTTTTAGGATATGGCAACATCCGAGTACCACCAGTCGCCTAGCAAGGTGTCAAAAACTTGATGACAAAAAAGGGGAAAAAGTGATGTACAGGTAGTCCTCGACTTACAACAGTTTGCTTATTGACTGTCCAAAGTTACAATAGCACTGAAAAAACTGCCCCCCAAGCCACAGCCGAGCAAGACTCCTGCCTGCCTGCCCAGTGGCACTCTTCCTCCTGTTCGAGGTTTTCATTGTTGTGAGCACTTCTGTTAAGGATTGGCAGCGGGGGGTGGGGGGTGTTTGGTTTTTATTCCCCCCCCCTCTGCTGGGTGGTTGCAGCAAGTTTTGGTCACTTCACATGACCCTGGGACACTGTGACCGTCATAAATATGAATCAGTTGCCCAGCATCTGAATGTAAATCACAAGACCCTGGAAATGCTGCAACATTCCAGCTGATTGGCGCTTCTTCTGGGCTCGGAAGCACCAGGATCAGTGCCAAACTCCAGCTGGAGCCTGGCGCTGATCCTGGCGCTTCCTCTGAGCCCTGACAGCCCCAAAGAAGTGCTGATCCTGGCGCTTCCGCTGAGCCCTGACAGCCCTGAGCTCCAGCCATCTCTCGCTCAGGCTTGTGTGGTGCTGCCACCGGTTCAGCTCATTCCCCTCCCCCGCTACCATTTTTGTAGGATGGCCGCGTACCACCTGCCAATGTACCACAGGTGGTACCCATACCACTGGTTGAAAAGCCCTGTTCTAGTCCAGCCCCCTGCTCAAGCAGGAGAAGCTATACCATTTCAGACAAGTGACTGTCTAATCTCTTTTTAAAAATCTCCAGTGATGGAGTGTCCATTATTTCTGAAGGCAAGCTGTTCCACTGGTTAATTGTCCTCACTGTTAGAAAGTTTCTCCTTAATTCCAGGTTGCTTCTCTCTTTGATCAGTTTCCAACCATTGTTTCTTGTCCTTCCCTCTGGTGCTTTGGAGAATAGTTTGATGCCCTCCTCCTTGTGGCATCCTCTTAAATATTGGAATACTGCTATCATGTCCCCACTAGTCCTTCTTTTCTTTAGACTAGCCATTCCCAAATCCTGCAACCATTCTTCATATGTTTTAGTCTCCAGGTCTTTAATCATCTTAGTTGCTCTTCTTTGTACTTTTTCCAAAGTTGCAAGATCTTTTTTGTAATGTGGTGACCAAAATTGGGTGCAGTATTCCAGATGTGGCCTTACTAAGGCTTTATAAATTGGTACTAATACTTCACGTGATTTTGAATCTGTACTTATACCTTTGATTTTTCCTGCGTAAATGTAAAACTTTGCTTTTCTCCACATTAAAATTCATTTTGTTGAATAGGGCCCATTGTTCAAGTTTGTCAAGATATTTTTGGATCCTGAGCTTGCCTTCTTGGGGATTGTCTATTTCTGCCAGTTTGGTGTCATATGCAAATTTCATGAGCTCCCTTTCCATTTCCTCATCTAAGTCATTAATGAAGATATTGAAGAGTACTGGCTTAAGACAGAGCTTGTGGTACCCCCACTGCTTACTTCTCTCCATGTGGAAGTAATACCATTGAAGACTACTCATTGAGTATGGTTTGTCAGCCAGCTATAGATCCATCTGGTGGTGATGTTGTCTATCCCATCTTTTTCTAGCTTACTAAGCAGCGGGTTGTGGTCTACTTTGTCAAATGCCTTACTGAAATCTAAGTATACTATGTCCACAATGTTTCATTCATCTTCCATTATGGAAGGTACTACTACTTATAATCCTACTGTTTGTAATTCATTCTGTCCCATAAGCCCAATCCATCATGCTTTTTCAAAACTCAAAGTACAGGACAGGTGGTAGATAGCTGAAAGTTACTGAAGTGGAGAGAATCAATGTAAAGTTTCTGCATGAAGAGGTTGTGTTGAGGGAAGATGACAATATATACCAACAATGATTCTAATCTATGCACTGAATGAAAAATGGATGTTCTTTTCTTCAGTCATTAGTACAGTAGTACAGAAATAAAGTGAGGTATAAAATGACAGAATAATGGAACAAGGATGGGTAAGAAGAGAGGTCAAGGGCTAAATGTCCCTTGAAATGGAAACAATATGCAGAAGGAAAATGCAATCAGACCATAAAACCATCTTTTATGTATGAAATTGTGGAATATAAAGATTCCCCTTGTCTTCTGAAATTGTAAACACTAGTCAAGTAAGCCTGATATGAAGAGTTCACTGGTGCTAATGTGGTCCTGAGCAGCTGTGTAACAGGTAGATGAGACCTGGAATATGCTAAGACGAAAGAAAAAATACTTGCTGAAGAATCCCAAGGCACCACCATCATCAGTGCTTTCCAAAGAGGTACCCACATTTAGTAGGCTTCTTATTTGTTTTGTGAATTTTGGAGAATGTATGAAAAATCAACATTCAAACAAAGAAAAAAGACTGGATAGCCACCAGTACAATATAATTTGCTGTCACAGTCAGAGCATTTATCATGCCTTAGGCACAGCAAAAAAAAGCTCTAAGCCCCATATCTATATATTTCAGCTCCAAAACATTTTGGTCTTTTTATTATTTATTATTTTTCTTCTTAGTTTAGAGGAAAATAGAGATGCCAATAAAATTGACAGAAATGAAGTAAGGGATAAATATCCTCATCTGGCCTTAGCTGACAGAGCAGAGAAGCTTCCCAATAAGATGACTATTAAGGCAGGAGTATAAAAGAATTGAGGAGAAGATTAGAGCATAGATTAAGAGCAGGGACTGATATATGTACTGTCCCAGACAAAATTCTTCTTAGTAACTGGGGCTCCAATGTAAGCATAGAAGGAGTAATAAAAGAATACAGAGAAATGAAGAACATTAATTAGAAATAAGCTTTTTAATATTAATACAATACATATAATTTTATATGAGATCGTATTATCAGTACAGATTCCCTAGGCCTCTTGAACAGTTATATTTACAACAGAACAGCAAAGACACAATAATTGTGAAAGAATTTAGCACAACTGGATCTTAGGTGAACTTGTAGGAACTTTCTGTTCCTATTCAGGTGACTGATCAGGCGCAAGCATCTAATGCTTCTTGATTTGGTTTTAAGTCATGAAAGCTTTATTATAGTTTCCTGTGAGCAATTTGTACTTATGTAGTACAGTAATATCATAAAGCTCTTTTTGAACAGGGAAGCAAGGGGCATGAAATGTAGTCGTAGAGCTATTTGTCTGAGCATCAGGGCATTCTCTGATACAGGTGAATACTGTTCGCTCCTATCATAAGGACAAATGACCATGTAGGCCAGTCATGTCAAACTGCTGCCCTGCTAGCCAGATGTGTCACTCCGCAACCGCGCCCACCCCATTGCCGGCAATGGGGAAAAAGTTGTGATACGTTGCACGACGCCACATGACATCACGAGTTTGACATGCCTGATGTAGGCACTGCAACTGTTATTAGTTTGAAACAGGGTTGTATGTAACTTTTGAGTGAGTGAGTGTATGTGTCATAACTTTGAACAGCCTTTAAATTGTACCTGAAGGATTAGACCTGTACTGTGATGGTTAAGGCATACACCAGAACCCCAACTTACACAGTTATTATTGTGTAAGTTGTCAAAAAAAATCAAAATATAAATGGAAATAACCATAATAGTATTATTTACTGCCTTGTCGTGGCGAAGGGGCTTGCGTAATTCAATGAAGCTATGAGCTATGCCGTGCAGGGCCACCCAAGACGGACAGGTCATAGCAGAGAGTTCTGACAAAACGTGATCCACTGGAGAAGGAAATGGCAAACCACTCCAGTATCTTTGCCATGAAAACCCTATGGACAGTACCAAAAGGCAAAATGATATGACGCTGGAAGATGAGCCCCTCAGGTCGGAAGGTGTCCAATATGCTACTGGGGAAGAGCAGAGGGCTAGTACTAGTAGCGCCAGAAAGAATGAAGCGACTGGGCCAAAGCCGAAAGGACGCTCAGCTGTGGATATGTCTGGTGGTGAAAGGAAAGTCCGATGCTGTAAAGATTTTTTCTCCATAGGAACCTGGAATGTAAGATCCATGAATCAAGGAAAACTGGACGTGGTCAAACAAGAGATGACAAGACTGAACATTGACATCTTAGGTATCAGCGAACTAAAATGGACAGGAATGGGTGAATTTAATTCAGATGACCATCAGGTATACTACTGTGGGCAAGAATCCTTCAGAAGAAATGGAGTAGCCTTCATAGTCAATAAAAGAGTAAAATCTTAAAAGACAATGCAGTAAAAGTGCTACACTCAATTTGCCAGCAAATTTGGAAAACTCAACAATGGCCACAGGATTGGAAAAGATCAGTTTACATTCCAATTCCAAAGAAAGGCAGTGCCAAAGAATGTTCAAACTATCGCACCATTGCACTCATTTCTCATGCTAGTAAAGTCATGCTTAAAATCCTACAAGCTAGACTTCAGCAGTATGTGGATCGAGAACTACCAGAAGTGCAGGCAGGATTTCGAAGAGGCAGAGGAACTAGAGATCAAATTGCCAACATACGCTGGATCATGGAGAAAGCTAGGGAGTTCCAGAAAAACATCTACTTCTGCTTCATTGACTATGCTAAAGCCTTTGATTGTGTGGATCATAACAAACTGTGGCAAGTTCTTAAAGAGATGGGAGTACCAGACCATCTTATTTGTCTCTTGAGAAACCTATATGCGGGTCAAGAAGCAACAGTGAGAACTGGACACGGAACCACTGATTGGTTCAAAATTGGGAAAGGAGTCCGGCAAGGCTGTATACTGTCGCCCTGCCTATTTAACTTATATGCAGAGCACATCATGAGAAAGGCAGGGCTAGATGAATCAAAAGTTGGAATTAAGATTGCCGGAAGAAATATCAACAACCTAAGATACGCAGATGATACCACTCTAATGGCAGAAAGTGAAGAAGAACTAAAGAGCCTCTTGTTGCAGGTGAAGAAGGAGAGTGCAAAACGTGGGTTGAAACTTAACATTAAGAAAACCAAGATCATGGCATCTGGCCCTCTCAATTCCTGGCAAATAGATGGGGAAGAAATGGAGGTAGTGACAGATTTTATTTTCCTGGGCTCCAAGATCACTGCAGATGGGGACTGTAGCCAAGAAATTAAAAGACGCTTGCTCCTGGGGAGGAAAGCCATGGCAAATCTAGACAGCACACTAAAAAGCAGAGACATCACCCTGTCAACAAAAGTGCGTATAGTCAAGGCTATGGTCTTCCCAGTTGCAACGTATGGCAGTGAAAGTTGGACCATAAGAAAGGCTGAGCGCCAAAGAATTGAGGCCTTTGAACTGTGGTGCTGGAGAAGACTCCTGCGAGTCCCTTGGACCGCAAGGCGATCAAACCGGTCAGTCCTAGAGGAGATCAATCCTGACTGCTCTTTAGAAGGCCAGATCCTGAAGCTAAAACTCAAGTACTTTGGCCACCTAATGAGAAGGAAGGACTCACTGGAGAAGAGCCTAATGCTGGGAAAGATCGAGGGCAATAGAAGAAGGGGACGACAGAGAATGAGGTGGCTGGATGGAGTCACTGAAGCAGTAGGCGTGAGCTTAAATGGACTCCAGAAGATGGTAGAGGACAGGAAGGCCTGGAGGAATGTTGTCCATAGGGTCGCGATGGGTCGGACACGACTTCGCAGCTAACAACAACAACAACAACAACAGTATTATTTAGCATTATATCTAAAGAGGATTCCTGAGCAATTTGACTGACCAAGCATTCTCCTAAGTAGAATGTAGACAAATGTTTTTCCTAAGTAGAATGTAGACAAATGTTTCTGTTTTAACAGAATTCTTATGTGGAAGGCAGGCTTCCATTTATATTTCCCAATTGAGTATTTTTCTGTACTATATAGTAATCATTTTTTTAAAAAGTCTATTATTTTACAACACATTAATTTCACATATATAATTTCTGCTGCATTCAAAATACTTTTAAAACTTCTAATATATTCTCAAGAAACAACTTCTCCATAGAGATGTGGATTGTAGCACCTGTGTCAAGGTACACAGGGTGACTCTCAAACTCACTGTTCACTGAAACATTTATAAAAGCTCAGTCATTCTACTCAAATCACTTTGTCCACAAGGTATTTCATGACTCGATCAAAACCTTTGCTCCTTGCACACAGCTAGAAAAATGCCAAATTTCACCTAATTCATTTACTTATGAAACTGATTACCAAATAATTCAAAAAAAATATACAGAGCACATATGATAACTTAGGATACCTGATATTCTAAATACAATTTGTTGTGGTAATTAATGTGTGGGTTTATTGTTTTATCCATTAGTGTGCCTTTTTGCTAGGTTTTATCCATCCTACTTTATCTATATTGCATCCCACATCTTCTTACCCTAGTTTTTCAACAACACTAAGGTTGCTAGACTTCAGTCTGGAGATGCTGTAGATCCCCCCTCTAAAGTCACAAACCTACAAGAAAAAAACCCAGCCAGATTTTCTCTTGCACTACATTCATTTTTTATTCTACTGGCTGTAGTAGATGGATTTCTAATTCTGTCTGATATAAAGAAAAAAAGATGGGATACCAGAATAGAAGAAATGCATTTTTTTATTTATTTTGCATTTCTAGAGAAAAAGGTTTGCTTATTCTAAATACTGTTCCAGTATTATTTAAATATCCATGCTAGCAGACTATTTAAAATTTTCACATAAGCTCAGATACAGAGGTAAATCAAGCATAGATAAGTTCATTTTCATTATGCATTTATTACAAATCCCTTCTATGGTGAGTAATGGATTAAAATAAATGCTTAGCAAAAGAAGGAATATTTAGGTAAAGGTAAAGGTTCCCCCGCACATGCGTGCTAGTCGTTTCCGACTCTAGGGGCCGGTGCTCATCTCCGTTTCAAAGCCGAAGAGCCAGCGCTTGTCCGAGGACGTCTCCGTGGTCATGTGGCCGGCATGACTAGACGCCAAAGGCGCACGGAACGCTGTTACCTTCCCACCGCAGTGGTCCCTATTTTTCTACTTGCATTTTTACATGCTTTCGAACTGCTAGGTTGGCAGAAGCTGGGACGAGTAACAGGCGCTCACTCTGTTACACGGCACTCGGGATTCGACCCGCCAAACTGCCGACCTTCCGATCGACAAGCTCAGTGTCCTAACCCACTGAGCCACCGCGTCCCTTTTAAGGAATATTTAGCTATAAATAATTCAACATATGGGAAAAACAAAGATTAAGTAAAAACATTTTTTTGTCGATTAAGGACAAAGTTTTGAAATAGTGAAGTTAATCGTCAAACATTCATCGAATATTTGCCAATACCAGGATTCTAACTCTAATCTTTGAAACTTAAAACCAATTTAGTTAATTTCTAGAAATATAAACACACTAAAACCAAGTTCATAATTGCACAAGCCCAAAATTTGTTTTGTTTTGTTTTGATTTTTTGATTTAACATACTGTATGAACCCATCCATTGTGATTAGTAGCTGATGTGCAAATTCAATTAACTATAATTTATTAAATATATATTCTAAATATATATATATTATAATATATTTGGTACAATACCAATGATATAATATAATTATTCAGTAATTTAATTCACAAATCATAGCAGAGAATTATGTGTGAATCCAGCCTAAGAAATTCACTATTAGGTTGTATCCTTGGCCTATTGTTAAATTATAACTGAATTGTTCAGCTAGGTCAAATAATGTATTTCAGCCCTTACAGCTGCTATATAGATCTATCCTTCTGCAATATTACTATCTTCTCTTCCCATTCTTTCTATTTCAGGTAGGACTTTGGAGGTGACTCCAAGCATCAACTAATTTCTACGAGTAGATATGGCGGAGCCAAGATGGTGGAGAGGCAGCAAAGGCTGTAAAGAGCTCCTCCAAAAGTAAAGGTTTTATTTTATTTTACTTTATTTTTATTTTAACTTTTTAACCTCTTTTAATATTGTATTTTAACCTACCTCTTTTAAACTTTTTAAACCCATTTTTAACCCATTTCAACCTTTTAAACCATAGTTTTAAACTTATTTTTAAACCTGTTTTAACAAACCTGAATGGGGAAAAGAAGGAAGAGACAGCACTCTGCAACAGAAAGTATATCCAAGCCTTTGAAGCAGCAGAAAATGGAGGATTATATTGCAAACAGACAGTCTGCTCCAGTAAGTAACTCATTCACAGGCACCTTATCAGATAAATTTAATTTATGTGACTCATTGGAATGGGACTTACAAACTGAACTGGAGAGCAGACAGCGTGTGGAGTTGTCCTCCTCCCTCTTGGAGAATGGCTCCCCTCCTTGGAATCTGGCAACAGCCTCTTTTACACAGGAGGGAGATGTAGCAAATTTGAAGGGGGAAAATGTGACAGACTTCCTCTCTAGACAATGTTTGCTTACAGCTCAAACTGTAAACTCAATATATAATCTCTTGTCAATTGTCATGGATAAGGTTGATTGTCTGAAAGAGTCTTTTGCAGAGTTTGTTAGGAGCCACCCAAATACTGTGGAAGGACTTGGGAGGATAACCATGGACAGACATGGTATGGCTAACTCAGAAGGTGAAAGTAGAGAAGGACCTTGTTCTCCTCCAAAAAATTTGAACACCTACAGAGAAAACACTCAATCAGGCAAAGGTCTAAGAGATGACCAATATAACTACAGTCTGCAAACTAACCAGGTTACTTTGCAAATTTATGACAAGAGAGTAAATAGAGGGCGTTGGAGCAATAGAAAAGCTATTAGGCTGTCCCTGAGCCAGCTGCTCCGCTGTGAATTCACTCTGATAGATCTACTACATGTAGAGTGGCTGCCAGCAAAAACACAATGTATGAGAATTCTCCTATCATTCAAGCAGCCCACAATTCCCTCCATGCTCTTCAGAATGAAGCCCTTTCTGAGCTTTTTCTCTATATTTCCAATAAGGGTCTTTTGCTCAGAAAAAGTGTGCCCACTCCTGAAACAGTGTCACCAAGAGGGAACTGTCGCTTTAAATCTAGGCTGCAACAGCCCTCACACTACTAAGCCTGAGGCTGCTGCAACTGAACTGACCCTGAGAAAGCAAAGAAGCAATATACGAACTGTGTTACCCACAGCTGCAGGAACTGCTGAGGATGTGCCAGAGGAAATGTTGATTGACCTATTCAGTGCATTGCCAGAACCTGAGCAAGTTAACATCATTCAAAGATTGGACGACCTAAAAGAGGCACTGACAACAACCCAATCTACAGCAAAGCCTCTATTTAATTTGGCTCCACTAAACACGCAACCTTGTGACAAGATATTTAATCAACAATCTGCCTTTACCTCAACAGTAAAAAAAGGTGTTGTCACACAGGCTGAGAGTGGAGTAACTGCACTGACTGACCCAGCCTCTGAGAAACAACTGAAAGACAAAGGGCTTCATCACACAGTGCCCCCTAAGCTGACAAACACTAAGGACATAATCCAGCTTCCATCCTCATTTGATTTAGAAGTTCCCACAACATCTTTCCACAAGATGAACCCTCAGCCATGCCCCTCCAAAAATGGACATAAATCTACATTTATAGACTTAAGCCAGAGTACCTGCTCTTTGGAAAAAAAATCATTCTTGGAGCAAGAGCAGAGGCACACTGGCAACCGAGATATAGAGGAGCAACAACAAGTTCTGCAACCCACGAGGAGAAATATCGAACCTCACAACAACTGTGTTTATATGGGAAGCTTAGATGATATTGACCCAGCTCCATTGTCAAGTTGACATCTGGCATTTCCACCATCTAGCCAATCAACCAAGTCAGACCACCTTGCTTCTGAGAACCCCATACAGTTGATGACCTGGAACATAGCTGGCTGGAAAAGGATGGTTGATAGTGGACTAATGAGCTTTCTTTCTAGATTTGACGTAATAGCCTTTCAAGAAACCTGGCTAACCGAAGTGGATGAACCAGTACAATTGCCAGGCTTTCAGGGATGGGCCTCCCCAGCCCTAAAAACAAAGAACAAAGGGAGACCCTCTGGTGGGCTATGCATTCTTATAAAGGAAGAGTTGCAATGGCAGGGAGAGAAATTATATAACGAAGATAAGTATCCGTACTTTCTAGCTGTCAAATTTGAATATGACCAGTTTGAGTTAATATTGGTAAATGTGTACATTCCTCCAAGCACATCCCAGCACTATAATTTTGAATATTGGATGGGCTTGGAAGTTATCTTAGAAGATATATCTATATTGTACCCTCAGTCCATAGTGGTATTATTAGGAGATCTGAACGCTAGACTGGGTCCCTCTCTGTATGAGCTTGCCCAGAAGAAGGGAATCCCAGGGGAGTTCTTTGATAACCATCCTCAGTGGCTCTCAAGAGACTGTAAAAGTAATGCCGCTGGCCTGCTCCTAGTCTCCTTAATTTTTAAGGGTAATCTCCAAATTTTGGGAGGTAAGGACAAGAATTATACATACCCTTATACATACCACTCAGCCAATTCAAGTAGTGTACTGGATCTCTTTTGTGTGTCTAGAGATAAGGCTGACCTCTTCTCAGAGGTCACAGTACACCTTAGCGACAATAGCGACCATCAGCCTGTAAGTGTGACATTGCGAGGCCGCTCAGATTTAAGACCATATAACATGGCTGACAGATGGCTCACCAAAAAGGTAGAGGTGACCCAAAATAAAAGGTTAATTTGGGCCAAAGTTGATACTAAGGCAATATTAGAATGCCTTAAAACAGAGAATGCTACTAAGTGGGCTAGAACAATACAGTCATCTACTACTGACTGGATGTCAGCCTTCAATGCATTCTCCAATCTGTGTAACATACTGAAGAAACACCTAACAGCTAAACCTACTACAAAAAGAGCCCAAGTGGGTAGACCTCGCTGGTTTGATCCTGATTGCCAGCGACAGAAAAAGAAATTGAAGGCAGCCATGAGGCTTGCCCAGAGGAATCCTACTGCCCATATACAAGCTAAGATGCTGCACACAAGAAGGGAATATAAAAAAACTATAACATTAAAGAAAAAACGTTTTGCCATTTCAATCTGGTCAGAACTTGAGTTGGCTGCCAGAAGTCATAATTCAGTATTATTTTGGCACTCAGTAGCAGGTATTCTGAAGGAACGGAGATTTGCATTTGACATACCAATCTCTGCTGTGGACTGGGAGAATTATTATCAGTGCTTGTTTGCCCCCACCGAACCGGTAAAGAAATTATTTTTAAACAGTGATTTGGTAAATCCTAGAACTCTCCCCACTTGGCCACCAGTCTCAGAAAAGGAGATACAGTCCATCATTAAAAGCTTAAAGAGCAATAAAGCCCCAGGCGAGGATTTTTTACCAGCAGAATTATTTAAGAAATTTCCCAACTGGTGGGGCCCTGTATTAGCAGGTCTTTTTACACACATAAATAACACCTGCCATATACCAGACGGGTGGAAGATGGCAATAGTTGTCCCTATATATAAAAAAGGGAATAAAAAGGATCCTAGTAATTATAGGCCCATCAGCCTGATTGACATTGTAGCAAAAATATATGCTAGGTACCTTTTGAACAGAATTGAAATCTGGGTAGAGGAAAACAACATCCTCACAGAAGAACAAGCAGGTTATAGACAGAACAGATCTACTATTGATAACTGCTTTGTTTTGAACCATCTAATTGCCAAATATGCCTATAAGAGGAGACCCCTGTTTGCTGCTTTTATAGACCTTACAGCAGCATTTGATATGGTAAATAGAGACGTACTATGGAGTAAATTGACATCTCTTAAAATAGAACCCAGACTTCTGGCTTTGATTAAAGCCCTTTACACAAGTACCTGTTTGAGGGTGCGGTATGGGGTTAATGGGGCCCTGACTAACAGGATTCACACAAATAAAGGGATAAGGCAAGGGTGTATCCTGGCCCCATTATTATTTAATTTATACATCAATGACTTGCCAGGGTTAATGAAGGATACCATGGTACACATGCCGATGATCCTAAATACTTACTGTAACAGCTTGCTTTATGCTGATGATATGATTTTATTATCATACTCACAAGTAGGATTACGTAGGCTATTAAGAAGATTCAGCTCTTATTGCCAGGATAACTCCCTAATTATTAGCAAATCCAAATCGAAAATAATGGTGTTTGGAAGAAACCATCAGATACATAAGTGGCAATTAGATGGTGAACCAATTGAGCAGGTTAATACCTTTGTATATTTGGGAGTAACTTTTTCCAAGACTGGATCTTGGGCCTGCCATCATCAACGAAGTACATTTAGAGCAAAAGCCCGTTTGAATTTATTGCTCAAACTAAAGAACCATAGTTACCCAGGGTCCCTAGCTCCACTACTCAAAGTTTATAAGGCTAAGGTTATGACAATGCTCTTGTATGGAGCAGAAATTTGGGGTCTTTATTCAACCACAGCTTTAGAACGAACACAGTCCCAGCATCTGAGATGCATTTTGGGTGTAGATCCAAGAACATCTGCTGCAGCAGTTAGAGCTGAATTGGGAATTCATACAATTCAGGCATTATCTAAAATTAGAGCTTATAACTACTGGTGCAAAGTTAATGAAATGGAGACTGATAGACTCCCCAAATTATGCCTACTAGAGCAAATAAAACTGCAATCACAAATCTCCTGGATCACCAAACTAACAAATTTTGTAAGAAGCTGTGGCCTTCCTGTTTCTTGCGTAACAGGAGAACAATCTAAAAAAAGAGTTGCCCAAAGAATTAAGGATATAGAAGCACAAACTGATATAGCTATCCTTAGTAAGGTGGGTAACTTGAAATGGCTGAGTAAATACAAATGTACTTTTCAAGTGGACAGTTATTTGAAGTTACAACTCCCAAAACATCTTAGGGAGATATTTACGAGAGCGAGATTCGAACAGCTTGATACAATGGTCAGATATGGGAGATTTCATGCTATACCGTACAATGAGCGTCTCTGCATTTGCGGAGCGGCAGAGGTAGAGGACCTGGCTCACATCCTATTTGACTGTTGTTTGTATAAGAGGGTGAGAGACAGGTATCTTGGTCTATATACCAAACGAATGACCCATTGGGATCCCCATATCAAAATAACTTACCTTATGTCCGGCCAGAACTTGAAAATAACATCCAACGTAGCACAGTATTTGAACAAAATGATCCAGTTAAGATCTGCATATGTGGGACTGATTGGGGTAGATTGTAAGGGTGACTCCGAAATATAATGTTTCCATATTTTATCTATATCTTAAATTTGCATTTTATTACTATTTTAACTTAAATTGTATTTTAATTCCATTTTAAATTGTATTTTATCAAATTCCATTTCGGATTGCTTTTATCTAGTTTTGGTGACGTTTTGTTGCTGGAACTTTGTACTTTGATATGGCCCAAGGGCTAATCAATAAAGTTGTTGTTGAAGGATTAACTAATTTCTACCATGAAAAGCTTGTAATCAGTTTTTTAAAAAACAAACATAATCCTATTCTCTAAAATACTTAGCTACTACAAATGTAAATAGCAAATAAGTAGCATTCAACTAGGAAAAAGATCATCAGCAGTATCTGCAGGGGTTTAAAAATCTTTAGGATTGTAACAGTGTTACAACTAAGGCCATACAACATCTCTTTAATATATGTTGTGAATGCATATATAAAAGGGTTCAACTGCAATATCACAACCGCCATCTTACAGATTTTCACTCACATCCCATGGGTGCCTGTGTAAAATTGTTCTAAATACCTAAGTATAATTTTCCATTCATTCTCATTTATGAATTTTATATGGCTATTTTTTATAACATATCATTAGCACTGGAGAACCTTTACAGATGCTTCACAGACTAATTAACACTTTTGCTTGATAGTGTTCAGTGATGACAACTAAATTTAATGGGGCACTTTTATATTGTAAAAGACTATTTGAAGCAGTGCTGTAAAAGCTGTTGATTATTACAAATCTTCTTACAAATAGTATTCTGGAACCTGGGAAGATTCTACAACACCAGTATATTTTTATAATATTCCAAAGTACAGATAAAATAACAATCCATTTATAATCCACATAAATAAAAAGTAAATAAACTCAATTAGGAACATTTTAATTTTGAATCTAAATTCAAAGACCTCTTTAAAAAAACTATATTGTGCAGATTATTTACGTATTTACCACATAACTAAACTAAACTAAACTAAACTAAACTAACTAGCAAAGGATTTTATTCAGTGATTAAAACTGGCTAATTTGCGTCTGATAGTTCTCTTACACTGTATCTTTCAGAAAATAGAAATAATACATTGATTCAGATGTCATTTTCTCGTAGTTCTTTCCGTGGTTTGGAGGATCAGAACAAATGTTGTTTCTTTCTTCTCTAAATAAGTAATAATAGAATATTTCCAGGATATTCTACTGAAGAGAGATGAATCCTATTATCTCCACTATAGTTTTTAATCTCCATTTGTACTCACTGGGCATAAAGAAGTCCCAAGATGGCAAAGTGGTTCTGCCAATTTAACTTCAATATTCTTTTTCTCATTTTCAATTACTCAATCTTTTCTAAGGTGAAGCAGATGAATTTCAGACTTGAAACTGTATTTAATTTTTTTCACTGATTATCTGAATTAATACTTTATTATTGGTAGTAGCATATGCAGTCCAAAGAGCTAAACTTTTAGCTTGTGATCATGGTTCTAAAACGTTCTATATATTTTAAGATCTTTACCATTAAATGCAATGTTTTATTCAGAATAGAGAAGATTACCAAATTTCATTACTTTCTAAGTCACTAAACCATTCAACTATTTAATGACTACCATATGCTTTCCTGACCAAACTCTGTGTTTCTGTATCTCCAAAAAAAAACATTAATTCAAAAACTGCAGGTTTCCTACCACTGTTTCCCAGGGTAAGAAGAAATTGCAACAATTGCATTCTTTGTGTTCTACAGATAAGCCGCCCTGAGTCTTCGGAGAAGGGCGGGATATAAATGGAATTAAAATAAATAAAAATAAATAAAATATATGACTGTAATAGAGCCTGCCCATTACGGTTGTATGCCATGATGGTCGTAAAAATGTGTCGGTCACATGATCAACCTGATTTTATGATTTTTTTTTTGCAGCATTTGTTCCATTAGTGCAAGTTTTAAGCAAAACCATTGTACAATATGGTCATGTGACTTTAGGAGGCTGCAAACAGCTATAAACGCAGGCATGTTGCCAACTGATGTTCAGTCACATAACTACAAAAGGGGTGTAACTATTGGATCGAGGTTGTAAGTTTCCTTTTCTGGATTTGTTGTAACTCTGAACCAATTTGAAGCAATTTGTCGTAAGTTGAAGAGAACCTGTAGTGTGGGTTAGAAAAAAAAGGACCATAGTCAGCCATTTGGGGATGTAAAGGATATTACTATTAGCATTGTGAGGAGCAAAAATTAAGCCACAAATTACATTAATTTCATAGAGTATTTCTGTATCTGGACTTCTGTGCCACTAACAAAAAATTCTGCAGAGACGTTGCTGCAGGAGAATAGCAAGAAAAGGTTCAGTTTTAAACTTTTGCTTGTCCCATGACTATTTATATCATGGAAACCCCATTAAAAATACTGATAACTATGTTGAAGACATATGTCATAAAATAACTTCAATACTGGAATACCTGGGGGGAAAAAGATTAGTATGCTTCTGGTTCCCCTCTTCTACGATCTGACTCCCAGAAAAAAACTAGTTTGGAAGAATCTTCTCAACGTTTATAAAATAAGTCAAACAGTTCTTGATTTCTTGCAAAATAATGTTTCTTTGATCTTCTCTCTTGTTACTCCTGCTACTGATTACCCTTCTCATGAATTATCTGTTACTTCTTTAACGTAAATGGCTAAATGGTTAAACTGTTAGACTTCATTGGCCACAACAGGCAGAAAATTACTGACATTATAGTATATGGTACAATAGTTTTGGAGGCCATCCCTTTTCTATCGAGAACATGAAGTTAGAGATTTTCTCTAGAAAATTTTTCAATTACTAAAATGTTCAGTCTAATTTCATCATTCTGCAATTAAACATAAAATTTCAGTCTCACTGCTGAAGCAACAGTCTTACAATTAGTATCACAAAGAGATGTGAGCAACTGCTCTACACACAGCTGTGAATTCTACAGAATTCATTGCATTATATTTCCATGTACATATGTCTATGATTGCCAATGGAATCCTACTAAGCTAATTTATTATCTCAAAACAACAATCTATTTATATACATTTTCTAAGAACACACAGTAAGAATTAAGATATCTTGTATAAAGGTTCATTTGGACATCAGCAGGTTTATGCTCCAAAAAGCTAAACAGTAAAGAACTCAAGCAGAGCAGTGGTTGATGTATCCCTTTTCCCGACAGCACAATTCAATTCATACTGCCAGTAGAAATCTGGAAATGTGATACAACACTGTGCTCAGCAAAGCAGGAAGCTTCATTCAGCATCTAGTAATTCCAGTAGATGTCATTGTGCCAAACTCAAAAGTTTATTTTTTCCTTCACTTTTTCATCTCAACTCAGAAGCTCGTGGCTGTATTTGCTGCCAAAATGAGCGTGTTACAAGCACTTCTGGGAAAAGCTCAAGAAGTATTGGCATCCTTACATCATTATCTCATTCACTCATTCACAATCATCTCAAAATAATCTCTGGTCACACGGCTTTTACTTCACTAAGCTCATGTTCAACAAAAGCGTGGAAAATATTTTCAAGCCTGTGTTCTATCCTTATATATTAATTCTTAGAATGGCCATTCACCAGAAAGATCTGACAGAAACAGACTCTTCAACCGGTATTTTGAGATTGGATGTCCTATAGTAGGGAGGGAACATTTCATATGCAAAATATATTCATAAATCTGTAATTTTTAATGTTTTCCTTTTATTTTGTCTGAATCAAACTAACTCCAAAGAAGATTCGTATAAAGATACCAACATTTGTAAGCTGAGAATCACATAAAGCAGATTTTTCAGAATATAACTGTTATGGAATTTATTGTGCAGAGGTCTCCTTGTGCTACCAAAGAGTTGCACAGACAAGGAAGGGCACTGAGAGCAGTAAAAATCACACACAGAAATACACTGAGTTCTAAAAGCAAAAAGTATTTTACTTTGAGGTGGTGTAAAAACAAAAATGCACAGTCAAAAATAAACAGTCCAAGTCATACACAATAGCAACAGTCCAAGGAGTAATCCAAACTACAAAGTCTTCTTACCGGTCCAGAGGTCAATACACAGTTCAGGTTTACAACAGTAGTAAACCAACAGCAGAGCAAAAACAGTAATAGTAGAGATCAGTGAATTCAGAGAGAGAGAGAAGCTACGTTCCTAGCTTCCTCTTATGGCCATGAGAACACTTACACACCCATTGGCCAATTAACTTCTTAAAGCCATAGCATTATGGTTAATATATTTTCAACCCAACATTGTAGGCTAACACCATATGCCTAACATTCTCCCCTTTGGGTAGAATAATATATAACTCTTACAATCTTATGCACATTCTTTCACAATTAGCATTGTGTTTCACAGCACTTTGTACCTTCGTAAAATGGTCTGCAATATTTACATCAGATGGACAATACTCTAACTGTATTAATTTATCTTTGACACATTGTCTGACATTTAAATAACGAAGATCAGTATGTTTAGATCTTGTTCTTACTGCAGCATTATTAGCCATCTTTATTGCAGCTTGATTGTCCTCATATACAATAAATGGATCATTTACATTTAAACCCATATCTAACAATAGTTGTTTGTACACTAGCAGTTCTGTACATAACACTGATAGACATGAAAATTCAGCCTCCATTGTAGACAAGCTTATGTGTTTCTGTCTAAGACTTCAACTCCCTGTTCATTGCAGCTTTCCATGATGCCTGTTCCTTTTCAGGATACATCCTGATCTCATCATAGTTAGAAGGTACTACACTAACTTGACATACTATACTTGCTTCATAGCGATCAGGTGGATGTCTGATGCGCGTTGAACGCCAAGGAATTACAGGGCTTTGAATTTCTGTCTCCTTTCCTTCCTCTGATTCATCTATTATCTCCCCTATCTCCTCTTCATCTTTTATATTTACAGGAGATGCATTATCATTACTAGTTACGTTATCAGAGGAGTCCTCAAACACTAGAGGATCAGTATTAACAGTTACTTGCTCTAACCTATCCCAACCAACGTGCTCAAGGAATTTTGCACTAGCACTGTTATATACATTAGTTGTGCCTCGTTCCCAGAAACGATAGGATCTATGGTTAGCTTCATAACCTACGAAGTATAATTGCCTAGCCCTATGTTGGCCTTTACTCCTGAGTTGTGCAGGAATGTGGACCCAAGCTGGGGTGCCAAACGTGTGCAGGTAATCAAGGTTTGGTTTTCTACCATGCCATATTGTATATGGTATTTTACCAGTAGAAGTATTAACAACTATATTCAGAACATGGTTTGCACATTTTGCTGCCTCCCCCCACAGTCTATCTGTTAAGCCAGAATCTTGTAACATGGTTCTCATCATGGCTTGTAACGTTTGCCCACGTCTCTCAACAAAAGCATTATGTTGAGGCCTATAAGGGGCTGAATGTTTATGCTCAATGCCAGCTGATTCTAGCATATCAACAAAACGCTTATTTGTAAATTCAGTACCATTATCAGTAATTATGCACTGAACCTTTCTCTTTGTTTTCCTCTCCACGAACTTCAGCCAGTTTGCAAATTGTTGGAAAGTATCTGCCTTTGACTTAAGCAGATAACAAAAACCATATCTAGAGTAGTGGTCCAATATACTTAAAACATAACATGACCCTCCTAAACTTGGTTTCATGGGTCCAATTAAATCAGCAAACACAACTTCCAAAGGTACAGTTGTTTTGAAACCGTTTAACCTGTTTGCAGGAGTTGCCTTACTCTTTTCCTGATTACAGGCATTGCAATTCAAATACTTACTACATGGCTTCAGTTTAACTCCCTCTACTAATTCCACTGTTTTACGTAGTGAGTTAAAGTTTACATGCCCTAACCGCCTATGCAATAAATGTATACATTCATCATGTGGCTTCTTGTTCTCACATATCGAGTTAGCTTTAACTGTACTAACCTGGTTACTTGTGAGAACGAATAAACCATTTTTCAAATTAGCAGTTACACAGGTTCCATTCCTCTCAATAGTGCATTGCTCCCCTCTGAATGTTACCACAAACCCAACCTTAACCAATTCCCTTACAGATAACAGGTTGAATCTTAGTTTAGGTATATATAACATAGGTAACTGTTCATCAATGCATGGACAATAGGAATTACCTTCACCAGAGGCCTTCATCCTCCAACCATTGGCCAGTGAAACATATTGGTTGCTGTTTTTCATATTAACAAACCTCTCTTTCACTTTAGTAATGCATTGTGAAGCCCCACTATCAACAACCCACAATTCATTGTTTCTGGATGTTGGTTCACCAGAAATAGCCAAACCAATGCCCTTCTTAGCCTTCCCACTGCTATTCACATTCTGTTTTTTACCCTTTCTACAGAATTTGGCTATATGCCCTCTAGCCCCACAAGAATAACATTTCTTGACGTTGTAAGCAGTGGTGAATTGCTGCTTCTCTCGTGGCTGTGTTTCTCTCAGCTGGTCTCTGTCACGCCTTCTTCTGGACTCTTCCAGCAGTCTCCCAGTAATGTTAGTCAATGTCAGTTCCTCTCTGGTCAGGACTTCCAAAGAAGAAACATACTCATCATAACTCTCATCCAAAGATGACAGAATAATGTAGACCTGATGCAACTCTGAAAAAATCAGCTCCTTTTCATGAAGCTCTTGAAAAGTTGCCTTCATGTAGTTTAAATGGGTCAGCATATCTCCATCCTTCTGCAGACGAGCCCTAAACAGCTTACGTGTAAGGTGTATATGTGCACCCACACTGTCTCGAACATAAAGCCTTCGCAAAATGCCCCAACACCTAGCAGCAGACTCCTCACCACGAATATGGACAAGCTGCTGGTCATTCAGTGTTAGTCCAATAATGCAAAGAGCTTTCTCGTTGCTACGTTTAAAGTCGTCTAACTTCTTTGCATCCTCTTCGTCATCTGGATCCCAAGCAGTAGTATCTGGTGGGTTATTTACAACAGCCCATAGTCCTTCCTTGCGCAAAAGCAAGCAGCATTTTGTGGACCAGGAAACATAGTTTGTCCCATCCAACCGGGTTATCCAGGAGATGCCTGACAACCGTTCTTGTGCCATTTTACACCAAATAGCTAACACAAACTCAGCTAGGAATACTGTGTGTACTAACTCTCAGTACAGGCCTGGGCCCATAACCAGTGTTAAGGGATTGTTGTGCAGAGGTCTCCTTGTGCTACCAAAGAGTTGCACAGACAAGGAAGGGCACTGAGAGCAGTAAAAATCACACACAGAAATACACTGAGTTCTAAAAGCAAAAAGTATTTTACTTTGAGGTGGTGTAAAAACAAAAATGCACAGTCAAAAATAAACAGTCCAAGTCATACACAATAGCAACAGTCCAAGGAGTAATCCAAACTACAAAGTCTTCTTACCGGTCCAGAGGTCAATACACAGTTCAGGTTTACAACAGTAGTAAACCAACAGCAGAGCAAAAACAGTAATAGTAGAGATCAGTGAATTCAGAGAGAGAGAGAAGCTACGTTCCTAGCTTCCTCTTATGGCCATGAGAACACTTACACACCCATTGGCCAATTAACTTCTTAAAGCCATAGCATTATGGTTAATATATTTTCAACCCAACATTGTAGGCTAACACCATATGCCTAATATAATGTAATTGAATAAAATGTAGCCTAAATAAGCTTGGTTAGGAACTGGCTTAGTCGGTTTCTTAGCTGGATATAACAACAGTGTTATAGGAGAGTACTAGTAGGTGACTGATCTACCTGCAGCTATGAAAAATTCCATCTGCTGTTGGCTGCTATTAAAAACATAGGTGTTTGCTACTGACAGTCAGATTCTGTTTGGGACAGAATTAGAAAATAATAAAAATAGCAAGTAAAATATCATTGAGCACCAAGTTTATCATACACCATGCTTTTATTTAAAACCTAATTAAAAATAAAAAGAGGAGTATAAGTTGAAACACTTTTATATGCAAATTTTTCTTAGCTTGGATGCCATCTCCAGGCCTGTTACAGTCATGAATGAACCCAAAAGGAAGTTCCAGCAGAGTTGTCTGAAAACATGTGTTAAATCCTCTAATTTGCTGCAAAAACGGGGGGGGGGGGGGACCAACCAGGTAGAAAGAACTAAGGAATGAACTTTGAGCAGTATATGCTTTCGCACTATCACTTAAGGAATTCCATCTTGGAACAGAGAAATTGGTATTTCTATTAATAGCTATATGCTTATATCACCTAGCTTATGATTATAAATTTGATTATAATAAATCAAATAAATGTTCTAAATATTGCTTTTGTTTTCTTTTGTTGTTGTGACAATTATTATAAAGTTATCTACTTATGAAATGTTACTTTGGGCAGGAATGAGAGGGCACCTGGCTAACATTTTTGCTCTATTGCAAATCACTTCTCAAATCACTTCTCAAAATCTCAGGGTGTTAGCTCACAAACAACAATATACCTTTCTCGATTACGACAAAACAAAGCAAAAAAAAAAAGACAAAGCACAGCGAAGCTCAAAAAAGACAACTGAACTTTAGTTAATTTGTGTGTAATATTTATTTTGGCCATTACACAATCATAAAACAGACATTATACACTGCAGAAGGAGAGAGCTGGCTTGGGAGAAAGAACTGTGCTAGATAACTTTAGTATCACTTGCTTTCTTCTTTAGGCCTAATTCACAATCACTCAAAAAGAGGAATTTCTTTTTCTGTGTTTTTATCTACTGTATTCCTAAGAAGGAATACAGTAGATAAAAACACAGAAAAAGAAAAAATAACATCAGAACTAAGATACATTAAGGGATTTTCTTGTTAAGAGGATATAGGCAGATATCTAGCAAAAACTCTTGATGCTAGTCTTTTTTACACGTTGTATAATGAAAAGAAATATTTTACTACTATTTTAGCTGGATCACATTTAATTGAATACTGTATAGCAACGTACAAGTTTTCAAGTTACACAAAGTTTATCTTGTAGCTATATTTTTCACAATCTTACACAAAGGCAGAAATTGATTAAGGAAGATGTTTTTCTTATTTTGTTTGTTTTCTTGATCTCAAAGAATAGAAAACAAAGTACTATCAGACCTGTGAGCCATCAGAGAAGTATCAGGGCTGTATGTTGCAAGTAAAAAAAAATCAAAAAGAAATGGCAAATCATTTCTATATTAGTGCCAAGAAAACTATACTGAAGTGTCCATGTAGTCACTAGAGGCTCAGCCTGGCTTAGAGAAAGCTTATCTTCATTTGACACCAAAATCTTCTGAGACTATGCTAATTAACTGAAGGAATAGGACATTGTAAGTTTTATTTTTTATGACTCTCTGGGGACATTTGCAAGCTAACTCGTTTCCTAAAGCAGGAAATTTATTTTAAATTACTGGATTTTTAAAGGTGCATTTTTAATGTTGGCACATTATTTGATTTTGCTGTATTTAATTTATATATTTGTTCTTATGTCATGCTGATTTATTTTATGTCAATAAACTCTGGAACATCTTGAAGCAGAAGTTACTATTAGCAAGAAAATGCAGCATTCACATTTGTATACACTTTCATGCTGATACCCGTTGCCTCTAATGCAATCCAAACAAAGCACAAAACAAAATAAAGATACATTATAGAGAAAAGAACATTCTGGCCATCCTGATCATAAATAAATTTCTCACTTGTATCAGATGAATAGACTACCATTAGGAAAATTTTTGCCATAATAAACACGTGGTCTTTAAAATGTTACAAATCTTCTGTTGAAGATGATTCTTTGCATGATAAATACAGGTTATGGAGTGTTGAGTGCATAGATTTGTCACAACACTGCATGAATGTGAATCAACTGGAATTCTATCAGATCAATTTTTATACAGTTCTTATTTGTATATAATACATAACTGTGTTCTCTATAATCTGCCCTATAAATACTAATACAACTCTATGGCATAAGATAGTGAACTATTGACAAATATCAACTTTGAAGGTTAAAATCTGCCCCTTGATTCCTCTTAGCAATTATCAGGATTACCAGCTGTTAAATATACAATCCTGCAGATAAATTGAAATATAATTTTTCAGAAGGATTCACCAGAGACTTACTTACATGGCAAAACAGGAAAGGGAGAATACTTGAAGAACAATGAACCAAAACATTTCAAAGACTCAAGATACATATCAGTAGTAAGCCAGATGGCATGTGTCATAAAAAGAAAAGCTGCAGGCAGTAGTAAAAGTTATTTGTCACAGATGGCTGTTAGGGAGGAGGTCTAAATTTGGGACTGCCACTGAATTTATGATTTTATTAACTATGAATATTTATGAAGTAGCTTTACAATTCTGTTAATTACTAAATCTGAGATGGTCATATCTTATGTTTGTTAAATAAGGACCTCAATTTGAAGACATCCCATATTTAAAGAGAATAGCTTTTATTAGAAATCTCTCTTGGTTTCAGATATAATGGACCTTAATACCCATGATCCACAATTTCTATCCATACAGTATTAGCTCCATATTATAGGTTGGTCGCATCTAAAAAGCATCAGCTAAAACTCTTTATTTCATTTGAAAGGTTTTCCATTCCTGATCAATTTAAAGTTGAGAAGCAAACAGCTGCCTGAAATAAATCTAGTACTCAAAAGTTTTTGTTTCATATTCTCTATCTTAGAAAATTACAGAAATATACCTCAATAGTTAAACTTTTTCTATAATAAGATGGTAGTATCTACCCCAATATTGCTCATTTTGACTGTTGTACATTTAGGAGTTTTTATTACTATTTCTTTTTATTTTATTATTCAATTTATTTGCCATCCATCTTGCGTCAGAGGTTGTTGCATCAACTTCTATTTTAGCTTTTCATGGAGAGTTGAACTTGATGCCTTCGGCAGGCAAACCACTTGCTCTATTTCTAGCTATATCCCACTTCAGTTTGCAATAGTCTGCTCTAACACAGTACTCTAATGAAATAACAAACAAAATGTAACTAAGGTGCTAAACAGAAAATTTCAAGCTCAAATTCACTATCAGAGCACTATCTGTAATTTAGTTTTCAGGATTAACAGTGAATTTGAGCCTGAGATTTCCTGCTTAGCACCTTAGTTACATTATTAAATACAATAAGTTAGCCATACTGAAATTAGTCATTAAGTATAAATGTGTTTTTGTCAACATAATCACCAATCAAACTAGTAATTGTCCCAAACCCTATAATGGGAAAAATGGAACCACAGTTACTACTGCACAGGATACTGGATATTACAAGAGATATTTGTCCCTGAAAAATTATTATGAACCCACGGTTCAGCCAGTGATTGCGGTTGGAAAAACTTTGGGAATATCAGGATTGAAAAGGTAATCTCTCTTGATATTGTATTTGAATCCACAATCCATTTCAGAATGGGACATTATGTGGTCAGTTAGCTTTTGAAAAGAACAAACAATGCAGTGTTGATGTGAATGGGAAAGAAGGACATCCTAAACTCTTTAATGTCAAGGGCAATTTGAATCCCAGAACAATACAAGGAACCACAACGGTATTTTCAGTGTTTCTACTTTATTTTATATTATGAATAAATTCACCATTTAGGAAACCAGTTTTGTCTAGCGGTTAAGGCACCAAGCTAAAAACCAGGAAACTGAGTTCTAGTTTCATCTTAGTCATGACATCCATCTGGGTGATATTGGGTCAATCACACTTAGCCCAATTCACCTCACTGGATTGCTTTTGTGGGGAAAATAGGCAGGAGTATTAGGCATTTCCCCATAACAACAATCCTGTGACGTGAATTCAGCTTAAAGTGTGACCGCCTCAAGGTCACCCAGATGGCCTTCATGGCTAAGATGGGACAAGAACTCAGTTTCCTGGTCTTGAGTTCTTCATAAAAAATAAGAAAGATGGCATGCATAAATAAATAAGCAGATTCCCTTTTATGACTGCTAAGAGTTCTGAATAAATAACCACCAAATATAGTACACTGAACATGATTCTGACAAGTAAGTTAGTGTTCATGGTGGTTGGAATGGATGGCTGCAATGGATGGAAATCAAAAACAAAGTTCTGGCTTTGGATGGCATTGTAAGCATCAACATTCTCTCTCAAAGGAGTGCTCTGTGACATGACAATAAATTGCACCTCATCTGCTTACTGAAATTTTGAAAAGCGGCATAAAGACAAATATTTTTTCCACAAATGAAGACAAATATATGTGTCCCAGGATAGTGTTGCAAGATTCAATCTGGGATCAGAGGTTTACTCTTCCGAGCTTTCAGATTCATGCTGGAGCCCATCCTCAGAGACTAGAGAGAAATTCCCTGAGGATGGGCTCCAGCATGAATCTGAAAGCTCGTAAGAGTAAACCTCTACTCCTGGTGACCGATCCAGATGGGATCTTGTATATTCCACTCCCAAAAACAGTCAGCTCACTAGGTAGACCAGACCAAGTAACCAACATCATAAGGATAAAGCTACTTTTATTAAAATTAGCTATAATAACCAAATCTTGCAAGTTTCCTTACAGTGTAATTCTTCTTCTTTCTTGTAATTCAGTGAATTAGGCAGGTGTCCGTCTGGGGCACTTCTAATCACCCACCTAACCAGTTAAATCAGCCGAAGCAATCCTGATGATTAGTGAAAGAACAAAACTCTTTGCTACATTGCCCTTACATAAACTTTTAAATATATTGGGCATAGATTTACATTCAAGCATTCTAATTATAGAACAATTCCCTGAAATGTTGAAATGGCACCTTTTAATCTGTTTATGTAGCTGCAATCTACATTCAAACTGACAGTTAGTGAAAATCTGCAGAGTACTGAGTAGCCAAAAACTGAATGAAAAACAACAACAATGCAACAATTCTACAACCCTGGACCCAAGAATATTTGCCCTTCAAATTAGATGCCTACAAAAAGCTCTGATCTGACCTGCAGATGGAATTTCATTTCATTTGATTTTACAGTAAAGAACTGAGATAGATAGATAGATAGATAGATAGATAGATAGATAGATAGATAGATAGATAGATAGATAGATAGATAGGATGGACAACCAAAGAGTAATAAAATGAGCATAACAGAGGAAATCAGCTTAAGTAATACAGCAAATTATTGCAGTTGCTAGACATTAAACATCCTATGGGGCAAAAAAAGCAACCTTTCTAGAGATAATTGATAATGTGTCACTTAGGAGGACCTAACCTCCTCCTCCTCCAAGCTAGCATGGATGAAGAAAAGCGTTATTAGTTTAGTTCACCATTATATTTAGAAAGGAAACCATTAACGGAAGATGACAGGGACAAATAAAATCTTCCTTCTAACAGGGAGGATGGCAAGATGTGTATATATATATATACACACATATACATATACATACACACACACACACACAGAGAGATATGTAGTGTAAAATCTATCATACAGGCTACGGTACGGTATACAACATGGTAGTTTGATTAAACCACACCTATATGTCAGTGGCATGGCAAGTAATTCCCTCAGTTCATACAGACTCTCTTGGGGCCTAATGAGATCATAAAACAGTCATATTTTGGGTCTGCACAATCCTTATCTTTCTGTATGCCACTAAAACAGTGTCATTTATACCAGTATTTCAGCTACCAAAGAGAGATGTTGGCCATCAGAGATTAGTCTGGATTCTAAAGTCAACTGTGAGTTAGATACACAATGGGGTATTCAACACATAGCATTTAGAAATTTCAGTTGTGCTGCTTAAATGAAGCTTAAGTCACGACAGTGAAATATCTGTGCTCTGTATAACAAATGACCTTGGCTCTGAAAATATTGGCAGCAGCTGGGACACACTTATTACTAATATGATTAGCAAAACTCAGAATGGTTTGAAAGCTTATGGCCCTGGACAGAGACTTTGCTGTTTGTTCCGGGTCGTTGAGGCTTGCAAGGAAGCATCTAGGTGTTTAAATACTCTTGATTTGATCAATGTCAAAGCCATTAATTTTCCAAGAGTAGTGGTGGGTGACAGTTCATTTGGAGAACACATCTACTTTAGTTTTATTGTAATTGATGACAAGTTGCTCCCTTCTGCAGTAATGGACAAGAGAACAAAGGCTCAGGCTCATTTGTGTTAGAAGACTGCTGCACTATCAGCATATAAAAGGTCTGTTGCCTGACACGAAGAGGATAAAATTTAAACTTTGTTGCATATTGTACTAATTAAGTAATATAAAAAGTAAAGAGCAAGCCTGGCTTCATCTCTTCGAGGTCATGAATTGAGATAACCTGACGGTCATATTAGATCAGCATTATCTTCTTCATAAATGTCAAATCAATAACAAAAGATGTCTCTCAAGAGAAGTATCCACCAAGTTCTCACAAAGCCTATCCCTGAGATGGCATCAAGTGCCACAAAGGCAGCACAAAGGATTCCAGGCAGATTGTTATTGTTTTCTGTTAATGATAAAGATAAGAACGAGATACTAATCAAACATTAACCCCTTCCTGAAACATTAGACATTAACTGGCACCAGCTATACTATCAATTTTCCATAGAAATGCTTTTATGCAGCGTGTTCTTAAACTTAGCAAGCTGATGGATCAAAAGGCTTCTTCTTATATCCATTTTTATGTACTGAAATTACAGCAGAGCTAGTCTAATCTTATGAAATATTTGTAAAGGAAAAACTTTACAAGCCAGCATTGGGGACCACCAATTCAGGTTCATCTTTAGCATCCTGCCAAAATCAGTTGCAAGCCACTTTATCAATTTTCAGTTGTGTAGTGAATTTAGCCATCTCAAAAGACATAAAAGTGGCCTATGTGATATAATGTTGGAGTAGAAATTAGACAAAACCAGGACTTGAGACATATTTATTTCAGTTAGGTGCCACATAACTACAAACTGACAATATAAAAAGAAATACAAACGCAATATAAAACAAATGGGAATCCACTCACTTGATAGAAAAGTATAGACAAAAACACATTACTGGTTGTTCTCATATTGTGACTGTAATGGAGCCTGTGCATTAGGGTTCAAGCTTGGGTCAATGTTAAATGAACTGCCACAAGTAACAACCAGCCACCCCTGCTCTTCCTGGTATATTTGTTAAACAAATGCATGAGTTGTTAAGTGGAGCTTGGGGGTGGTGGTGGTGGAGCAGATCCTGGGATGCCTAGTGCAGGCACAAGATGACCTGCTTCAGGCCTCCCCCACCTCAAGATACTCCCATGGTCTGTTTCCCACCAATTGGGCGCCTCACATGCTGGCTGTTGCCCAGCTGTCTTGCCAGCAAGAAACAATGGGGAAGGAAAATGTTGGGCTCATCTACCTTTCCTAATTCTGCCTCTGCCTTTCCTCCTGCCCTTCTTTTTGGGGCAAAAAAGGGACCATTTCCCTAGCCTTTCGGAGCTTCTGCACTGATCGGCTGGCCATTGGGAGGCTGCAAAGCTCTCCTTTCTTTTGCTAGGCTTTGGGAAGCCAGCACTTGCATAAAAGACAGCAGCTTCAGGACAAGCTTCCAAAAACTTTTCCCTTGCTTAACCCCTCCTCCCTCTATTCCCTCCCTCCCTAAGAAAGCCACATTTTTTCAATAAACAAAACTAAAACAGCTGGGAGAGAGATTGGTTGAACTTCACCTCCCACCTCAATTAGTTGCTAGAACTAAACTCTCCACCTCTGCTCTCCAATCTCTATGCCTTTTAAAAACCTTATCTTGATTCTAGGCTGAAGACTATGGAATGGAAGCAAGAAGGAAAGAAAGCAGTTTCCCCCCTTGAATTTAAAAAAAAGCTTCATTTCCAAAAGTTAGCCAACTACTTATACTCTAGAACTTGTGCAACAAAATAGAGGATGCTAAGTCTTTGCAAGCTTTAGCTGTCCATCTGACTGCCTCTAGATGGCAATCTACAGTCTAGCCTTTAAGTCCTAGCTAGATCTGTAAAGGATGTATATGCCGTCTTTTATGCAAGGGCTGGCGTCCCAAAGCCTAGCGAGAGACAGGAGAGCTTTGTAGCCTCCCGATGGCCAGCTGATTGGTGCAGAAAGCTCTGAAAACACCCACCATTTTGCAAGGAACTGTCAGGGCCCTGAAAATGGTAGCTGCTTCTAGGAGCAAACCCAAGCACTTCAGGTTCTATCAGGGTGAGGGGAAGAAGGTATGTGTGGGGGTATTCAGCATCCCCATGGTGTCATAAGGGTGAATGACTGTGGGGTCACTGCAGCTGTCATAACTTTGATACAGAGTTGTATATAGTTTTGGGGAGTCAGTCGTAATTTGGAACCATTGTTAAGTGGCCTTGAGGACTACCTATACTATACTTGGTATTAAAGTATCAATTCACTATTGATAATCAAGCACTTGATAATCAAGTATTTGCCAGGAATCTTGGGGGGAAATGAAGCACAGCATTCATTCTTGCCTCTTGCTTGAAGAAATACCTTAAAGAACTATGGTAGAATTCTTACGTCTTGCATAAACTGAGCTATCTTTTAGCAGTTGATCCTTTAAATCTCTAACATTTTGCTTTTCCACAAGGTTCCTTATCTTTTTTTCCATTCTAGGACAATTCCTCATATATGCAGTACATTAACTCTAAAACTCTGACCAAAATGCTCTTGAATCCACACATCCATGGTCAAACCACAACTTTGAGAACCATTTGGCTCTCTGGATCTTAGGTGGAATCTGGGTGTGAATGTTTTTAATTACATAGCACACCTAATGCTATTCAGAGGAAATTATGATCAAAGGGAGGGGAGAAGTAAATGACTTGATTCATATTCAGTATAGGTGAGCTGAGGGGAACCCCAAATGCAATTCATAGCATGGCAATGTTATGTAAGGAGCAGCATTTTAAGAGAAGAGAAGCATTTAAAGCAGACATGTCAAACTTGCGACGTCACGTGACGTTGCGAGACATATTGGGACTGTTTGGCCATTGCTGGCAATGGAGTGGGTGCGGCTTCCAGATGATGCGTCCGGCCCACGGGCCAGCAGTTTGACACCCCGGATTTAAAGTAAAGAAGCATCATTACTCCTCTTCCTTATTTTGTTAAAAGAGAATACGTAATTTTTAAATGAAACCCAAATGTCAGGAATTATGCAAAAGTAAGCTCATCCTTCCAATTAAAAAAATAATTTAATCCTTGGGGCAGGGAGTTGTGCATTTCTAATGGAATAATTTTCATTTATAACCCTGTAAGGTTCCAACAATGTTTTGATATAAAGATTAAAATGTAATTATTAACACAAGGAAGAGTGAATAATTTATGTCATTTATCATGTAAGGGATCATACTACTGCAAAATTTGAAAACGTCTTCTGTAAAGGACCTATATGAATGCATTTCATCATGGAATCTCATGCACATAATCCACCTAAAATTGGGTTAATATGCACTACATTACTTTGCATCAATGAATGTTGATCTAGATCAGGGGTAGGCAACCTTGGCTCTTTTATGACTCGTGGACTTCAACTCCCAGAATTCCTATGCTGGCTCAGGAATTCTGGGAGTTGAAGTCCACGAGTCATAAAAGAGCCAAGGTTGCCTACCCCTGATCTAGAGGATGTGGAATGAAAACACTAAAATTTGATATTTGAATTGTGGATTTCAAACAACTGCAATTTCAAAGAACTACAATTGAACATTGATGTGACAGAATGACTTAGAGAAATTAAGAATACAATGGTAAGATTATTTGCCACAATCTTCTTTAAGCTAACTGAGATCTAGTTTTGAACAGACTTGTGTTATGTTGGCTTTGAAGTGCTAATATAGATGATTTGCAGACTGTAAAAGTGTTAATGTACGGTAATTTCTGCTTTTCTCTCTGCAAAATAAAATGTGCATTTTACATCAGTGATTAAAAGTAAGTTTCCATCTTTGTAAAGGTGTGAATTATATACATTTTCGCTTCACAGATTAATGCTTTATGGGAACAAAAATAAGCTTCCCAAATACTAGAAGCCTTATAATCTCTTTATGATGTTGAAATAAATTATAACTGTGAAACAGTCAGTTTCTTGTATTCCCTTCCAGGTAATAATGCTGACAGGACGTATATGTGCTCTAGCTTCACACTGCCAAAAACTGTTCTCTTTCATGTTATGCTGAAGAAGACCGAAGACTTGTGTTACCTGCTTGGGAGGAAGCAGGATTTGAAGGAGTTGCAATGCAACTACAAGGACAGGAAAGACGGAAGCTGTCCAGACAAGGAAAGTTCTTGGTGGTTAGCCTTCTGGAACAGATTAGCTATTCCAAACGCCCAGACTAAACAACCTTGGAAAGGACAGAATCTGTTTCGTTAAAACACTGGAAATACAGTATGAGAAATCACTTAGACATTCATTGGACTGTATTTTACTATAAAATCTTCCATGCTTAAAAATTCCACAGCTATGCAGTGATTCGTTCTTTTTCTCTAGCATAATTACTAATAGCACAGTTTCACTTCAGTGTTGCAAAGAAATAAACTGGAATTACCTATTGAGATCAGATAGATGTAGCAGCATTGTTCATGTAAGCAAAATGTATTACACTAGTTCAATAATAAATGAAAGCAGTATTTAAGCAGATCAGAAATGCAGAAATGGAAGCTGTTCTGCCTTTGGTTAGTTGACACAATTGTTGGTCATCCACTTCTGCAGCAGTATATACTCTTTGTAGCTGGTGATTAATTATATTTATATACATTAGGAAAATATTATTTAATTTATGAAAGGAGATTCGGAACCTTTGTTTGATGAATGTAATTAAAAAGAACATATAGCATGTCATTTTGTAGTACTATCTAATAGGACACATTGAAATTACAAACTCTAACAGGTAATCCTAAATTATTTTGAACAATGCCTCTGAAAGATGCATGTGCCAAAGGATTAATACATGGAAAAGCAAGCTGATATTTTGTTGTGCTTTACCAGTGTGATGTTTCCACAACTAGCAAACCCAGAAAACATTTTGCCATCTCATCTAATTTCTCTTAGAAGGATATTTGTGGCAGCAATACATGAACATGTTCTACTCCATCTTCAACCACAGAAATAGCCACAATTTTAGTCTTCATTTAATTAGTAGACAAGACCACATTTCTCACAGCTTGTTGGGCCAGCTAAACAACTTTTCTTTGAAAAGGGTAATAAAGAGAAGAGATATAATAAAGTGCCATTACACAGAGACATTTTCCCTTCTTTGAGGGAAAGGTCAAATAAGGATTTATAGAATCCTTTTTCAAAGTTGCAGATTCTTTTATTTTAGTCCCTGAAAAATACAGCCCAAAGTCTGTAATTATAAGTAACTCTACAATATAATTCTTTTATGTCATGCCAAGAGCCAATCCATAGATGTGTATGAATCAGCATCTATGATATTGCTGAGTTCTGGACATCTTCCCGAGCAGATAAACTCTCAGCTGGAACTTTCTTAAATAGGCCTGCAATTCTGATCAAATAACTTGCAAAACCCTAAACGATCAGGTTTTTGTCCTGTAAATTTCTTTCTATCATATATAGCCCCTATGATGGCCATGGAAAAATAACATTACAGTAGTTATTATCCTGACAAACAAAAATACTTTGGCATCTGAAAATTAAACATTGCTACAGTAGATATGGAAGAAACTTTGTTGCTGCCATCTAATCAATTTTCAGCCTGCTTTTCTGCCGAGAGGTTTCCTGCAATCTCCATATTGAAAAAAGTCCTCCTTCAACGATTATACAAATCTTAAAGGATATATGAAACACTGACTTATGGAGAAGGTTAGGTTTAGTTTGTTATCAACTACAGTGTCATGATGTTCTTCACATGTACTCTTTATTAAGCAGGGCATCTCCATTCTATATCTGCATGTTTATTTTTTAAGGAACTATTACATCAAATGCAAATCAAAAGCACATTTATTCAAAATTAGTAATCTCAGAATAAATGATTTCAGCATAATAGTAGTTGCACAAACCAAGAAACATGTTCAGGCCCTCCACCAAATATATATGCATATGCATATTCATCCACCTAGAAAGGCGGATATACAAGAATAGGGGAGGTCTTCTTCTGACTCTTAAACCTCTTTTGAGCAAGTTCTCCAGCAGCTTTCATAGGCACATCTTCCACACAGAACAATTAAAACAAGAAACTTGGTTGATATTCATAGTTACCATCACTGCACAAGATATAGTCTGTAATTTAATACTTCATTCCATAAAGAACATATTTCCCTAAGAAAAAAAATGAAATGAACTATTGATGTATGTAAAAGTATATTCTTAGGCAATGCTTGTGAAAACTGATAACAAAATCTATTTAGCTTGCTAATAAAAAAGTGGAGAGAAAGTTCTCTTTCCCAAATATATTTTGCAGAATTGGAGGCTGTCTGCTAATATATTCTCAAAAGCAGATTTTAAGTAATATAACTCTATCATAAACTAACAAAAGTTACATAGTCTTATTCTTTGAATCTTTCTTCATTATTTTATTTATCACATTTACAAACTGCCCATCTCCCTCACAAAGCAATACTAGGCAGTCTACAAAAAAGACATAACTGTATACATATTACAATACAAGGGAGAATTAAACAAGAATAAAATATTTAAAATTCAGAATTAAAAGACAGGAGGGAGCCTTCAAGGCACTTACCAGCCCCCATAACTGCATGCACCTCTCTGGGCCCCAAGTGAGTCGGGTCAAGTTGAGTTTTGTGATGCACAGTCACTATGTCTTTTTTTTAAAATCCCAAATATAAGAGAAGGGTTACAAAACTGTGGATATAAAAAGTAGAATGAATTGCATGGGAACTCCTATCTGTGATGGATGCTCTGATTCCAAACTAAGCTCAGCTTTCTGACCTTCTTGCCATTTGTGTTATTCTTTTCCACAATACCAATGCCAAAATCACTATATTATCTGTGTGAAGCCTGCCAAGTTCAATAAAAGACTTTCTTAGCTATTCATTTACTCCTCTCCAGCATATTATCAAACTGTAACAAATGCAATAATAAAAAGCCATCTACAAATGTAAACCAATTACAGATCAAACCTGCTTCAAAGCAAATTTTCAGGATAGCTGAAAAACTAGGAAAAGTTAAAAAGGGAAATAAATCAGGAACATACTGTGAATAGTATGGTTTACATTTTAACACTGGAGATTTTTAAAAAGAGATTGGACAACCATTTGTCTGAAATTGTATAGGGTTGCCTGCTTGAGCAGGGAGTTGGACTAGAAGACCTCCAAGGTCCCTTCCAACTCTGTTATATTATTCTGTTATATACAACTCCAATTCTTATCCCTTAGGTAAAGGTAAAGGTTCCCCCGCACATGCGTGCTAGTCGTTTCCAACTCTAGGGGCCGGTGCTCATCTCCGTTTCAAAGCCGAAGAGCCAGCATTTGTCCAAGGACGTCTCTGTGGTCATGTGGCCGGCATGACTAGACGCCAAAGGCGCACGGAACGCTGTTACCTTCCCACCGTAGTGGTCCCTATTTTTCTACTTGCATTTTTACGTGCTTTCGAACTGCTAGGTTGGCAGAAGCTGGGACAAGTAACAGGCGCTCACTCTGTTACGCGGCCTTACTTACCCATAATTTAAATGGATAGACTATTTCCTTTGAACTACACAAATCTACAGAACACATATTTCATATTACGTATTTAATCTGTGATGTCATTCACATGTCAAACGAATCACTTAATTTTACCAATACTGTTAAAATTATGTAAATCATGTAATAAAAAAGTACATCATACAATTAAGTTTGATTATAATTATCATCTTTTAAATATGTGCATTTCTCTGTAGCCTGGACACTTCAAGTAATATATAAGACAAAAAAAAATCACTAAAAGAAATTGTAGCTGCAAAAATGCAACTAGATGTTTAAAAACAGACTACAAAAATAGTACAAGTATAACAAATTTAAAATGTAAGTGAAACTTAGTATGTTTTTTTAAAAAGTATAAAAGTATAAAATAGCACGAATATGCTGTAAGCACTATTTAGGGAGAAGTGGCACACAGCCTTTGAAAGGACTGATTCATGACCAGTTACCAACACTTCACATGTAAAGATACAAAAAAGAAGCACTTCTGAAGATGATCTGAAGAACAGACAGCTCATAGAAGAATCTATAGCCTTTGGGTTCTTCAGATATTGTGACTCTAACTGTGAATGTTTTTATTAGTCACAATCAGTCACAATTAGTCACAAACTGAGCCTGGAAACAAACTGAGAATAGAAAAGAAGATACAACTCAGATGAGACAACTGATCATAATATCCGTAGTCCTCGAACACAACCACAATTGGGCCCCAAATTTCCATTGCTAAGTAAGACAGTTGTTAAGTGAATTTTGTTCTATTTCATGACCTTTGTTACCACAGTTGTTAAGTGAAGCACTGCACTTGTTAAGTTAGTAACATGGTATAAAGTGAATCTGGCTTCCTCATTGACTTTGCTTGTCACAAGATCACAAAAGATGATCACATGACCCCAGGGCACTGCAACTGTCATAAATATGAGCCAATTGCCAAGTGTCCGAATTTTGATCACATGACCATGGGGATGCTGCAATGGTCATAAGTATGAAAAACAATCATAAGCTACTTTTTAATGCCCATGTAACTGCAAATAGTCATTAAACAAATGGCTGTAAGTCAAGAACTACCAGTATCTACTTTCAATTCATGTTCTGCCAGCCAAATTTTGGATTGTTTTCAAAGGCACTGAAATTTCTAACTAAGGCAGGAATCATTAAACTGGAACAGGGATCATGCTCTTTCTTCATGTAGATCAGACATGTCAAACTCGCAACATCACGTGATGTCGCGCAACGTATTGGAGCTTTTTCCCCATTGCCGGCAATGGGGTGGGTGCAGTTTCATCATGACATGTCTGGCCCGTGGGCTGGCAGTTTGCCACTCCTGATGTAGATACAATAGTTGCTGCACTTCTGTGAATTGTAAAAACCATTCTGAGTCACAGAAAACACTTGTTTTTCTAAAGCAAGACTGGGAACAATTAACAACTTCACACTACAGACCTGATTTTGAAACTCCTTACAAAAGAGTTTCAACACTATTAATCTAAACAGGTGGCTACTAATTGATCTGATTGATTCATACATACATAAATTTAGAGGTTGCCTGACTCCACAAAACTCTGTAGATTCTACAACTTTAAAAGTAAGAAAGCAATAAAACAATAAAAACAAAGACATGCATGTCTGGAAAAAAACAAAAATTTAGCATTTCTGTCACATCATCCACTTCATATGAAAAAGAAGAGACAGGGCTGTATGTTATCAACGTACCAATGCAACTGGATTTCAAATATCCAGATGTATTTCAGACAGAAGCTAAACAAAGTGGAAGGTCAGATATAATTTTGCAGGAGCCCAAAATGCAAATACCAAGAAGATGAACTAAAAAAGAAAGGCCCAAGTTTGAATGAGACCACTGAAAGCCTGTTTTGCTCACTCCCAATTTAACTAGCTTTTCAGGAACCTGCCTTATGCAACCAAATCAGTGCTAAAATTAAGCCAAAGTTTTACATAAAGAATGGTTTCATGCAAGAGAACGTGGGATCCACTGATCATCTGTGCAGTGTCTTGCCATATTTGAGAACTAGATCTTTCTTTTAAAAATGTATACATATTCAGGTGAAAGATTTTTTCCCCCAGAGAATTCTAATGGTCAAGTGCAAATATAAAGGTATGAAGGCAGGAAGAAAAAAAAATCCTCAAAACTCTTCTAAGGAACACCTAAAATTGGTATATACAGTAAGTTAGCATAGTCTATGTAAGGCAAAGAAGAAAATCAAGAAGGGGCTTTTTTCAGTTCTGCAGGATATGCTGCCAGGGAGAGAAGCACCCAATGACGACAGAGAAGGACCAAAAAGCCAGAAAAAACCATGGAATTCATGGTAGAGGAGCCCAAAGGAAAAAGAAACCTGTAGCAGTGGAGGAGAAACAGAACCAAAATTGCGTTAGAAAAGGCAGGCTTAGACTGAGTACCAATTGCAATGCAAAGCTTTCACTCCTTTAAAATAGCCCGGGTCAGGAAAACAAATACCACAAGAAATACTATAGAACTCTGCTTTATTAGTATAGATCAGGGGTCTTCAAACTTGGCCCTTTTATGACTTGTGGACTTCAACTCCCAGAATTCCTCAGCCAGCAAAGCTGGCTGAGGAATTCTGGGAGTTGAAGTCCACAAGTCATAAAAGGGCCAAGTTTGAAGACCCCTGGTATAGATTATAATAAAATGATCTTGAAAGCCTGACAGCATTTCCTCTTTCCTCTCCCTTATATCAAAGACAGTCAAGGTGGGGCAATTTTGAGTTTCTTTCTTGTGTCTTCCTGTTCTCTTGGGCTATATTCATGTTTTCCTAACAGCTACTTCCTATTTTTCTTCATCTTCTTGCTCCCCTACAAAAACCCAACTGATTCAGGTGCTGGAGCCAGAGAAAGCTTGAGTACAGGGGGGAACAGGCACAGTCTCTTTCCTTTTCGCTTTCAATAGAGTAAGGCGAAGGAAAGCAATTAGCATTCCAAAGCTAACACTTTAGATAAGCAGGTGGAGAAAGGAGGTGGGAAAGAAGTGCAGTTTGCAAGAATCCCTAAGATTTTCTTTAGGACTTCACTTTTGCTGTTAAAGGAACCATTTCTTTATTTTTGCACTCACTTGTACATTCAAACTACAGCAGTTATCCAAAGAATAAACAACACTTTAATTGATCTTTTGGTTCTCTCTGTGTGCGCATCAGTTCCTATCCTAACCTGCCCTCCAACACCATCAAGCAGTTCAATAAAAAAGTACATGTGTGTGTGTGTGTGTGTGTGTATTGTATTTTCAGTAAACCTAATAACTAAAGAAGGAGCCCAGTTGGCATGCTAATCATCTCTCAACTTTACAGTTTAAGAAAACCCTAATAGGAAATGCTGCTGTACAAAAGACTGACAGTCCTTTATTTGTAAGGAGCCTGTGCAAGCCCACAATCAGGCATGAAGTGAGAAGCCAGATAGTGATAGCAATAGCACTTACACTTATATACCACTTCACAATGTTTTGCAGCCTTCTCTAAGGCATTTACAGTCAGCATACTGCCCTCAACAATCTGGGTCCTCATTTTACCGAAAGATGGAAGGCTGAATCAACCTTGAGTGGGTGAGAATTGAACTGTTGGTAGTCAGCAGAATTAGCATGCAATACTGCATTCTAATCAGTGCATCAACCACCATTTCCAGCAACAAATGTCAGAATGGCAATTCCCATGACTAATGGAAGAGGGCAGATTGTGTCCAAAGGGTGGCTCAGTGTTGAAATAGCATTGCACCAAACAATTCAAGTTCTACTCCTTTTGTACTATGATGTTGCATACCTGCACAAAAGGGGAGACTCTTGCACTATGATGCATACAACAAAGCTTTCATAATTTTTCTATTTTTTATTAGATAGTGAAATACAAACAACTATAACACTAGCAAAAAAGTAGTGGTTATATACTACAAATAATTGCATGCACTACAGTGATTAAATTAACTAAATGTCAGTGCTGCTAACATCGGATGTTTTTGCATTGATGGAAATGTAGCCATCTTTCTTCCTTTCGCTTTTATAGTTAGATGATGCTGGGAGAGGGATGTGAATGAGAGTCCAACTAGACATAACAACACTAAACTTAGCGTGAGAATCAAGGTTATTGAGCCCAGAGCTGATAAAGAATTAGCGGGCTGGAGAGCTGACGAGGAAGCCTGCGCTTCAAGCTAATAGGGGAATGTGATTTATGACTGTTAATTGGAGGAGGGAATTGTGCTTTGATACTGTGTCCAGGGTAGGGGAATTCAGTTTTTGGCTACAATTATGCAGTGCCAATGTTATGTTACTCAAATAAAAGATCCTTCAAGGTAAACAAAGCTTTGAAGTTCTTTTGAAGAGTTTCATCTGTTGGAACCATGACACTAAACATAACAGGGGAAAAAACCATGCAATATTCATTTCTATCAGTATGGAATTACTTCAATCCCTGCTAGTGTTTTGAAGGACCTTGTAGACCTGGCTCTTTGCCCAGGCCTTTGTTAAGGGTGAATGAAGCCTCCTTTGTATTGTGTGAGTTTGTTTCATTTTGTTCCAATCCAGTTTTTTGTTATGCTTGCCATCTTTACTCTTCTTTTTGATTTATTGTATTTTTCTTGTTCCTTATGTTTTTAATTGTAATTGTTCAGTGTTTTTGGAAGTTGGGTGGCATATCAATTTAATAAATAATAATAATCACCTTAAATTTGCATTAAAGTGAGATTATAGAGAAACATATTGCTTCATCTTATTTTAATAATACAAAGATTTTCTAAAACAGATAATGATCTCAATTCTGAAGTCACTGCTTAAAATTGCAGAATAAGTTTCCTTTGATTGATATGATTCTCCTCAGCAAAATCAAAAAATTTTATACAATGACACATTTAATATACTGAAAATATAATTTACCCTCCCATTAAATCTTAAGCTACATTTCTTTCCAAAATTGTATTTATTTCTTACAATTTGAAACCAAAAGGGAATTATGAATATATAAGACCGAATAACTTAAACAGTTTCTAATTTTTTATAATGCCAGCAAAATACTGTATTTGATTTGTTATTTTTTCTTTGAGGGGCCTAATAGCTACTTAATAATATTTTCTAATACATTAAATTATAAGAAATAATTTTTTAAATAATTGGATCCATTGATATTCCAAGATAGAATATTCATTCTATTTTTAAATTTCATATGAAACTTAATTTTTGGTTTTGCTTCAAGTGTTGCGTTTCTTAAAAAACATTACATTTGTAGGTACTTTTTGGGCTGCTAAAAAATCTGTGTTACACTGTTTTCTCAGTGCATGTTACACCTACATACAGTATATTGCGAAACTCAAAATTCAGTTTCTCAATGTTTTTAAAGCAACTATTATAAATCAAACAGATTTAAGGCGTTTATTCCTTGTTTCCATCTTGTTTTAGGTGTCGTGGATGCTTTATATCAGGTGGAATTCATTCTATGACTTAGTCCACCTGCCATCAGTTCTTCTTGCTATGTGACTGACCAGATTCTTTTACTCTCTTGATGATATTGTATATCGTACCTAAAACAAGATGGAGCAACAACATCAGCAAGTATTGCAGGCCTAATTTACAAAAGAAAGCTCAAGATTGTATTGGTTGGTCTTCATCCTGCAGTGGCTAGAATGATGAATGATGATTCCTTGTTTGATCCAAGTGTTCCAGTATAGCATCCTTTTTTGCTATTTTAACATTTGGATATTTCTACCTCTTCTTTTCCTTTCCTTCTTTCTCTTCTTTTATTTGACTTTTGAACTAGAAAACACAATATACATCAAATATGTGTATCAGATTTATATAGATACACATAGACCTAAATCTGCGGATATGAATAAAAAGTAAATCAAAATATAATAAAAATGTAAATAATATAAATAATAGTGTTGATCATCAAGATCAGCATTCGTCATCAGTTGTAAGAAGGATGAATGAAACATATAGAAGAATAGAACTGGGCACACCAAAGTCCCAGTCAGACAGAAGAAGCAACAAAAAAGCATTGTATGCTCTGCTGGGTATTTTTTTTAGAATGGGATACATGAATTCCATTCAAGATTCCCTACAAAAACAACAACAAAAGAACAGGTTGCTCAGAGACTCCACAGAACCATATATAGGTATATATGCTAATTTAGAGGAATGTTTTTATAGTGCCCCCACATATCTGCAGAGAGTAGTGCATTCAACATGGCTGGAAAAAAATTGGAAAAAAAAACCCCATGGACTGGATGCTACACTCGTTGGAAATCAATATTCAGACATGTTGTTTAGGCTGTTTCCTGGTATTTTCAAACCTGAGCGGCAGAAATTTTTAAGGCTTTAAAATTACTATAATGTCAATTTCTTGTGGTTTCTGGATTAAATCCTAACTGCTTGCCTATTAATGAGCAAATATTGTCTAGCAGCTTTCAAGACTTGAAATGAAAATCTATGTTTATTCTCCTTGCTTTCTAAAATGTACAGGTTTACTCTTCAAATAGGCTCAAAGATGGTGATAATCAGAACAGTTCACATGCCAAAAAAATAAAAGTTATTAAATTAAAAGCCCAAATTGAAAACCTGGCAGATTAAAGCTCTCTTCAGCATAAGGCAATCTCAGTTTGGTCACAGATATTTCAGGGGTTTGGGCTCACCATAGTTTGTCTACCTTTGTAAAGTATCTATTAGGGATTAATGTCGGAATCCCTCTTAAAATATACATTAGTCTCAATGTAATATTCATTTTAATTACATTCATCCTACATCAGAGACTCAGTGGAAGATTTAATCATCAGGTTGTATCTACTGAAAGTGTTATCTATATACCTAGGCATATTTTTCAATAATCTGTTAGAGATTTCAAGAAATATATAAAACCACATATTTTATAGAGTGCATATAAATTATAAATCCTAGTTTCTTGCATTAGTTATAGATATATACATGATAGATAATTAGACAGACAGACAGACAGATAGATAGATAGATTTTAAAAAACCAGACAGGTAGATACGCTCTACTATTTGAATACTCTCCTCAAATTAATACTCTGTTTGTCAGCTAATGCAGAGGATAAAGAAAATTGCCTTGATAAAAGGGGTATAAGTCTGAGGCAAAAATCTTGTTCACATAGAGATAAAAGGTAGGAGAGTGGAAATACATACAGACTTGCAAGATTATGTTATTATACAATAAAAGAAGTTCTGACTTAAGTGGCATTGGTTTCCTAGTCTGATCTACCTCAAAGGGCTGACATTACAGATGTCTCCAATTTATATAACTGAAAATAAAAATTTAAAATGGAATTAAATAGATTATCACTATTGAACCAACCATCATTATCATGGTTTCCAGATATACTGTAAATGTGTATTACTTTTTGTTGTTTCAGTGATGCAATAGATTTACAACTTTCTCTCCTGACTTCCACTAGTTCTGATTAATGAATTGCAAAGAATATTCAAATAGTTCTGAAAGCAGCAGTGCCAATTTAACCTTCATTGCTAACAAAATACTTGACATAATTCATCTGTGGTGGGTTTAGCATAAGACAAAAATGAGTCTTTAACAAATTTTACAACTATGCAAGATTAAAATCTGTAAGTCTATTTTTCTGCTGAAATAATGGCAATGGTGGATCCATGAATAAAGCTCTTGAATGCATTCCAAGGTGTTTTGTTAATATTATGTGAAGGCCTGACACTCTTGAAAAGTCTGTAATGCTGGGAAAGCTAAAAAGAAAGAGAAGATGACAATCAGAAGCAAGGTAGACAGATTCCATTACAAAGGTGATAGGTGATAAAAGAAGATTAGCACCATACACTATTGTCACCTTCAGATCTCAGTGCTTGACCCAGTTAACAGATCTTTTCTGCAGAGACGTATTTCATTAGTCTGCCCCAGGTGACTACAGGAACCTATTCCAGGGGGAGCTAGGGGTCTGCTGCATGGCCTGACTAATGCCCAGATTATTTCCTGGAAGAAGAATGTAGTGGGGAACTTGGATCAGATCATGTCTACGCAACCTCTCTTCTTCTGTGGACTTTGAAACTCCCTGTGATTTACAGAGAAGTTGAGAAAAATGAGATAAGTAAAAATGTCTAGAGCAGTGTTGGAGGAGAATAAGGGTTGAATCCAACAGAACATGAGTTATAGCCATCATAAGGACCTACCTCATAGTATACAATTAGGGTAACATCTGCCATCATTGTGTCATGGCTAGCCTTCTGGTGGCCTCAGTCAAAATAATCTGGGACCTTTGAAGTTACTTCATCATTTTATGAGGTATATTGTTAAAATAATGTTATAACCAGGTTGTTGAGGAAAACTGGAGAGTTTGGGTATAAATTACTCACTACCTAGATGAGTAATGTTGTCAACAGGACAAGAGCAATGTAAAAGAAAGCAACTGTCCAGAAGTTGATACTTTAAGTCATTTTAATGAAAGCATTAAATCTTGTGTTTCAGAGAGATGGTGTGCTCACAAAAGCATAAAAGGAAGAAAACGGATCTTACCCTTGCTTGCATTAGCACCAACATTACTCATGAAGCAACAATTGTGTCAGAAAACAGAAAATATTACTTTAAAAATGGAGCAGCCAAGATGACTAAGCTGCCTCAACTGTGGTCTGGGGTTAAGATAAGGCAAAGGCCATGAGGTCATGAAATAAAAAATGGTTACAAGATATGTTTATGCCACAATTAGGAAATGTGATGATGAATCCATGGTTAACTAGTTACATACAGCTTTTGAGTTCTGGGGAAATGTTAATAAATATTGTTTACAGGCTTCTACCTTATAAACAAATTCATTCTTCTTAAACCAGAAAGAGAAAAACTATGTTCACAATGGCTTTGAATAAAATAAATATTTGGCTTCTCAAAGTGTAGTGTAGAGGACATTATGTTATCTTGACCTGGCAGACTCTTCTACCTTATTCTTCCCAATTAAATGATAAGGACCTGAATCTGGCAAAAGTAGTCATAATAGGAAAACAAATGTAAATAATCTCTTTGAAAACTTATGGGAAATTCACAACACAATAGGTTTGTACAAAATTGCATTTCTCAGACACAATCATAAATTACTAAATCATTCATAGCATGATTTCATTTTGTTATAGTACTAATCCAGAAAACTACTTTAAATGGTTCATTATGCCACTTCCTCTCCATCTTGATATTCATACTTAGCATTCTCTTAGCTATAAACAGCAAACGGAACACAATGTTTATCCCAGAATGTGTTCTACTTAATCAATGCAATCACACTGAAATAAATGGACTTCTATGAAATGAAATATATCTTTGGAAGCTAGTGTCAGCCAATTTTACAGAATTAAAAATAAATATTTTTTTCATGTCACATTTGATCCTAGATGACATGCATTATTGCAACCTAGTATGATGTCACATTAGTGGCAATGATGGCAGAGCTGATTCCAGTTAGCTCAGTGTTTCTTAACTTCAGCAACTTTAAAATTTGTGGACTCCATGGTGGCTAGGGAATTCTGGGAGTAGGGAGTCCACACATCTTGAGAACAATGAGCTAGATACAATGCGGTCAGAATATAGAATTGTTCTGACCTATATTGACTAAATCTCTTCATCAAACCACCTTTGCAAAATATGTGGAAGTGATATTTTCTTCCAAATATAGATGAGAGTATATAGTAAAATAGCAACAAAGGAAATTTGATCCTGGGATGCTACTTGGTAGTTTATTCAAGTATCTTACGTTTGATTAATCCAGAACCTACTGTGCTTCTGAAGTTCTATAGTAGTGTATTAATTTTTGGTTCCTAGGCCAGTAATACTTTTTATAGCAAGATGGTATTATTTATTTATGTTATAAGTATATAAATTTATGGAACAAGAAACATTAATTCCATGCCCTGGAAAACCAAAGGAAGGCTACATAAACAATGTGAAATTAGCTTTCTGATCTTAATATGTAATTAATACTACAGAAACATACTTCTACATATTTGATATTTTAGAAAATGTTCAGTAAAGGTTGACTTCTATCACCGTTATTTGGGATGGGTAGATGTAACTGAAGAGAAGCAGTTCACCAAATAACTGTACCCCATGTCATATAGGGCTTTATGGGTTATTACCAGTACTTTCAATTGAAAAAGGTTCCAGTTGCAGAAATGTACTGGCAACCAAGACAGCTTGTGGAGTAAAGGTACAGTATGTGCTGATTAAGCAAAATTTACTACTTATAGTAACTGTCTAAGGGCTGCATTTTAAAGCAGCTTCCAGGTGCTCTTCAAGGGTCGCTCCATATACAACATATAACAGTAATCTATTTGGAAGGTAATCAGAGCATTAGTGACTGAAAATAAAATGTTGTGATCTAGAAATGAGTGCAACTAGTTACTACAAAAATTTGTACAAGGGACCTCCTGGTCACAACTACTGCTTGCTCTTCAAGCAGGAATCGTGAGTCCAGTGGGACCCCCAAATTGTACTAGGGCCCAGTTGGGGCAGTGCAACCCCACCTAGAACTAAAGATGTTAAGAACTGAAAAACCCGGAAATTCAAAGTCTAGTTGGGATTGCGCTGAAGTTTATGATTCCCCATCCAAACTTGCACAGTCTTCAGATACCAGGAGTTAGGACATCAACCACATCATTTGATTCACCAGGGACAGAGATCTATAGCTAGGTATACACCTGGGTTTCATAAGCATACTACAGTAATGATACATCACCCCCCTTGCAATGGATCCCTCATCCAGTAATTTCATGCAGATGTTAAATGAGAATGATTTAAGTACTGAATCCTGGAGAATTCTGTAAAGAAGGGACTAAGGGCAGAAACCTATTTTTCCCGTCAAAACTGAAACTAGTCCTGGAGTAAGGAGGACAACCATATTTTGTTTTCTTCCATTCAATTTTGGGTAAATTATTTCCCCTCCTCCATGGAAAAAAATGGGCTTATTCATCTAAACCAGGGGTAGGCAACCTTGGCTCTTTTATGACTCATGGACTTCAACTCCCAGAATTCCTGAGTCAGCGACCCAGTCAGCGACTCAGGAATTCTGGGAGTTGAAGTCCATGAGTCATAAAAGAGCCAAGGTTGCCTACCTCTGATCTAAACAGAGGTCAGGGGTTTTTTAAATAAACAAAAATGACTACTACACAGAACAATGTTCCTGAATAACGCAAGCTTAATAAATACTGCATATATTTCTAAGCACATCCTGTTTTTTCAGTGATCCCCTTACCCAAAATAAAGCATTAAAATGTAAATAAAAATTCAGAGCTTGTTACTGTTTCATTTAACATATGATATCAGATGAATGCTAAATGTATCAGACTTCATAAGGTTTTAAAAATGTTGACTACTGAATAAGTAGTCAGGTAAAGGTAAGTACTTTCTAGCATAGGCTGAGGATCAAAAGATTTTATTTAAACACAAAATATCAGCAATGGCAACCTAAGCACCCTAGTTAAGGAAAGTGAAGGTTCAGGCAGATATATTTATCAACTGTACATTTCAGAAGTGAGAAACAGGACTTTTTTTAACAGTGTCAATACAATAACAGGAAAAATCTTTTTGTTCACTGTCAGCTATAAGGCAGAATAGACAGACATTTTTAAGTGGAGTAACCTACAGTGGCTAAACTACTTAGCCTACCTGTATTTTATGGTCATAACACAGATGGCTGATAGATTTTCCCTAGGGAAATTTTAATTACTTAATTCAGTAAGTTTGCTTTGAGAGAACTGCATGTTTCTTAATAGATATACGGAGCTATAGGCACAATGAAATCAGATCATCTGGTATAATTTGCTATTCTGAGATTTATTGCCTATTTAAGCATCCATAACAAATGCATATTGGATCTGAGACAAAAATCTTCTAATGGCTGACATTCTACTTCCCTTGGTAGGTAATTTCGCATCCTAATATCCCTCAATACTTAGTCCAATACAGTCTAAGACTATGCTACGGTAACTTAATGCAACATTCTGTGTCCTCTTAAAGACAGTTTGGGTTGGTACGAATTCAAAGAAGAAGATATTAGCTATGATTTACAAAACCACTATGAACTTAATTTCCTACAAATGCACAAAGGATGGCTACCATCAAATAAAAAAATGTTTTTTAGTTTTCTTTAACAAAAATGCCATTCAACATGATAATAATTTTGCACTTAGCAAGCATAAGTGTGCTACTTCTACTATTCATATTTCTTCCCATAGAAGTAGGTGAAGAGTTAGGATCAATTCTACTTTTCAATTTCCAATTAGTATACATTCCCAGAAAATTATAGAATAAGAAGTTATTTGGGGACACATCCACCCGAATGAATATTATAATTTGGTAAAATATCTGTTCTTTGCAATTGTTTGTTTATGTTTATGTTTTATTTAATTTATATACCGCCCTTCTCCCTAGGGACTCAGGGCGGTTCACAGGGCATATAAATAAAAATACAATACTATACAAAAGTTAAAACAAAGATTAAATCAGTGCCCAATTAAAAAACAATAATGCAATCTAAAATGACAATTTAAAACACAGCTCCCCCATCAGGCCAGACCGGCCAATTCAAACAAATGGGTCTTCAGACCACGACGGAAAGTTCGGAGGTCCGATGCCGTCCGGAGCTCCACCGGCAGTTGGTTCCACAAAGCCGGGGCACCCACAGAGAAGGCTCTCCCCCTGGGGGCCGCCAGTCGACATTCCCTGACCGGAGGCACCCTGAGGAGGCCCTCTCTGTGGGAACGCACAGGGCGGAGGGGAGTTGAAGCCGGCAGCAGGTGGTCCCCGAGGTACCCCGGACCCATGCCATGTAGGGACTTAAAGATCATAACTAAGACCTTGAACCTCACCCGGAAGACAACTGGTAACCAATGCAGCTCGCGGAGCAAAGGTGTAACATGGGAGTACCGGGAAACTCCCAAGACAACTCTCGCGACCGCATTCTGTACCAGTTGGAGCCTCCGAGTGGTCTTCAAGGGAAGCCCCATGTAGAGAGCATTACAGTAGTCAAGGCGAGAGGTCACGAGCGCATGAGTGACCGTGCACAGGGCATCCCGGTCCAGATAGGGCCGCAACTGGCGCACCAGGCGAACCTGGGCAAAAGCCCCCCTAGTCACGGCCACTACATGATCTTCTAGGGTAAGCCGTGAATCTAGGAGGACTCCCAAGTTGCGAGCCCTATCCACGGGGGGTAAGAGCTCACCCCCCATAGAAAGAGATGGAACATCTTGAATGTCCCGGGATGCCGGAATGCACAGCCACTCAGTCTTGTCAGGGTTGAGCTGAAGTCTGTTCCTCCCCATCCAGACCCGAACCGCCTCCAGGCAACGGGACATCACAGCGAGGGCATCACTGGGGTGGTTTGGGGTCGAAAAGAAAAGTTGGGTATCATCGGCATATTGATGATACCCAACTCCAAAACCACGAATGATCTCACCCAGCGGTTTCATGTAGATGTTGAACAGGAGAGGCGAGAGAACCGACCCCTGAGGAACTCCACAAACGCTTGCTTTATATTCTGTATTGCTTAATACATACAAGGTGCTCCATTTAGTTTTGATGAGAACATGTGAAATGACTAATAGTAACAATTCTAAGAATTTCATCTCTCTGTTTTGTTATATATTAATCCAAAGTTCTTTTGCTATAAGGAACCTTATAAGGATTGGAAATGCTGTGCTGATTTAAAAGGTAATGCTGTGAAATCACTTAGAAGGCTAAGCAAACAATTTCAATGAAACATTTACATTCATGAACTCATTCATGAACTCATTACCCTGAAAAAAAGGAGTAAACATGCAGCCATACATATGTGACAGTGAGTAAGTTATTTTAAAAGTGAGGCAAGTCTGTCCCTGCAAACAAAGAGGTTTTTACTCATTCCTGTCACTTGTTATACACCAGTATATACAAGAAACCACTCATTCTTGCACTCACAATGCAGATTTTTGCTATAGGTTTTAGTAATATGTTTTGATTTTGGTCATGTTCCAGAGCTTCACATAATAAGATGTGAAGACAGTCCACCTGGCACATGGAAAAACTGATTTTAGTATGTGATAATTAAATAATGCTATTGCTTTACGAGAACATGGGAAACCTACTTTTCACTAGAGTGTATTTTTTTACATTCAGCACAATGTTATCGGTATCTATTCTGACTGGTAGGTGCTCTCCTGAGTCTGAAGAAGAAAAATGACTTTCCAATCACTTGATGACTATTTCTTACAACTGGGATTAGAGCTACCAGGGAACTTGTATTCATGTAGAATAGGTTGTTACTACAGCTTCTGTATCATGTGCCTATTCAACCACAAAGTCCAGTACAGTATACTATTCAACACACTAACTATTATTTAAGGCATTGTGATTTTTATGTAAAAGAAATGAATTATTTTACAATCACTGCTCATTCAAAGAAAAAAATATTGCCCAGACCAAACCTTTATCAATGATTTGAAACAATTCTTGCTCTCTGAAGTGCTTATGTTAGAATAACATGTCCTTGTGGAAAATTCTTTGAAAAGATAAACTACTCCAGGATTTGATCATCCGTGGTAAATATAAAGAATAGCTTCAAACAATATAACAAGAAAAGGGGTTTTCTATAGACTACTGCACAAAACGGAATCCTCTTTAGACCAAAGCATGAGGAAAGAGGAGTCAGAAACAGCAACAACTAAGCTAAGTATACAATTGATATACATTCTACTATATTACCAGCAGTTGAGAATCAATGTGCATTCATTTTAGAAAAGCAGAGGGGTGGCTTATACGTCACATAAACAAGTATCTGTGGCTAAATGTTATTTGAGACAATTTAAAGAATGATTGTTATATCGCCATTGATGCCAAAGTGAATCCTCTATGCTTCAGGGAAAAGGATTTTTGGCAGATTCATCTCTTACTGGTCCTGCAATTCTAAATAATCATAATTATAGGACATTCAAAGAAGTGGAAGCTCTCAAATAGGAGAGAAAGCCATGGAAAGAAAGAGGAGTTCCAGTCTCCCATTGTATCTGGCTCTACTTTTGCCTCCTGGTGAGGAATTTCTAAAAGTAAATAAAAACACCGTTCTCACAATATGGACAGTAGTCTTTGCAGGACATCTACCACACTTAGGATTGCCATATACCCTGCTACATTTGATCATCAAAGTTTAACTCAGAGAGCCAGTGAAGAGTTGAAAAGGGTGACACGAACAGCAACAGCGTTGGAAAAGGGGCAGGGAAGGAAGGAAGGAAGGAAGGAAGGAAGGAAGGAAGGAAGGAAGGAAGGAAGGAAGGAAGGAAGGAAGGAAGGAAGGAAGGAAGGAAGAGGAAGGAAGGAAGGAAGGAAGGAAGGAAGGAAGGGAGAGAAGGAAGGGAGAGAAGGATGGGAAGAAAGAAAGAGAGAGAAGGAAGGAAAAAAGAAAGAAAAGAAAAGAAAAGAAAAGAAAAGAATAGAAAAGAAAAGAAAAGAAAAGAAAAGAAAGGCTTGCCTTCTAACTTACCTTAAGCAAGGCGCTCCGGCTGGCAGCAGCGAGTTCCCGCAGACTGGCGGCGGCTGAAGCAGCTGCAGCGGCCACGCTCGGGGAGCCGCTGGACGTGGTAGCCACGGCCGCGGGTTGACAACCAGGCTTAAGAGGGGGGACCACGCTGTTTCCTCCACCTCCCGCTCCAGCGGCGGTAGGGCTGTCCCCGCTGTCGCAGCCTGAAAGGCCAGCGTTGCTCGGGGATTTGGGGCTGCCGGGGCCGCAGTTGCCGCCCCCGCAGCAGCCACTTCCAGCGCCAGCGCGGGGTCTCTGCCGAATGCCGTCCAGCAGGCGAACGAGCAGGATGTTGGCGGGCAGATCGTCGACGCCGCAGCCCACCAGGATGCGGCACTCGGGGCAGCGCAGCTCGTGGCGGGAGCTGACAATGCTCTCCAGGCAGCGGCGGCAGAAGGTGTGCTGGCAGGGCAGCACCTTGGCCGTCGTGTCCAGGCGCTCCAGGCACACGGAGCACTCCAACAAGTCCAGCAACGACGACTCGTCCATGGCCCCTCCGGCGGCGGGCGGCGGTCCCTCACCGTTGCCCCCGCTGAAGCCGCCTCCTGCCGCCGCCGCCGAAGCCGCCCGCCGCCTCCGCCTCTCCTCAGCTGCTCGCTTCTCTGCGGCGGCGGCCTTGGAGGAGCACAGCCAGGACGCCCCTAGGAGCATTTAGACCAGCGAGGGAGGCCGCGGGAGAGGCGGCAGCCCCGGCACATGGCAGCCGGAACAGGGGCCGCCGAGCCCAGCCCGCCCAGGGCCTGTCAGCGAGAGCCGCCGAGCGGAGGGCGGGGATTGGGAGCGCGACTCTCTCCTCTGCCCGCTTTCCTCACCGGCAGGCGGGCAATGGCTCCCTGGGGTGGGCGGGGGCTGCCAGCCGCTCCGCGCGCTCCCCTCGTAGCCGCCCGCCGTGCCCCAAAGAAGAGGCGCCAGCCGCCCCCTGGCCTCTTGGCAACGTCCGCCAACGAACGGAAGCCCGGGCCGAGCGAGGGGGTCGCTGCCCTCCCGCCAGAGAAGGTCAGCAGCACCTGCTCTCTTCGCTTCGGGCCGCCTGGCTGTCAGCAAGCGCGACGGGACTCGGCTCTCCAAAGCGCGGCGCTTCTTCGGCTCCTCCGTCTTGGAAGCGAGGGCAGCGTCAGAGTCAAGGGCCGGCGGGCTGGCGCTGAAAAGCTAGCGGCCGTTCCCTTTTTCTCCGGGGCTCGGCGGGCTGCCTTCCTCCGCAGGTCCTTCTACTGAGCCGCGGCTTCCTCGTTCTCCCACCGCCGCTCTCTGTTGTGTACGGCCAGGGCTGGAGCAGCTTCCACCCGCTGGGTCTCACGCGCTCCCATCTTCCAAATATTCCTCACGACGACGGTGCTGAAGATACAACGGTGGGGGAGGGGTTGGGTGGGGGGTGTCGTGACCGATCAGTTGCTCTAATCCTCGTTTGTTGCGTGGATCCTGGTGAGAACGAGTTTAACCTGATCCCAAATCCCGGGCAAGTTCTGTCGGGGGCAGGTTTAGAGTCTTTCTGTCCTTCCCGGGGTCACTAACCACCAGGACAACCTCTCAGTCCCCGCCCTCTACTCCTTCGGCGTCGGTCCTGTTATTATCCTCCAGGGATGCTGCCGCTGCTTGCTGCTCGCTGCTAAGCGAAGGGGCCTGAATTGCACGATGCAACTAAGTCCTTCATTTGGTCCACCGAGGGATTCAAACGTTTTCCATCTAGGAGGCTCAAGATCCGTTTTTTATTTTATTTTTTTTTCCACCCTCCTTTCTCTTCAAAATTGGTCCATCACTTTGTTTTCTGTTCCTTTTGGAATCCAGAAATCAGATCCCGCTAGAGGCGAAAGAAAGTTACGTAGGTATTCGCAATAAGACACCAACTTCGCGCTGTCTTATGGCGCTACGACACCGCGGAATGTTCTCTTAGTCATAGTATCCATCGCAGGGGGAGATGCACATTGGAGCTCGGTTTCGGCCAAGCGTCAGAGGAACGGAAATACGTACCCCAGGAGCAATCGGAGGAGATGGGAAGTTTGAAGAACTTTGCCCACTCCGGACGAGTCAAACATATTCCTTGCAATTGGCTTCCCTCTAGTGGTATTTTGGTAAACTTGCAGCGGAAATGAAAATTTTAGGTTCCACGCACACACAGCATATTGGTGCGTTGGTATCCATGTGGAGGAGCAGTAGATGGAACCTCTTTACGGGCCTGTGGATGACCTGCAGTTAGAGGCTGCTAGACAGTCACTTTACTGAGATGGTATAGGTCAAGGGTAGGCAACCTCGGCTCTTTTATGACTGATGGGAGTTGAAGTCCATGAGTCATAAAAGAGCCGAGGTTGCCTGCCCCTGGTATAGGTTCCCCTGCTTGAGCAGGGGGCTGGAGTAGAAGACCTCCAAGGTCCCTTTCTATTCTAGTCTAGTCTAGTCTAGTCTAGTCTATTCAACTGTATTAATAATCAAATGATCTGTCAGATTAAAGAAATGATTAAATAACCATAGAAATGGACTTTGGTGTGAAGGGCTGGAAGCTTTGTTCAGATTTAAAGTTAAGCAGAGGGAAATATGAGGACTTGTCTGGCCAGCCAAGTAAAAATGTGGGCAAAATGTTTTTGAGAGGGATAGGTAAGAAAGAAATACGAAGTATAAATAAATAAATAAAATCCTGACATATGTATGTTAATTTTTTTTTTCAAATTCTACTGATATATTTCAGGATAACACTTTAGGACAAGAAATTTTGTAATAAACAATTTTTATTGATTTTAAATGTTGCCATTTAGCTCACTTTCAAATGTAATTTAGTTAATGCGCTTGACAAGAAAAATTGGAAATGACATATCACTACATTAAAATATTCTTGTTTACTTTGAGGCTGCTAACGTGACCCAGGCTCAAATATCTGTGGTCTGTTTTGTGTCTTTGGGCCTGCTCTTGTGTCTTTGGGCCTCCTACATTGTATTGTAGGAGGAGGATTGAAGAAAACTGGTCTGGACCAACGCAATTTTTATTCTTCCAAAATTGTTGAAAAAATCATAAAGATATTACAGTAAGGAAAATTAAAGGGAAATATAAATATGTGGATGAGTTAGACATGAAATTGGCAGAGGACAGCTGCCTTTTTGGCCCATGTTTATTAGATAAGATAATCATTATGGTCACTTTTTTCTGTGAACACCCTAGCACACATTAAAAAAATGAAATTCTGATGCCCACTCTCAAAAGAATATATATACACACACATCCATGCACATACATATACATATGTTATAAATACACACAGACACACACACATATATACACACATATATATTAAATTACAGATCATTTAGAATACAGTAGGGGGGGAAATCTTTTAAAACAAGATTAGGTATATAAATTCAAAACCATTCTCTTGTGTTGTTGTTTTACTGAAAATCACTGCTTTCTGCCATCCCATCCTCTGCTTGAAATTATTTTGTGGTTTCAGACACATTTCTAGTCTTCCTGTGAGCTACACTTTTAATAAATTATCCATTCACGATCTCCCTATGTAATTATGGTGCCCAGAGTCCTATTGTCTGCTTGTCATATATCTAATATAGCTAAGGCCAATCCTTGACCTACAATGTGGCTGTAATTGTATGAAGACGTTGTTGCCTCTGTGAAAAAAAAATATTATGGAGCTGAAGGAATAAAAACCTCTGCTTCTCAAATGTTTTGAAATTAATATATTTCAGTACATATGAGGACCATGTGTGTTAGGCTAGTCCTTTTTTAAAAAAATCAGAGGATCTTTTGTTTCTGGGTAATATTTAGCAGTGTCCTTGCAAAAACAGACCAAACCAGCTAACAGAATACGGTATGCTCTAAATAATACTGATGAAATGAGGAAATATGAAATACAAGCATCAAGGACTTTGGTTGCTTATTCTATTCTGTTAGCCTCAGGAATAAAAGCATTGAACTCCTCTCTAGAAAAGAGAAAGAAATGCAGTAAAAATGTTGTAGCACTTCTACTATTTTTCTATTTTTGGATTTATTTATATTTGTACTTCATTTCCTTCAAAGATACAATCTTTAAAAACTTTGTTCAGGTCACAAGATTACTGAATTGTCCTCCTAAGGAAACAGGAATAATTCTGCACTTTGGTGTTACAGCTGCTAGAGACAAATAGGATTGCTATTATATCTCCTGTGATGGTGCAAGTCATTACACTGACATAGGGAAGTTATAAGCCACTGTACCATTTAAGGGTAGAAGTTCTGAAGCTTTCGGATCACGGCACCCTTAGTGTCTCAATTTTTTTTTCACACATTCAAATTGTCCATCACCTTGAGCTAGTTTCTGAAGATGTTAAGTATTGTTGAGCTTCCCCTGACCATTTAAAATTTCCCACTGTGCCCCTGTGAGCTTGCTGAGGCACCACCACACACAATTTGGAAACTGCAGACAAACAGAAATTCTGTATTGCTGCCTAGGCTGCTCTAAGCTGTCTCTGTAATTCCAGGCCAGACTGAATGAGTTGACAACCATGCTGAGCTTCTGCAAGGCAATTGGGTCCTTGCCATGCTTCTTGCCCTTCCCACTTATGCAGGAAAGCAATATACAGACTGGTTTAGCATGGCCTGCCTTTTCCTTTTAGGGTTTGTTCTCTCTTCGCTAGTCTCCATGCCTTTCCTTTGCATTCCCAAATATATCCTCACATGATGCTTTCCCACATTACAGTATCTCTTTTGATGCTAAACCATCCAATCCTCCGATGCTACAATAATTAAAACAATAAGGAACCGTTTTTTATTTTTTATGTATACCCTTTGTTTTGTAGTAAAGAAGAATTCATAGTCCAGCTTTGCAAATCTAAGTAGCAAAGTTCTTATCTTAAAGATGCTTTATAGGGGAATGAGAAAGGGAAGTGAACACACTTCATTGACTTAATTGGCCATTGTTGAATCAGCTGCAAAATTATTTAAAAATAGAAATAACATAGGATGAAATGTTGCATGGAGCAGGAAAGGGTTTTGAAATTTGGAGCTGCTTCTAGAATAAAATGAGAGACCATTTGCTCTTAATGGGCTTTGGATTACTAACATTCCCCCCCTTTTTTTGATGATGAGATCTTGCCAAAGAAGAGGAGGCAACAACTGAATCCAGAAATTTCAATAGTTGCAAAAGCAATAGGAGGGACTGATATGCATTAATTAATTTTAATACAGGTAGTCCTAGATTTACAACCATTCATTTAATGACCATTTGAAGTCACAACAGCACTAAAAAGTGACTTATTATCAGTTTTCACACTTAAAACCATTGCAGCATCCCTATGGTCACCTCATCATAATTCAGGCACTTGGCAACTGGCATGTATTTACAACAGTTGTGCTGTCCGGAGTCATGCAATCACCATTTGTAACCTTCCCAGCTGGCTCCCAACAAGCAAAGTCAATGGGGGAAACCAGATTCTCTTAACAACCGTATCATTCACTTAACTGTAGTGATTTACTTAACAACTGTGGCAAAAAGGTCATAAAATGAGTCACAACTCAATTAACAACTGCCCCCCTTAGCAATAGAAATTTTGGGATTTGACTGCAGTCATAAGATTAGTACAATTGTACAGCTAGTACAATTAATACTTGTAATAAAGATATACAAACTTCTATTTTCACAACTATTCTTTTGACCGCACAACTAATGCTACACAAACTGCAGAAATGTTTGTGTACATTCTTAAAGTTGTACATCATGTGCTACATTGCTCTATCTCTGTTCCTACAGAACTGTAGATATACTTAAATGAAAATTTTGGTGGCACATATTTTTTTAATTTATTATTTTACAGCTTTTAAAATAATGTCAGAGAAAGGAAAAAAAACCCTCCACAAAGATAAAAATACATGCATTGTCAAAGAAAAGGGAAAAAACCATAGAAAGTGGTTTTTTTAATATAAAAAAGTGAAGAAATACAACAAAAGGAAAAAAAGGTATAGTATATAATTTTGGCTGTGAATAGCTACAGCTATATATGGTTATCTAATGCAATTATTATTCATATTCATATGTACAATATTTCTAACACATTCATATAACTATCATTTTTAAGCTATTGCATTTTATATAAATGAGTCTCATTTCATTATATCTGATTCAGAGTCTATGCCAAAAAGCAATCATCTCATAGGTGGCAAGTGCAGTCTAAGTCTTTTGGTCAGGCTACTGGCAACCAGAATCTATTGATGTTGTCCAGCTGTCAAATTTCAAGTACAGATAGTCCTCCACTTACAACAGTTCATTTAGTGATCATTCAAAGTTATAATGGTACTGAAAAAGTGACATGACCATTTTTCACATGACCGTTTGAGCCATCCCCACGGTCACATGATCAAAATTCAGATTCTTGGCAACTAGTTCATATTTATGATGATCGCAGTATTCCGGGGTCATGTTATCACATTTTGTGACCTTATGACAAGCAAGGTCAATGGGTAAGCCAGATTAACAACATGTTTCACTTAGCAACTGTGGCAAGAAAAGTGGTAAAATGGGGCAAAACTCATTTAACAAATATAAATGTAAATTTTGAGCTCAATTGTGGTCGCACCTGTATATAGTTCAAAAGAATATTATTATCTAAAAATTGTTAGCTTTAGTTGTACAATTATATTTATATAATCCAAAACTTTCTCCCAAACTTTTTAAACATAAGACACTGTCAAAGTATGTGTTTTAAAGATTGGTGGCAAACATTTTAATAAACGGGGCATGCATCAAATGGATTTTTAGCTGGATTGTAAAACTATCCTGCTCATATCTTTTAAAACAATTTTAAGATAGGCTTTTAGGATAATAACAGTGTTTTCCACCATCATCTGCATTTTCCAGAGGGCATTAAAAGGTTGTAACTATTTATTTATTTCATTCAGTTTAGGCACTGCCTGATTCCATCTGACTTTGGGAAGCTCACAGTATAATAAGCAATAAAAATGCAATGCAAAACAAGACAAGATAGGGATCTGCTTGCTCAGTACAAAAACATCGACAAAAACACACCCAATGAGAGGTTCCAACCTAATGCAAAGCCTAAATGAAGTAAACCAAATGATATTTAGCATTTTGCAGTATGAACTCCACAACTGAAACATTTTCCAAATTATGTTATATCAGTCACAACTAGTTACATAGTAATTGTCCTTTATTAGTTAACTTTTAATAACCTGTAGTCTACAATATGTTTCCAAAATTCAGAGGTTTTTTTTTCAGGTGGCCTAACAAGCCTTAAAACTTTTTATTATGCAAGAGAGAAAAACTTAAAACATTTCCAAAATAGGAGCGCCAACAGGAAGCTGCTAATCCACAAGACAGATGCCATTTCTCCATCTCTTTTTTGCAATCATGCAAAGATTGCATGACCATAATTTATAGCAAGAGTGTTCTCCAATAGTATATTTCTCTTTAAACTACGTTATGGACCAGCTTTTTAGGGCCAGAGAAAATCTTATAGAATCTATTTTTAATTAAACTTTCTTACACTTGTACAACTGTGAAAGGACCTTCCAATGATATGAATAACAACAAGCTGACAAGGGTATTATTTCAAAAGCATGGTTACAAATTATTTGAAGAGATTGCTTAAGTTTGGTTGGTTTTTAATTATCTTGGATTGAATCTAGTAAATACTGGAATAGGAGACCAAAAGAGGTAAGATTGAAGGCATTCCTTGGGCTATGGGAGAAACTTTTCTTAATCTGGTGCTCTCAGCATGCATTAGATTAAAATCTGGAGATCGCTTGATTAAGGCAACAGACCTGGAATGCTCTTCTCTATGTATCTACTGTATGAGGTAACTCCTTCAATTTTCCTTTGGTAATGATAATGAAAGTTATCGCAACTTCAGTTATACCTAAGCTTATTTTTTTCACTGACCACTGGCAAAATTATTGTAAATCAATATGTTTCAACCCACTGATATAAAATTAAAAATGAATTGCAAATTGCTTGTAGAGCTGAAGTATTTTATTTGTAAAGAATGAATACTAAAAATAAAGATAGAGGTCTTCACTTTTTCCTTTGCAGCTCACCTTGACAGCTGAGAGTCCATTATTCATCTACACATTCACCTCCCATAAATCAAGGTGGGCATGAACCAAAGACACAACAGATCAACAGGCCATGTTTTAAAAATGCTTACCAAACATATTTATTCTGAATGGGACAATTTCTCTAATAAAACATCTGATTTCAACTTTAATCTATATTGTAATAATGTGCAAATTACTAAAGAAATATGAGTAACATTGTCTGTAAAAGAACCATTCATGCACATAGAATGCCATTTTTACATCTGGCCACATACCGGTACTCAGGCATTTTAGAGGCATTAGCTGTTACTTTAAGAAATATTATAGATTAATTTAATGGTAAAAAAATTAAAAGCTGTGAGCTGGACTTTTTAAAGTAAGCTAATTTTTCCCTATATATTACCTGAGTCTATAGACTGACCTTGCACATTTTTCTTTTTTATATCTCATGCTAAGGAAGTAATCTGTGCTTCCAAAAGTAATGTTAGCAATTAAAGGATAAAATAAATAGTCACTCATAGAAATATTGGCTAAGCTAAATATAAGCCATGTTTAACAAAACAGATATATTTATATTGATAAAATTTAAAGAAACTCTGTCCTCAACTTTTATTTCTTGCTCAATATAATGTACAGTATCCATATTATTTTTCTATATCAGAAGGCAATAAGAAGCAATTGGAAGAAAATGCTAGTATACAGAATGATTAATGCCCAATTAAAATTTATGTAGCACTTAAAAGCAATTGGAGAGCATAGAACATTACATTTCAGAAAAATAAAAAATGCCAAACATCCCACAGCAGGAATAATTCTGCTTAAAATACCCTCAAGAATCCTGTCTCCTTTATATTTACATATGTTTTAAATCAATTGCTTACTAAGCCTATGCTTTTAATTAGATGCTAATATAAGTATGTCACAATATCTATTTCACATCCAAATTAAAAGAAAAAAAATAATTTGTTCATAATCTGCTTTTAAAGAGAATAATTTTTGATTACAGCTATATTTAAATCAAATAAACAATTATTAAAAAGTTATGACCATGTTAAGATCAAATAATTTGTTTTTTTTAACAAAAACAAAGTGATACAACTGTTGAGGTAAGCAGGGAAATAATCTGGTCCAACTAGCACAGTGTGCCATCATCACATTTGACATAGTCATGTTGAGTTGCAAATCTCTGAAGATGTCAAGGTCAGAAAGCAATTTCTAACTCTGATAGTTGTTTATTCAGAAATATGTTTTCTAGTGCCCAGTACATATTACATAGAAGTAAACTCTATTGATCAGACATAAGTCCTACTGTGTTTTCCAATAATTTGCTAGGATAACAGCTTAGCCTGAAACATCTCTTGACTCTGGAATTAGAGTATAATATCCTCTCAATTTTTCATAGCATCTTTTTTTACCCATATTGATACGAACAATCTTTTGCAGAATCTAAAGAGCTAGCCCATAATATGATATGATACTAGCTCATTTAGAACAGAAAATGAATTGATCTCAAGCAATATAGTCTCAAATTCCTTGATCTCTGATTGTCACTGCTCTACTTCATTTGAACCTGTGATTTCTACCTCACAGCAATAAACTTTACTTTGGCTACTCATAAAGTATATAAATAGAAACAATTTAAAATATCCACGGTAATATTGAAAATAGTACATTAATTATTTTATTAGTCATTTCGCATTTATGGTTTTCAAGGGATTTTTTTTTAGTGTTTGTTTTCTTTAAGAGTCATGTGAAGAGATTACTTAAAGATAAACGTAACTAACTCTAGCCCGCTGTTTGCTTCTCTTCATGGCAGGAACATAACTAAATCAATGAGGCCAGTATAATGTGGATATCAAATTGGTGAAATGATACAGTTATAGAAAAAAATTATCACTGTTATTCTCATTTAGCAGGAAATTGCACATATAGCACAGACCTGCAGTGGATCATAAGTTAATAAATGTAACAAAATTATTTAAGATCAAACACATCATCCTAAATCTTTTTCCATAATTAGATATGTGAAGTAGAAAAACATGACAAATACTATGGCAACATCGGTATATTTAAGAATAATTGTTGAATAAAAATACAAACTTATAAAATATTAGGAATTATAGCAAAAGAGACGACTTGTGCCTCATACTTTCCACTCCATAATAAAACAATGTCAAGTAAAAAAGTAGTAAAAACAAAAAATGGTGGGCTACATGTGGATCTGCAAATGGGCAGTTGGGGTCAAATGACAACATGTACATTGTGATGTCATACAAACACATAATTATCTTACTTTTTTTACCTGTGTCATTTATGTAATAATATCATAATGCACATATCATTTTGAAATCATCAGATGAATATGTTTATAATTTGCACTCCATGGCACCTAAAAGATAAAAGGATGAATACTAATCAGTTTGTAAGTACTGTGTGTGCCACACAACACCTACTTAACTACTGAATCTGATACTATCATTGCTGGGATGCTTGTGCTTCGAGCATTGGCATCTGCAACAAGCCATGATAACATCCAAATGACATCAACATAAAGTAATCAATCATATACTGCAATAATGCACTTGTATTAGAACATCTGACACAAATGTATAAGCAGTTATGTGACTGTGTAAACTTGGTATGTTATTCTCCCATCCTTATCTTGTGGATGCCCTTGGCTCAGATGAAAGATAATTAATAATGCATCTGGGTAGAGTTAACTATCAATTTCTAAAGGTAATGGTTTTAAAACACTCCATATAAGACTAAAATAGCCTTTGTACATATGTCTTTATCATTTCCTCAATAACTGCATTTATGAGTAAACCATTTGTTGCAAAAGATACAGTACGGTTTCACCACTCTAAGAAACTGATTGCCCTGGAATTGGTTCTGTAAAACTTGGAAATATTTGTTCTTGCAGCTAGCTTCTATTGAAATCTGCATATAAATTTAATCATGGTTTAATTGTTATCCTATAGGGCCTTTATTGGGAATTAATTTCTACCATAGTAGTTTGCAATACAATCCTAGCCCCAAGAATTAGGTAGCTGGAGAGGCATGAGACCACTCAAAGATGTTCTCTGTAAGCAGAAAGCCTGTGTCCTTCTTGCTTGCCATCTTCAAACCTGACCAAGGATATAAATATACATTATTGGAAATAAGTACTGTATAAAGCTTTATAATGGCACAGCTTCAAGGCAGAACAGATTTCTTCAGACTGCAGTACTCTTTCAGTACTCTAGAGTTCTTAGGGGAAAATCTCAATTTTGTTTTCAGAATAAACTGTGAGCTAGCTCTCTGTGGATTGTATATTCTTCTTTCCAGAGTCTTGTCATTCCATTCAATAACATCTACTTTCTCTACAACAGGGGACCCCAACCCCTGGTCCATGGACCGCTACCAGGCCGCGAAATGCCAGCAACCGGTCCGCACAAACAAGCAATGCCCCATCCATGGGATTCAGGCAGCACACAAAACCACACACAGAAAAACCTCTCTCCACGTAACCAGTCCCTGGTGCCCAAAAGGTTTGGGATCTCTGCTCTACAACATCTGTTTTCCCCCACAGTCAAACCTTTTTTTCCCTCACGATTCTGGGTAAATTCACTTTGTTGAAACATTTTGGTGAGAGATGATAGCGAGTTATGCAATCAGTTAGGAATAAAGAATAAACCGTTCCAGAGTTGAAGGGAAACCTCAGCAACAGAGGAGGGTATCCAACCTTGGCAACTTTAAGACTTGTGGTTGTCAACTTCAATAAATACCCCTGCAATAGCGCATTTCTAGCTCAGGCTTCTATAAAATAATTACAGATATTCTTTAAAAAAAACTTCCTAGCAAAAGGTTTTGAGGAAATACATTCTGTCTTCTTTAAAATGTATAAAGGATTTCTGATGTGTCAGGTTCAATAGTTTATCTTCAGTGGGGCAGTTGGAAGTCTAGCAATAATATCTCTTGGAAAGCCACCCTTCAGAGACTGTTGTGTCTCTGTTATAGCTCTGTATTTCTAGAACTATTCCAGGAATCAATTCTTTTGCAAGCATTATTATATTCTGCATTGCATTTGCTTTTTTCACATTATGAACTCTTATGCTGTAAACTCAGTAGGACAGTGGTTCTTCAACCTTTTCTTCATCATGGTCCCCCTTTAAATACCTTTTGTGGCCACAGACCATGGCCACAGACCCCCAAGACGTAATTCAAAATTTAAATCATAATGTTTCCTCAAGCCTTCACAGACCCCCTGTGATGACATCACGTGTCCCCCAGGGGTCCACAGACCACAGGTTGAGAACCACTGCAGTAGGATCTTACCACGTGATGCTTACCACCCTGATCTCCCTGAGGAGTTTTACTTTAGTTTAGTTGTGTCATCATCATTTCTAAAGCTTCACCCGATGCCTCCAAAACAGAATTACTTTGTTTGTCAGAAACTATTCTTTCATCTGAAAGGCTAATAGAGGTCTACCAATTTTGCTTTAGTTTTTTCCTAAATGATTGTAATTAACTGCTAATTAATCTTCATTGCCTTTTGCAGCATTCTGAAGTACTCTTTTTCAGTTCTCCAACTTATTTCCATATGCTAATCCAGGGTTGCAAAATCTATATAATAAAATTTGTTTATATTTTCCTGATCCTTGATGTATATTCTTTTTATTTTTTTGCAGAGCTTGAAACTGCCCTGTTTTGGTTTGTTAACCACATCAAAGTGATAGCCAAACATCACTCAGATAAACATTTCTATATATTATTTATAACATAGTTCAATATAGTAGGATTTAGATGCATTATGAGAAACATAGGAAAGTCCTATAATTTGTGTATCCAAAGTATAAATATTTCTATTTAAATACATTAGGAAAATAAGATTTGTCTTTTTCTGGAGACATTACAAAAATAAAAATAATTACAGTGCCAAAGTATAACACGAAAATCATTGAAACTCAGCATAAGCATGTTTTAATACCATATAGCACTCTTACTATAACCTTTTATTAAAAAACACCCTGATAATTGTTTCCTGAATAGTAATTGCAGATGCATATCTTATTGTACAAGCAATGAAAAGATCAAGAACACTGAACTTTAAAACATTTTCCCTAAATTACCACTTACATTTTCCTACAAAGTAGTTTCTGTAATTGATTTGACTTTCTTTTGAAAATGATAATTAAGTGGGTAGAACATAGAGAAATAAATGTGTTTCTTTATTCACCAAATAAACATTTTGTTATGTTGTATAAAGTATTTAAAATCCATACTAACCCTACAGCAAGAAGGATTCTAAATGCACATAACAGTTTTGCTGTGAAATTATATATGAGTTATATGCAAGTCTTATAATATTTACCACTCCAGAAATGCTTAATTGCATTCACATATTTTCAACTGCTATTCTGTAATCAATCTGTTTTACACCTCAGATATGATGAAGGGCAAAGCAACTGTGAAGACTGTTTCTGTTCATATAATTCACCATTTAATTTTATAAATTTAGACATATATGTAGAGACATAAATAATCAATAGGATGTCTTATATTCAAGTTGTGGAATTTAAAAATTAACTAAATTGTATTCAAAAGCTTAGAACTGTGAAATGTTGAAATCCAAAGACAAAATGGAAACATTCCATTATCTGTAACTGTGTTATTTTTGATTTATAAATCTTGGGTGCTTGTTCTAAGGAACAATTATTGGAATGTATACATACATAATAAAATATTTATTCTTTAATTATACAATTTTAAAACTGCCTCAAAGATTCAAGGTGATACACAAAAAGTAATTTTAGTGAGCCAATATGCTAATCAATACATAGAAATATAATAATGGTCATTTAAAAATATTAACAATTTCACATCAGCACACCTAGAACCAACAATTTCCACTAAATCAGGATGCAAAGACCCTCCAGAGCAGCCATGTTTTTACTAACTTCTGGAAGCCATAAAATGGGATGCTGAATATCTATGTTTCTCAGTCTTGACAAATGCTGTACACAGAACAAGAACTCTCACAGAAAATGTCTCTTTTGGGGTTATGTGCTGCCATATTTCTTGGTAAGTAGAAACCTTCAGTAGATGTTTCTGTTTCCTTGGACTACATGGGAAGAAAGGCAGTTTAGTAGGGGTTAAGGTACCAGGCTAGGAAGCAGGAGACTGTGAGTTCAAGTCTTGCCTTAGCCACGAAAGCCAGCTGGGAAAATTTGGGCTGGCTACAAAGTTGCTGTTAAAAAGGCATCTGGACTTTCTTGGGGTTTTTTTCCCCTTGAAAACATTTTGCTTCTCATCCAAGAAATTTTTCCAGTTCTTCAGTTCAGAACTGAAGAAGCTTCTTGGATGAGAAGCTTCTCATCCAAGAAGCTTGGATGAAATATTTTCAAGGGGGGAAAAAACAAGAAAATCTGGTTGCGTTTTGAACAGCACCTTTGGGACAACCATACCTTGGATGACTGAGAATCTTCATAGATATTTGAGTCAGTCACTCTGTCTCAGCCAATCCATCTCACAGGTTCTTGTTGTGGGGAAAGTAGGAAGAAGAAAAGCATATTCTGTGTGTTTGCTGCCTTGAGTTATTTGTAAAAATAATAAAGGCAGGATATAAATAAATGACACTCAAATAAAAATCACATGGGAAGAATGTGGCTGGGACAGTTGGCCAGGTCATGAGCAATTTAGACTTTAGATGTAATAACAGGGTCTATGAATGGCTATCTCCATACTTTTGAGAAATAATTGTAGAAATATTTGGGAACGCCAGTCCAGCACAGATGACCACTTGAGGGACCACAGTTAGAGGTAAGCAGCCTGTCTTTCTTCTTCATGGTCTCTGTGCATTATCTATATAGATGACTGGTGAGTTTACAATAGTGGTGGGAATAGATGATAGCACTGCCCTGCCATACAGGACAGGACTTATTGCTGTGACATTCAAACAATGATGCTGGACAATTAAATGTTGCACTCAAATAAAGAGCCTATTCCAATCATGTAAATAAACATAAATAGCAACATAGCTGAAGGTATCATGGCTCTGGAAAATGGGACCTGATCTGGAAGGAAGTTTCACAAGCTGGAAGACATCTATTTTACAAAGCACTGATTTCAGGACTTTCCACTTTAAAAATGGACAAACTGATTCGGGGCACAATCCAAGTAGAAAACTAAATAATATAAAGAGTATACAGACAGCATATTCTATAAATAAGGTAATGGTTAGATAAAAGGAAGGTAAGACCAAAGACTGATTAGCAGAAATGTCTGAGACAGCAGTAGGCAACCTTGGCTCTTTTATGACTTGTGGACTTCAACTCCCAGAATTCCTGAGCCAGCATGGCTGGCTCAGGAATTCTGGGAGTTGAAGTCCATGAATCATAAAAGAGCCAAGGTTGCCTATCCCTGGTCTGAGACAAGGCTGGAAAAAGCTTATACAGGCTTCAACTCATCTTGTGAAGGAGGAGATGGATGAACATACAGCTCACTCTTTTGGTTATCAGAAATGACTATCAAAAAGGCAACTATGAAAAATAGGAAATGGTAATTCACCTATGCTAGAGGTTCAGAGATCTTACTATTTTCCCCAATCAGTGATGCAAACTGGTTTGATTACAAATATAATTATTCCAAATATACAATATTTATGCATGATGTGCAGACAGAATTCCATGTATACATAATTCCATGTATACACATTTTTAAATTTAAATAACTGTGTACTCTATATTAGTACTGAATGAAAGGTGTGAGGTTTTTGTTGTATTTAATATTTTAACTAGTTGTGTCTTATATAATTCTTTAAAATGATTTTACGTATCTTTTAATCTTTGACTGGGAGCCAGCCAGAGTTCCCTGAAAGAATGGTGTTTAACTCTCCAGTTGGACAACACTTATTGTAACATTGTATGTAATCTTATTCAAATGATCTCATATTCAGAAAACATAAAAGAAATGAATTTAGATCAACAAGACATAAACTCTTTTAAAGGGATAAAGGTGATCTTTGGTATAATAGCTATCTTTGGTGACATGGCACAGATGTTAACAGATATTGGATACTAAAGCAACGATGGATTGTCATTCTATTTACAGAACTTACAATATAATCTAATATTGTACAGTATTAGGTTATATTGATGGAATTATTCAATTACCCTTACATGTATTGTTTTACATTTGTTTTCATTGTCAGAATCATATCAATGAACACTGAATGCTGGAGTGTGTCTCTTTTAGTCAGCATGCAGGAAATCAGAACGCTTAAATCACTATATAACATTGTTATTGACTCAAATACAGATTCAAGTCACATTTGGAGATGATTTTACATTTGTTTCTATCTACTGCAATCTTGAAGCATTTTTAATTTGGACATTTTGTGCTCTGAAGTTTGTAAAACTTACTACTGGATAATATAAAATGTTTTCTTGTTCTAATATCAATTAAACAATATTGAAATATGAAATTATGAGTTAGATTTATTTTTATATTAAAGTCGTATCATTCTGATACTAGCAAATGTGGCTGCTCTATTTATAATGTTACATTTCACTATATTTGCTTAGCTGATGAACATTAACCAAAGCAACAAAAAAGATAGATATTTTCTCTCAGAATTCAAAAAAGAAATAGGGTAAAGATTTCAGAAAAAAGGCTAGTTAAAACAGTTGATAAAACAGTTGATAAAATATTTTCTGCTAATGAGGTGGAAATGTACGCAATATAACATTTCTAGGTCAAGCCTCTTCTATAAAATCCTTACATATTTTCTTTTAAACAAAGCTTCCTAGCAAAAGGTTTTGAGGAAACAAATTTTTGTCTCCTTTAAATCTGTAAAGGATTTCTGATGTGTTATGTTCAATAGTTTATTTTCATTTAGAAATCTAGCAATAAGATCACTTGGAAAGCCACCCTTCGGAGTCTGTCTGCTGTGTCTACTATACTGTAGCTCTGACTTGTATTTCTAGGACAATTTCAGAAATCAATTCTTTTACAAGCATGACTATACGTACTCCGCTTTGCATTTGCTTTTTTCACATTATAAACTTTCACGTTTATAGTACCAGACCATCTTATTTGTCTCTTAAGAAACCTATATGCGGGTCAAGAAGCAACAGTGAGAACTGGACACGGAACCACTGATTGGTTCAAAATTGGGAAAGGAGTCCGGCAAGGCTGTATACTGTCGCCCTGCCTATTTAACTTATATGCAGAGCACATCATGAGAAAGGCAGGGCTAGATGAATCAAAAGTTGGAATTAAGATTGCCGGAAGAAATATCAACAACCTAAGATACGCAGATGATACCACTCTAATGGCAGAAAGTGAAGAAGAACTAAAGAGCCTCTTGTTGCGGGTGAAGAAGGAGAGTGCAAAACTTGGGTTGAAACTTAACATTAAGAAAACCAAGATCATGGCATCCGGCCCTCTCAATTCCTGGCAAATAGATGGGGAAGAAATGGAGGTAGTGACAGATTTTATTTTCCTGGGCTCCAAGATCACTGCAGATGGGGACTGTAGCCAAGAAATTAAAAGACGCTTGCTCCTGGGGAGGAAAGCCATGGCAAATCTAGACAGCACACTAAAAAGCAGAGACATCACCCTGTCAACAAAAGTGCGTATAGTCAAGGCTATGGTCTTCCCAGTTGCAATGTATGGCAGTGAAAGTTGGACCATAAGAAAGGCCGAGCGCCAAAGAATTGAGGCCTTTGAACTCTGGTGCTGGAGAAGACTCCTGCGAGTCCCTTGGACTGCAAGGCGATCAAACAGGTCAGTCCTAGAGGAGATCAATCCTGATTGCTCTTTAGAAGGCCAGATCCTGAAGCTAAAACTCAAATACTTTGGCCACCTAATGAGAAGGAAGGACTCACTGGAGAAGAGCCTAATGCTGGGAAAGATCGAGGGCAATAGAAGAAGGGGACGACAGAGAATGAGGTGGCTGGATGGAGTCACTGAAGCAGTAGGCGTGAGCTTAAATGGACTCCAGATGATGGTAGAGGACAGGAAGGCCTGGAGGAATGTTGTCCATAGGGTCGCGATGGGTCGGACATGACTTCGCAGCTAACAACAACAACAACAAAACTTTCACGCTGTAAAAAAAGGTCTTACCATGTGATCCTCACCATGCTGATCTCCCTTGATGAGTTTTACTTTAGTTTAGTTGTGCCATCATCATTTCTAAAGCTTCATCTGATGCCTCCGAAACAGAATTACCTTGTTTGTCAGAACCTATTCTTTCATCTCCATGGGCTTTCCCTATTTTCCTGATGAGAAGTATAGGTCGTTCCATCTTGCTCTTGCTCTTTTTCAGTCTTCCAACTCACTTTACAATTCCATATGCCAGTCCAGTGTTGGGAAAAGACTTAATGAATTCTAATAGACTAAGACTGAAGGAGTTAAATAGTTGAATGCAAAACAGTTTATGAATAGCTAGTCCCATAAACTATAGGGATGAAGGATGGATATCTCAGATATTACATAATTCTAAATTACTTTATTTATTTTTAAATCTATTGTTTAGAAGTGCTGGTAATGAATTGGAACTTTGCTGCTGCTTGTACATCTGTAATTCAAAGAAGAGAACAAGATACTGTCACTTGTTAAAATTAGTTGGGTGTGTTGGTTAAGGTGTTGGACCAGGAGCAGGGGCACCCAGGTTCTGGTCCGCTACAGTCATAGAGTCTTACTGGGTGACTCTGGGCCAGCCTACCTCACAGAATATTTTTTTTTATTTAAAAAGTTTTACAATACATTTTGACTTTAATCCCCCCCTCCCCCACCCCTCTCCCTCTCCCTCACTCCCTCCTCCCCCCCCCGACTTCCCAGAGCTTAATACAGGGCATAAAATCAAAAAACAAACATAAACACCCCTATGTTATCAACAATAAACTATAAATTCTATCTCTCTCTAGCTCATATAAAATGAGTACAAACAATATTAATATTACAAATAAAGTAGAAAAGAAAAAGAGGAAAACAGAAAAAGATCTTTACTCAAAATAAATTTTCTTAATCCCAGTCCTTATTCATATTAATTTCAAAAAAAAACAACAAAAAAAAAGAAAAGAAAGAAAAAACTTTCACCTGCTATTTGTATTCTCCCACCTTTCCGCTTATCTCTGTTAATCTTAATAATCTCCAACCAAACTAAACTATAATCAAAAATAGTTCTTGCATATATCACGCCAAATGTCTCACAGTTCCAAATCATCCTTAAGTTCAAATAAAAGTTCAGATAAAAAGAATATATAAAATAAAAATAAAAATTTTTTAGGCAATCTCTAAGACAACTTGTTGTTAATTAGGAGCTTACATACCCACTCTTAGTTCAACACATACTTTAAGTCCATAACCCTAATATACTTTTCTAGCAAGCAAATAATCAATCTTAGATTGTGTAAAATATTAAAAAAAGAAAAAAAACTTTCTTTCTCCTCTATAATAATTTTGCTCCATTGACATTCTAATCTAAAAATTTAATCAGCAATCTTAACGCCCCAAAACTTTTGGAGCACCTCTGTCATGACCCCCAAAACTTCTTTAGACCTCTCTCCTCCTACATCTTCACTGTAAGCACACTTTGAAGATTCCATAATTTTCTGCTGGTCTTGCTCTCGCTCTCGTCTCGCTCTTCTTAGGGCGGCACGCGTCATCTTCTGGCCTCCTGCAGCAACCGATGAAACTGTAGCTTGATCCCCTCCAACACCATTGTCCTCTGTCTGTCTATCTGCAACATCTTGAAACTTTCCCACACCGTATCCTTTTGCAGCTTCCAAAAATGATAGGGGGGTTGCTTTTAACACATTACTATAAAAATCACGTGCCTGAGCCACAGTAACCAAACGATGTCTTTTACCTTCGTACGTCGCCACCAACCCAACTGGAATCTCCCATCTGAACTTAATATCACGTTTCTTAAGTTCCTGTACTAGAAATGCAAAATCTTTCCTTCTCCTTAGGATCTTCAGAGGGATCTCTTTTAAAACCAAAACTTCTTGCTCAGCCACTACCAAATTAGTATCATAAGCAGCTTGAATGACTTCATCTCTAATTACTCTCTTTGTAAAATAGACCACCACATCTCTGGGTAGCTTCCTCTGTCTTGCAATCCATGAATTTACACGAAAAACTTTGTCCATATTTCCCTCAATTTCAAATGCTGACTGGCCCAGTACCCCTTCCAGAGCCTCAGAAATCAGCTGCTTTAAATCTTCTTTACCATTCTCCTTTAAACCCCTAATTCTAATAGCATACTGCATCTGATTATACTGAACAAGGCTCAATTCTTCGTCCACTTTATCCCTTATATTTTCATTTTCTAATACCTTTGCTTCTAATATAGAGTTCTTTTGACTGAGATCCTCCACTTTTATATCCAGCTGTAGCACACATTCAGCTACGGATTCAACCGTAGACAAGATGTCCACCCTCATTGCTCTCAGCTTCTCTTCCATCTTCTTCTCCAATTTCTCCATTTTCTCCTCCAATTTCTCCTCCAGCTTTTTCAACTTTTCATCCATCATATCAGACATCAGTTGTGCATGCTTTCCAAGAGCGTCTTGTAAATCCTTAAGCGTCAATACCGGGGGAGATGCAGGAGGAAGCAAAGCTTGCAGTGAGGTCTCTTGCACCAGGGAAGACCCCGCATTCCGAAGAGCTTTAGAAGTTTTAGCCGCCATCTTCCCCCACTTTCACTTATTACGCAGTTTCACTTTAAAGCTATAAAATCCATTGAGCTAGAGAGTAAAAATAAAGAGTCCACTTCACCTTGACCTCCTGTACCGCTCTGCCTGCATCTTGATAATCAAAAGTATTTCCTTTTGGCAGGGGTGGTTGCTAACGCCTGGCTCTGCTCCAAGAATCCCAGAGCAGAGGCGCTGCGCAGCTCGGAGCAACCCAGGCTTCGGGGGGGCTCATCCTTCAGCCGCCCAAGCTCTCAGCTCAGGCAGCCCCGGAGAGCTCAACCCCTACCTGGGGCCTCACCCCCTCCTCTTCTCCCAAGGAGGGGGCTTCAAATCCATCTAAACAGCTGATCGGCGCTGTTTACGATGGAAAAACACAGCTGCGGAGCGGGCAGCCCGAAAACGGCTGTCTTTCGACGTCGCGTCGCCACCGGACCCTACCTCACAGAATATTGTGGAAAAAATAGGAGGCAGTGCACTATCTATGTCAGGTATTGTTGTACAGTGGTTAGAATGCAGTATTGCAGGCTAATTCTGCTGACTGCCAGAAGTTTGATCATGACTGGCTCAAGATTGACTCAGTCTTCCATCCTTCCGAGGTAAGTAAAATGAGGATCCAGACTGTTGGGGAAAATATGCTGACTCTGTAAACCACTTAGAGAGGGCTTTAAAGGTGAACCCAGGGTTCATTGGATAAATGCCTCTTTCCAGAATGTATACAGACCAAAAATGGTCTCTAGAGCACAAGAAGTATGTAGGACTTGAGAGCCAAAGAGTTCTCAAACAGGAGGGAGAAAAAATCCGACTACTTCAGTCTACTCTCCAGTTTATTCTTAAATCTAAAGTAAGAGCCTTCATAAGACTTCTCCCCATTGGTTTGCAGTACTAATACAATATTAAGGAATTATCCTTTAGCACTGAAGGAGCTATTTCACTATTACTTGAGACCTCTCTACTACTCATAATTGAGCCACTAGATTCTCAATCTATAAAATGTATGCCAAACTTGAAGAAATGATTTTTATGGAATATCCTATTTCCCTTTACATCAGCCTTGGGACTGTTTTTCAAATAGACATAACATCTGGGACTGGTAAGACATCTCATTGGATGCTGCAAGAGTGAGGAAAGAAGGTTAATAGATCATAAGCGTACAAAATCATAGAGCTGAAAGGAGGTCACTGAGGTTGTTCAGAACAGCACTCCAAAATAAAGTATCCCTGACATATAGCTGTCTGCTCCATCCATCACTCCTTTTTAGTTTGTACATTTTTCTAATATTTTATCCATACAGGCCATTCTGTAACTTAAACTATTTCTGGAATAATAGCAAATGAGTTATTACCTTATTTTGTGTCAAACAAAGTTCCTTGTATTTGATCAGCATAGTCTTATCCACTCCTGAGTCTTTTCTTCTCAAGGTTACCTTATACAAACCCAATTCCTTCATTCTCACTTTATAGGGTTTGCTTTTAACCTCTAGTTCTCCTCAGGGGCAATCTCTGAACCTGAACCATCACATCCCAAAACTAAAGACCAGGTTCATTTCAAACAAAGCCCCAAATACCAACCCTACTTGAACATTCAGAAGGATCCATGGTTCATGGTATTGAAAGACACTGAGAAGTTCAAGAGAACTAGTAGAGTCACATTCAGCCCATCCAGCACAACTCATCCAGAAAGACTACTAGAGCAGTGCAGTACTCTTGGAGCAATGGAATGAAAATACCTTACTTGCTCAGCTAACTGCCTGTGATGTTCTTCAGGTTCAGGGAAAAAAAAATCTATCTTGGATCCTAGCCAATCAGATCTCAAATTGCAAATAAGCATGAATCAAATGACATAACCCATGGTTATGTTGCAATGTGCTACATTATAACAGGAATTCAAGTACCGGTATTCCAAACCATATAAGACATGAACTATTTCTGACAAAGAAATAGAATAGAAATAGTTTAGAATTTGACCATTTAACATTCTATCATACCAGACTGGCACTGAGAATATGAGATCTTTCCAGTGTCCAGCTGTCCAGAGATGCACTATGTCAGATGCCTCACTAATCTTTATTTTCACCAAGAATGAAGAATTCAACATTATGTCTTATTGGGAAGAAGCTGCCAAAGTCACACACACAATACCATGATATACACCAGGGAATTAAGTGAAGTGATTTGTGTTTCATTGTTTTGTTAGGTTCCTTGTACTATGTGAGCATGAAACATTTATTAGTAATCCCACTGGAAGTTCTTTAATAGTTAGTTTAAAGCCAGAGGCAATACATTTATATGGGCCATTAGTTGAATACTGAGCAACTAACAACATGCTCATTAATTTATGTATAAAACACACAGAGATCATTTTATGGTGAAGCACCTCACTCTCAGCAGGTGCAAATACAAATTTAATCCCAGATGGAAAACAAAGAGATGCATGTAGTTTCATATGTCACCCACTGACACATTGAGTATATACCCCTTAGGTTATACATTTACAAAACAAAAACAAAAACAAACAAAAAAACCCAAAGAGAACTACAATTCATAAGTAGATGTGAGCTGGAATAAATATTTTCCACCATCATATAGTAGGTAGGCCCCTTCATGGATTACTGCCTTGTCGTGGCGAAGGGGCTTGCGTAATTCAATGAAGCTATGAGCTATGCCGTGCAGGGCCACCCAAGACGGACAGGTCATAGCCGAGAGTTCTGACAAAACGTGATCCACTGGAGAAGGAAATGGCAACCCACTCCAGTATCTTTGCCACGAAAACCCTATGGACAGTACCAAAAGGCAAAATGATATGATGCTGGAAGATGAGCCCCTCAGGTCGGAAGGGGTCCAATATGCTACTGGGGAAGAGCAGAGGGCTAGTACTAGTAGCGCCAGAAAGAATGAAGCGACTGGGCCAAAGCCGAAAGGACGCTCAGCTGTGGATGTGTCTGGTGGTGAAAGGAAAGTCCGATGCTGTAAAGATTTTTTCTCCATAGGAACCTGGAATGTAAGATCCATGAATCAAGGAAAGCTGGACATGGTCAAACAAGAGATGACAAGACTGAACATCGACATCTTAGGTATCAGCAAACTAAAATGGACAGGAATGGGTGAATTTAATTCAGATGACCATCAGGTATACTACTGCGGACAAGAATCCCTCAGAAGAAATGGAGTAGCCTTCATAGTCAATAAAAGAGTAGGAAAAGCAATACTGGGATACAATCCCCAAAATGACAGAATGATCTCAGTTCGAATCCAAGGCAAACCATTCAATATCACAGTAGTCCAAGTCTATGCCCCAACCACCAGTGCTGAAGAGGATGAAATTGACCGGTTCTATGAAGCCCTACAGCACCTTATAGAACTAACACCAAAAAATGATGTCCTTATCATCATGGGGGATTGGAATGCTAAAGTAGGAAGCCAAAAGATAACTGGAATAACAGGCAAGTTTGGCCTTGGAGTACAAAATGAAGCAGGGCACAGGCTGATAGAATTTTGTCAAGAGAATACGATGGTCATAGCAAACACTCTTTTCCAACAACCCAAGAGACGGCTCTACACATGGACATCACCAGACGGTCAACACAGAAATCAGATTGACTATATGCTCTGCAGCCAAAGATGGAGAAGCTCTATACAGTCAGTAAAAACAAGACCAGGAGCTGACTGTGGCTCAGACCATGAGCTTCTCCTTGCAAAGTTTAGGCTTAAACTGAAGAAAGTAGGGAAAAGCACTAGGCCACTCAGATATGAATTAAATCATATCCCTGTTGAATATACAGTAGAGGTGACAAATAGATTTAAGGAATTAGATCTGATAGACAGAGTGCCTGAAGAACTATGGACAGAGGTTCGCGACATTGTACAACAGGTAGCAACCAAAACCATCCCAAAGAAAAAGAAATGCAAGAAAGCAAAATGGCTGTCTGAGGAAGCTTTGCAAATAGCTGAGGAAAGGAGGGAAGTGAAAGGCAAGAGAGAAAAAGAAAGATACGCCCAATTGAATGCAGAATTCCAGAGAATAGCTAGAAGAGATAAGAATGCCTTCTTAAATGAACAGTGCAAAGAAATAGAAGAAAACAATAGAATAGGGAGGACCAGAGATCTTTTCAAGAAAATTGGAGAGATGAAGGGAACGTTTAATGCAAAAATGGGCATGATAAAGGACCAAAATGGCAGGGACCTAACAGAGGCAGAAGAGATTAAGAAGAGGTGGAAAAATTACACAGAAGAACTATACAAGAATGAGCTTAACGTCCCAGATAATCACAATGAGGTGGTCACTGACCTCGAGCCAGACATCCTAGAATGTGAAGTGAAGTGGGCCTTAGAAAAGCTGAGCAACAACAAAGCTAGTGGAGGTGACAGTATTCCAGCTGAGCTATTCAAAATCTTAAAAGACAGTGCAGTAAAAGTGCTACACTCAATTTGCCAGCAAATTTGGAAAACTCAACAGTGGCCACAGGATTGGAAAAGATCAGTTTACATTCCAATTCCAAAGAAAGGCAGTGCCAAAGAATGTTCAAACTATCGCACCATTGCACTCATTTCTCATGCTAGTAAAGTCATGCTTAAAATCCTACAAGCTAGACTTCAGCAGTATGTGGATCGAGAACTACCAGAAGTACAGGCAGGATTTCGAAGAGGCAGAGGAACTAGAGATCAAATTGCCAACATACGCTGGATCATGGAGAAAGCTAGGGAGTTCCAGAAAAACATCTACTTCTGCTTCATTGACTATGCTAAAGCCTTTGATTGTGTGGATCATAACAAACTGTGGCAAGTTCTTAAAGAGATGGGAGTACCAGACCATCTTATTTGTCTCTTAAGAAACCTATATGCGGGTCAAGAAGCAACAGTGAGAACTGGACACGGAACCACTGATTGGTTCAAAATTGGGAAAGGAGTCCGGCAAGGCTGTATACTGTCGCCCTGCCTATTTAACTTATATGCAGAGCACATCATGAGAAAGGCAGGGCTAGATGAATCAAAAGTTGGAATTAAGATTGCCGGAAGAAACATCAACAACCTAAGATACGCAGATGATACCACTCTAATGGCAGAAAGTGAAGAAGAACTAAAGAGCCTCTTGTTGCGGGTGAAGAAGGAGAGTGCAAAACTTGGGTTGAAACTTAACATTAAGAAAACCAAGATCATGGCATCTGGCCCTCTCAATTCCTGGCAAATAGATGGGGAAGAAATGGAGGTAGTGACAGATTTTATTTTCCTGGGCTCCAAGATCACTGCAGATGGGGACTGTAACCAAGAAATTAAAAGACGCTTGCTCCTGGGGAGGAAAGCCATGGCAAATCTAGACAGCACACTAAAAAGCAGAGACATCACCCTGTCAACAAAAGTGCTATAGTCAAGGCTATGGTCTTCCCAGTTGCAATGTATGGCAGTGAAAGTTGGACCATAAGAAAGGCTGAGCGCCAAAGAATTGAGGCCTTTGAACTCTGGTGCTGGAGAAGACTCCTGCGAGTCCCTTGGACTGCAAGGCGATCAAACAGGTCAGTCCTAGAGGAGATCAATCCTGACTGCTCTTTAGAAGGCCAGATCCTGAAGCTAAAACTCAAATACTTTGGCCACCTAATGAGAAGGAAGGACTCACTGGAGAAGAGCCTAATGCTGGGAAAAGTTGAGGGCAAGAGAAGAAGGGGACGACAGAGAATGAGGTGGCTGGATGGAGTCACTGAAGCAGTAGGCGTGAGCTTAAATGGACTCCAGATGATGGTAGAGGACAGGAAGGCCTGGAGCAGGGGTCGCCAACCTCAAAAAGTAAAAGAGCCACCGGGAACCGGTTCCATCACAAATTAAAAAAACTGGGAGCCGCGTGCGTGTGTCCATGCACGCGCACGTGCAAAAAACGTTTTGCGCATGCGCAAAATGTTTTTTTGCGCATGCGCAAAACGGTTTTTTGCGCATGCGCGGACGCACGTGGTCGCCATTTTTTTTTAAAAGTCAGATGGAACCGGTTCCCGGTTGCCCGACGGCGACGGCCCGTCTGCAAAGCTGCCGCTTTCGGCAGCTTTGCAGACGGGCCGCGGCAGCTTCCTCAAAGAACGACGCCACGGCCCGTTCGCACGGAGGTACGCGCGCACCTCTCCAAAGGTTTGGGGAGGTGCGCGCGCAGCTCCGCCCATTCGGGGAGGTGCGCACGCACCTCTCGGAACGGGCCGCGGCGTCGCTCTTTCAGGAAGCTGCCGTGGCCCATCTGCAAAGCTGCCGCTTTCGGCAGCTTTTCTGACGGGCCGCGGCAGCTTCCTCAAAGAACGACGCCGCGGCCCGTTTGCGCGGAGGTACGCGCGCACCTCTCCAAAAGTTTGGGGAGGTGCGTGCGCAGCTCCGCCCATTCGGGGAGGTGTGCGCGCACCTCTCGGAACGGGCCGCGGCGTCGCTCTTTCAGGAAGCTGCCGTGGCCCATCTGCAAAGCTGCCGCTTTCGCATGCGGCTCCGGAGCCACGGGTTGCCGACCCGTGGCCTGGAGGAATGTTGTCCATAGGGTCGTGATGGGTCGGACACGACTTTGCAGCTAACAACAACAATAGTAGGTAGGACAAACTCACAAGTTTTGTTGAATAGGAAACCAACAGGTTGACATGTACAACACACACAAACACATGCACGCTTTGTCTTAAAGTAATTATAAAGCATTCGCCCAGGACTTCATTTTCTATGTCGATTTCTACCTATTTTATTCCCATATAAGAAATATCAAATTGGGTTAATGTAAGTATTTCTCTGTGTGACAGAACACGTTAAGTTATAATTTATATAACAGAGCAGAAAAAGCAACAAAATCCATTTAACTGAAGAATGGCACATTCCATTGCTTTTTAAAATTCTTCTCATGCTATGTATGTTATCTTCCATTCTTTTTAGTGAATTCATATCAATTGCTATTCTCAGATATAACATGTTTTCTATTGACTTTCAGAAAACTCCTGTGATTTGCTATTATGGCTTTCATTCTTCATTTTTACATGAGCTTTTTAGACAAGTTTTCTTTTATGTATGTATTTACTAACATTAATTCTTTTTAAAATCTTTTTTTTACTGTTTCTTACTTTAATTCCTGAGTATTAATTTCCCTAGGATTTACTCAATATGTATCACTATTTGTACTTGAGAAAAATATTTGTGTTAATATTTTTAATTTAATTAATTATTAATTAATTAAATGTATTATATATAGTAATGTTTGCACCATTGGAAACATTTTTAGGAGTAAATTGCTTAAATCTCCCAACAAACACTGGCAGATTTTTTTTCTGCCATAATTTTTTAAAATTTTTGCAATAAATTTATTGAATTTGAATTTGTGGCATATTTCTTTTATAATTCTAAAACAATAGTCCTATTCATAACAGCTATTGTAGGCTGTAAAAATCTGAGTTATTAACATAAGTGAATATTATCTGAAATATTAACTACACTTCCCATTCTATAAATAAATTTATTTCCTCCCTCCCTCCCTCCCTCCCTCCCTCCCTTCCTTCCTTCCTTCCTTCCTTCCTATATACACATATCTATTCAGTGATCATACTTTGTCTTCTTTAAAACAAAGAAGTACCTAAAACTATGTTTTTCCAATAATGATAGTTATTCTTCAGTGTTTTCTTTTTTGTTTCTTCTATCTGCTCACCCTGAATGAAATGAACAGGTGGAGCAGTGGGCTAATGCCTCTTTAAGTAACACCAGCTGCCTGCAATTAGTGCAGGTTCGCATCCCACCAGGCTCAAGGTTGACTCAGCCTTCCATCCTTCCGAGGTAGGTAAAATGAGGACCCAGATTGTTGGGGGCAATAAGCTGACTTTGTAATAATGCTGCTTGGGGTGTGTGCGAAAGCCCTAATAAGCAGGCATATACATAGAATGAAGGCTACTGCTAAGCTTGTAAGCCGCCCTGAGTCTTCGGAGAAGGGCGGGATATAAATGGAATTAAAATAAATTAAATAAAAAATTACTACATATTTCAATAAGCCTTTTTTTAAAAAATTGACTTGTAAGGCCTTTGTTGGTTTAAAAAGCAAGTTAAAAACCAATATGCAGCAAAAATGTTATCTGCTCTATCCAGGGCTTTTTTTTGTCATAGAACGCCCAGAACGCAGTTCTGACACCTTTTTTGGATGGAACCTTGTAGGATAGGCCAGGTGGGTTGTATGAAGTGTGTGAGTTCCGGCCCTTTTTTTTTTTTTTTTTTTTACAAAAAAAGCACTGGCTCTATCTGGTTTTGATGGAACCAAGGAAAGAGAAATGGATTGTTGGAAGTAACCTGCAGAGCATGGAGCTAAAAAGAACCAGTAATCACAGCAGGATTTGTCATGTTTAAGTAAATGCATGGGTTTGTTCTTATAATAGGGAATGTGTGAACCATAATCATGAAGTCAGCTGCAAAATAAGACTCCTGCTGTGGATTTTTTCACTGTGAAGAAGAGACCTAACCAACTTCTTCATTCATACTGAGTTAATTTAGAAATTCCACACAGTTTGGAATTTAGCAGATGCTCACTCAACACAAGATGTGGGGCCAATGGCTATATTAATTGAAGTTTCTGTTTTCTTCCAGGAGTGTAAACTTCCAATAAATATTTTGCTACAGTCAGCTTCCTTGAAACAAGGTTTCACAGACATAATCAACAAACTATTTGAGTGGATAACTAGCAAGCAAACAAGCAAAACTAGATAGATACAGTATAGTCTCAAAACTACAGTAACCTGAGGCTCAGCTTCTTGTATTCAATTGTATTACAATTGCTAGCAATTTTTCCATATCATTACTACCTTTGTTGGTTGTTCTTCTGTCTGGGATGGTCAGTGAATAATAGAAAAGAATATAGTGAATCTAAAATGCATTTTGAGAAACTAGAATGTGTGTGTAACAAATGATTATTAGAACCTTGAATTGCAAATATTATGATTATTAATTTCCTTCAATTTTATTTCTTAACCTAACTTTCAAGGGTACAAAGCAGAAAACTAATGAATAACCTTGTCTTGTTTATCAGTCTTAGTACAACCTGGCTCAGAGATAAACTTCTGTATCATCAGAAGAGCAATCTGTGAAGAAATTTATAATGTTTTAACTAACTGAAGTGAGAAACCAAAAGGAGATTTAGGTTGTGTTAATAGAAAAGGCACTAGGGAATAGAAATTTTCTCCTCATTCAGCCTTCTTGAGGAATTCAATTACAAGTATGTAACTATGATCTAGAATCTATTACTTGGATAGTGCAAAGGTAATCAATAAACTATATTAGAGAGTTTCCACACTATGTCATCATTTCTATAATAGACAAAGCCTCATTATTCCACTTGTTTTGCAGCTGCTGTAACCTAATTTTCAAGAGTTCCATTGTGGAATTATATCAAAGATTATTAAGTTTTATGTCTCCGGACATGGGTTATATCTACAGAAAAAAAATATCAAGCTAATTATGTAACAGCAAAAATCTGATTAGGTTGTATCCAGAGACCAAATATATCATCTGAATCTGAAAAGGTCAGAATAGCCACAAAGTGACCTCTACATTTTATGGCAAAGAATGAACAAGTTACTCATGCGGTAATGTGCATATAAGTTCCACTGGGCAGAAATAGATGGCTGAATGTAGATGTAGGATCTTCTCCCTAGAAGCTAACTGCAACTTTATATGCCTTCTTGACATGTTCTACATGGAGAATTGTCCTGACATTGCTATTTTATTGTGCTCAATATTCTACAGAATATTTACTATTTGCAGAATGTCATTATATTAAATTATCAAATGAAAACTATTAAATGAATTCTGGGGTTCAGTCCCTTATTTCCATATCTTCTGCAATCTAGTGCTGCATCTACTACTATTAAGCTTCTAATTACTCCAATCCCTCTTTTGCATCACTTTTATTTTTTTTATTTCCATCTTTTAAATGTTGTTATGTGAGTATAAGAACTCACTATCTTGTACTATCTACAGAATATTGACAACAACATAGAGACAAGCTCATATATATTTTTTTGTCTCTACAATTAAAGTCTCTTCATCCTACAATAGAGAATAAATTTTTCCAGTTATTTTTTTAAAATTGAATTGTTTACTTTACACCTTTTAAATCTATATGTGGATCATCACTTGCCATTCGAAACCACACTTTGGAGAATTTATTCAGCCTTTATTAACCCTACTTATGGAATTTTCAATCTTTATGGTATTAAAATTCTAATCCTTTTTAAATAATCTCAATCTTAAAGGCTGTTGCCCTTACAACAGTTTTAAGTGAAAACTGATACCCCCTTTCCTTCAAGGATTGAAATGTGCAGCTTTTTGAGTAAAAATGAACCAATCTGTATTAGAGAGATACTATAAAGCCTTGCTATAACTCATGAAACACAGATTGCTTCCTTTTCACTTTACTTTTTCCTAGGCCATAAATCTGTTGCAATTTATGATCTGTGGGTAGCTCTCTGTAGCTAAAATTGAAGCATTCTTTCATATTAGTGCTACTTTATTGTTTACCATTTCCTTTGCTCTCTTTATGGTATAAAAACCTGCTCCATTTTGTTTTTTATGAATATTTGAGGATATCCTCTTCAACACATTCACACAGCTTTCATAAATCTTGTTTTGGCACTCCTGGATTATATGCCTTAATTTTGGCCTCTAATGGATTAATGGGGAGGTGGAGGGAAGGAGAGAGAGAGAGAGAGAGAGAGAGAGAGAGAGAGAGAGAGAGAGAGAGAGAGAGAGAGAGAGAGAGAAAGACTGAAATGTTATCAGTTTTTTTCAGATCTTCCCTATGACCTTGTTGATCTTCTAGAAAGATTTTTCTCCCATTAAATGACACAATCAGAAATATTTGTTGCAAAGCTGAAAAGGTTATATCCCAAATGCTTCAAAATGATTATTTTTCCTTCATATTCCCTGCTGTAATTTTTCATCTGTGACTTACTTTTATAGATACATCTCACATATGGGACTGTGGCAGAAGAATTCTCTTTGATGTTAATTCAGGCTTTTGCCTTTCAGTTTTAAAAGTGCTGCATTTTGTGGCTTGTGGCTGTCTTCCTTAGGCAAAGGAATCCGAGGCATGGATAAAAGAAAGCAAGATGGTGGCTATAACCATTTGACTTATGATCCATCCATTTTTACATGCTTATGACTCTCACGACATTTAGTGACTTAAAAAAAAACACCATTATATCACAAATCTCCAAGACTGCATATCATTGGTTTAGCTAACTGTTATCTAAAAAAAATTAAAATCCTAGTTTAAAATAGGTGGATTAGGCACCCTGGGTAGACATCTGATAATGAACAGTTGAACTCTTTTGCTTCTAATCCTTGCCAATTTTTGCCTCCAAATCATTTGAATATTTAAGTTGTCCTTCTTTTCTTTTTTAATTATTTATGTGCCTTGAATACTTCAACTTTACAACATCCATCCCCATTTTTAGTTTTTAATTTCAGAGCCTGTTGGCACACTTCAGATGTGCTGCTTGATATTAGGCACATCTTCTATAGTGTAAAATATGATTAAAATTAAAATTGCCCTTTCATCAAAGAAAAAAGACACAAGCTGTACCTGCTAACAACTACAGCTGTAATATGTTCTGTGGAATTATAAGATATGGTAGTTTTCAGAAACTTAAAAATAGAATTTAGCATACTTAAGGTTATTCTTCAGTTGCTACATGTTCTGCTCTAAATAAAGCAAAATGAACAGTACACGGCAACCTTACAGGACTCTTGTTTGATTTCCTCTGTCCAGTCCAGTCGTGACTGACTCTCGGGTGTAGTGCTCCTCTCTGTTTCTTAGTCGAGCCAGCATTGTCCAAAGACACTTCTGTTATCATGTGGCTATGGCTATACACCCAGGCGCACGGAATACTGTTACCTTCCTACCAAAGTGGTACCTATTTATCTACTGGCATTTGATTGATAGCAGAAGTGCTAGGTGGGCAGGAGCTCAGGCAAGTAACAGGAGCTCATCCTGTCAAACAGCACTTGAGTCTCAAACCCAGGCTTGTCAGCTTTTTAGCTGACAAGCTCAGCATCTTTGAACACTGAGCCACCAAGTCTCATACAGAATTGTTATAGATGCTTAAACTAAATGAATGAATGCTTGCTTGCTTGTTTGGGCATCTGAGGTCTGAACAATTGAAGAATTTTAAATTTTAGTACATTTTAAAGGGTGATTTTAGCATGCTGGGATATAATTGTAAGCATCCCTATGATCTGCTACTGTGCTTGACTACTTGGTACTGACAATATATATTGTAATTCTTACAGATATAACAGACTTCAACAACCCAAATATCTATTTCTGGCTCCAATATCTTTTGCTGGACCATTAGAAATACCAAACAATGACAGCACTGCGGAATCTTAGTACATCTTTTAACTTCACCTTAATTATGGAGGTGAGAAAGGGCATTTTATAAAAACTGTGCAAACAGGGAGATTAATGCTGAATATTGTCAGTGAATAAAGACGGGGGAGAGGGGGAAGAGCACAATGGAATATCTAGTTTTATAGGAAAGTTTAATGTATTTGATACTTGAAAAGATAATTTATTATTGTATACAGACAGACTTGAATATTTTTGGATGCAGATGAAATGGTTGCTGGAAAAAAGAGAGTCCCATTTTATTGACATTATAGTAAGCAAATTAAACTGCTTATGTGCAGCTTAAGTATCCCACAAAACCTCTCATAATTCAGTTATGCAGAACTAGTTAAAAGAATCAGAAATATTTTCCACCAAACTCTTAGTGATTGCAGAATGTGTGTTGTTTTAACAGATCCATGCAAAATTGAGCCACTATGCAACATTACCTGGGCACTTTGTTACAAGTAGAGAAGGCCTTGAAGGGGAAAAAAACCATGCAAACAAGCTTTCACAGAAGCAAAGAAAATGATGACATCAGACATTCCACTTATCAGTCAAACTGGAACTGATGGGGCTGTGGTACATGCCATAAAAGGCAGAGGTGAACACCCAGGATGTTTGCATCATACCAGTCACAGCTGCAGAGAAAAATTATGCAGAAATAGATGGTAAGCCCTAAGGTTGGTTCATGAAGTTAACAACTCAACCAGAATCTGTTTAATCTCATAACTGATCACCACCTACCAGTAGATTAACTGAAAGGTTTGCTCAAATAACACTTTGCAGTCAATGAATCAAAAGCTTGCAAATTTTATATTTGCATACCACAGGGTAGGAGGCACAACAATAAATCAGATACCTTAGGCTGTATCTTAAGTTCAGGTTTACACCTTCTCAAACTTAATTTGGAAAGAGGCGTTCAGGTCAAGCAATGGAAACAAGCTGAGCAATCTTTTAATGCTGAAATTTGACATTTTTCCATGGACAAACTGTTAGCAAGAGACTACAAAGGGGAATAAAAGTAGATAACTGTGGATCAAGTGGATCAAAGAAAAAAAAAGTCTGGATTATTTTTCTCTGTTGTCAAGATTGCCAGTGATAACATTTGGTAATGAAATATTGACCAGTTGAAGAGATCAGAAGAAAACGTTGTGCCTGGTGGTTGGAGATAGTACCTTTTTTTTTGCTTCCTTTTTCTGATCTGATAACACTAGTTATCCTATGTTTGACTACTATGCAAGCTGAAATAACTTTTAGAAAGTTATTTCTTACTGCATTTTGTTTTAATATTTATTATATTGCTCCAAATTGCCAGCAGTAGTGTCTGCTATTGAAAGTGGCTGACCTTTGCTGTTTATAGAATGCTGTAGAGCAGCATTTCCCAACCTTAGGAACTTGAAGATGCGTGGACTTCAACTCCCAGAATTCCCCAGCCAGCATAGCTGGCTGGGGAATTCTGGGAGTTGAAGTCCACGCATCTTCAAGTTCCTAAGGTTGGGAAACGCTGCTGTAGAGCCCTTTCTTCTGTTAAAAAAACAGCTACAGAAAACTGCAGAACAGATTGTTTTTCAATTATACATTTGCATTATTTTTCATTAGAGGAAATTATACATTACTGGATGTTTTTCAGCTTGGATCTATCATTCTGATTTTCAGCACAACTGATCAAGGCAAAAGAAAGGTCTCAGAGGAACACATCTAGTCTCTATTTTATATATTTATAAATCTGTCCATTCCTTTTTTAATTATCCAAGATAGTTAAGTTTTGCGGCCTTAAGAGAAATTTCTGTTAGTTCATGGGAGAGGGATAGGCCCACAGAAATATAAAATTACTTGGCTATGCCAGTTCATGGTCATGTTGAAAATGACCATATTGAGATTTCTAATTGATTCTAAATCTCTTTTCATTGATAAATGTTGGCATAGCTTGCTCATAGACAGGGTTCTTCACAGCCCCACTGGTACAGTCCATGGAAATGCAACAAGGTTATTCTGGTTGCATACATTTTAGGGCTCTATCTATTCCATAGGTCCATAGTAAAAAGGTGCCTTCATACAGCAGTCACATCATCCTATCTCTAAGATGGGATTTCAGGCTTAGAACAGGACTTTGGTTAGTATCAGGACCATAAATCATGGGTTACTTTAATGTCATAAACTTCACTCTTAATAGCTGTCTTATTCTAAAACCACAGTCCTCCTTTTTCATAATGATGTCTGGTGGAGTCTGGATGAAAGAAAAAGAAACATAAAAACAAGAGGAAGTCTTAACTTCCTCTTAATTCTCGTTCATCAAGAGTTAGCACATATTGGTAACATTTGTGGCATGTTCCCTTTGTCTCCTGTTTATTGATGATGTATTTCCTGGAAAGTCAGAAAAAATAAAGGGAAACTCCAGATTTTTCCTGGCAATCACCACCCAGGGCAATGAAAGTCGTTAAAAGAAAGATATAATCAACCAGGGCAGAGGTAACACAAATAGAGCCATTCATATAAGAAAATTATATTGTGCATGCTTGGTGTGAAAAGTATTTGGAACATCAGACTTATACTGCTCCAGAAAAATGTAACACAGACAGGATATACATTTTCTCACGTGGATGTAGTCCAATGCAATATTATTCCAGCTGAACATAAATTCTATTACACTCCGTGGAAGTTAATTTGGGGTCCATATAAAGGAAAGCAGTCAAATTGAGCACCCACCCTGCCAATGAGATTAGAGTTATCTAAAGCTAAATTAACATTATTGCTTGTAAAATATGAAGAACTAATATTGTTTCATAGATTACCATATATTTCTGTTTATCTCACTACCGAAGAAAAGAGCTACTTTGATTTTCCTCCAGATTATATCTCCCCTGCTCCTTTCTTCTCTGGCCCCTCTTCAGTTTACTCCAGATTGCTAATGCCAGTATAGCTCTGTGGGTCTCCGCTGCCTTTTTTCTTTGCCCAGCTGGCTCTGTTCAGAGCAGCCTTTGGCTGAAGCCCAGTTTGGCAACGAAAAGGAGCCCTCTGCTCCAAATGCCTGCAGCTGAGCAGGTGGAAGGTCAGGTTGTAAACAGTCCCAACATCAGTGCCACTCTGAATAAAGTCGGCAGTTCCGATGCCTGCATTTCAGAAGGCCATCACATTACTGGATTCTTCCACTCCTCACCCACCCACCCTCTATTAAACTAGCTGTATTAAACTAGATATCCTTTCTTTTCTACTGGTAACACTGACAACAGAGTTAGTCACTTGGGGGTTCGGGATAGTGATGTTTTAGATAGATTAAAACTTATTTCCATATCTGTTTTTCATCCACAGTCTTTCCAAATGCAGAGATTTATGGAATGCAGCTTACCCTCCTGTAAGCACTTATTAATATAAATTCCCCAAGATCTTTTTTCAAAAATTGCCGATTTCCTATATAGGCTTTTTTATGAAGCCTTTTAAAACATAAATTTCCCCGGTGTTATCTCTCTTTATTATGTCAACACCCTGTTTTATATGCAATGTTCTGCAGGAGGTTCTGTGTGCAGGAAATCACTAGCAGATACCATGCAGAACAGCTGCTCATGCTATGGGAGAGATGATTCTGGCAGGTTTTAAATATTAATTCTGTGAAAATCTGTGGAGGATTTCTTTTTCATCCATGCTTGCAACTGCACAACTCTCTGTACACATACAGATAGTCCTCAAGTTACTACCATTCAAAAAATTTGCTGAAAAAAGTGGCTTACAACCAATCCTTGCACTTACGACAGTCGCAGTGTTCCCATGGTCATGTGATCATGAATTGGGTGCTTGGCAACTGGCATGTATTTATGACAGCTGCAGCATCCCAGGATCACGTGATCACCATTTTGATCTTCTCAGCCACCTTCTGATAACCAAGTCAATGGGATACGCTGGATTTGCTTAACAAGTGCAGCAAAAAGAATTATACATTTGTATACAATTCACCTAATAACCACTTTACTTAACAAAGATAGTTCCAGTCCCAATTGTGGTCATAAGCTAAGGACTACTAAACTGTATATAGGAGAACTAGCACTGGAGATAAAATGCTTTCTTCTGAGTAAGATCTGAGGAAGAACCTTATTGTTTGCAGGATCAGTAAGTCTCCTGCTCTTTATTATATTTTACACATTTAGGAATTAATGTAGTGGAAAAGTGACAATTACAAGCAGAAAATTATTTACTCAGTCTCTCTTCTTAGATCTCCTGATTTCCCTTTGTTATATATCTATCAGTATTACTAAAAATTAGCTGAAATGAATAACTTCCAATCTCCTTAGTAGCAAAGTTCACTAGTAAGTAAAATACAACCTCTTCTATTATCAGAGGGGAACTGAGTGGTTTAAAGAAAAACAGAGTTTCACTCAAATTTACACTTTGTACACACTTATAAAAGAATATATTATACTTTAATAAGCTATCTTATCTCACATTTCTTAGTTCCTTGATTTGCAGTGATTAAAATCCCTTACTAAACATTAGCATTACATGCTGGTATCTGTATGTCAGAGCAGAAAAGGGAAAAAAGTAGATCATATTAAACAATCAAAGTCAACTGGTTCCATGGTATGAACTTGGGATGAAGCCAGTATTATCCCATTGTTTATAGCTTTTCTAGTCTTATGACCTCTAGATGGCGCAGATTACTTTTCATGTAAGAAAAGCCCCTGATGAATTTTCTACTCTTCAGATCTTTCAAACCGGTTGGGAAGCAACTCAAGAAAAAGTTGCACAGAAGACTTCTAAAGCTGAGAAGTCAAGGCAAGATTAACAAAGTGAACTCTACAGCTGGACCTTAGATAAGCTAGAATACTTCATAGATATCATCTACTTAGATGGACTGCAGCATCTGGCAATGAAATGACCAATGGCAGCTGGAAAGATTGTTTCCACAGCTTGAAACTGGATATTCTCCACATGTTTTTAACCTACTGATTGCTCAGAGGGGTTTAAGTGCTGGCATTTAGTTCTGTATAAGGTAAGTTTATTTAATGCAAGAAATTTAATGTTTGGAGACAATCAATAGTATTCAGGGCAGCAACTGTGTTATAACAATAATCTAGTAAAGTTTTCAAAATATTAATATTTGGGGGTGAGGAAAAGGGCTACTGTTGCTCTGAACAGCATCATGTGTCTCTTTTTTCACTTAGGGTAGACAACTGTATTGTTTTTTTTTAGTTGCGGATTTGTTCGAATGAGTTTTTTCTTCACAGCACATGTAATAAAGTATGGCATCTATATCAAATGTGCTTTCTCTTTGCTGATAGGTTTTTGCAATTGTGTGTAAGTAGCTTTAGTAGACTTTAGTGGACTGTAATTTTAGGGCTTCTATGAAGGAACTGCAGTTTAATTATTTGAATTGTACACAAGACCAATTTAATATTTGTAGTTTTTATGCCGTCTGGAACAAAGAGCATTACTGCGAGGCAGTAACTTGCTGAGATGAGGTTGATTGAATGTGGGGAATTACATACCTGTAAATACAAGTTTAGCAGTTTTGTTTCTAGAGAAAAGCTCTCTCAGTATTGCTCATCTGAAGCAACAGAGAACCAAGCACTGGTGAGAAGAGGCAATAATCACAATCTGTGGATCTCTAAGTGTATAAATTAACAGCTGGTGAACAGTGAAAAGATATTTCGGGATATTTGTAAGTTGAACTGGAAATATTATACATTCATTCAGATTAGACTAATTTCATTAATGTCCCTCCATTTCAGTAGAAAAGATCAGAACTGAAGCTTTTTCATGAGGCCAAACATTTTTCAGTGTCAAAGAACATAAGAAATGTGTGTGCCAATAAGTGATCAGCTTTTGGCTACTAGTGGTGACTTCATTAATGCAAAATAGCAGGGGCAAAATCAGGGACTTGATGTTTGTTTTAATCTCTTTCAAGATTTAAGGACATCTAGATCATAAAAATTGAACTCCAAAGAGATAGGCTCTGTGTTGGTTATTATGGACTGTAGCTTCCATAATTTCTAATTGTTGACTGTTGATTGCTACTTAAAATTGGCAATCCATTTGGAAGGAACCATAGAATGTATCCTCACGTTTCTGAACATTAGTAGAGAAAGGGCTTTGAATGTATGTCTAATAATTTGTATGAAGTCCTTTTTTTCTTTCCAATCTCTGACAAAGCTATAAAATTGGTTTTCAATACTTTTGATGGCTATGTGATTTTCATAGCATATACTTCCATAAAAAAGAAAAGCATGCATCAATTAATCTTCCAGTTTATGCTCTTTCCTCACCCTTAAAACACAAACAAAGTTGTTGGTGGATTTCAGGCTTAATAATTGAAAGCTTTCAGTGTTAACATTATTAGAGGTATTAATCCGTGTAACATAAAAGTTCTGTCTTGATGCCAAATCAATCAGACTCCATCATGAAGAAATTCTTCCTGATGTCACTGAATCTGATGATAAAGTTAAGAAGCTCAAGTCCTCCTAAATCAAACTTTGAGGCTGGTGATGAGAGCCTGTTACAATTTTCTTCCAAGTCAAATGGAGAGAAAACTATTTTACACGTTGAAATAAATTATTTTTAATTCTATGATCTGTTTAATCTAAGAAATAAATGAACAAATTCTGGTGATTTGATTCTAGGATATTCTGAATGTTTTAAAAAGATCTGTTAATGAATGAAGTTAAATAATGTTTATTCATCAAAAGCTGGATAAAAGAAGTTTCATATTTTTTCTGCACCTGGGAAAAGCAGTGAATACTATTATAGTCAGTTAAATTAAAGGCATGGAGCTATTGGAGAGTTTAATTGTTGAGCTAGATAAAGCTATGAAAACTACAAAGTTAATTAGTTCAGGGGGTGATATGAACTTTGCTAAATGACTAAGATTAGGAGTATTTAATGTAATCTTTCTTGGCTGAGAAATTTTGCAATCATTCATTTAAAAAGCAGCCAAACTGAAAATAATTATTAAATGTTAATCTTTACAAATATTTCCCCAAGGCATTTTTTAAAAAAAATCCTGAGTACACAAGCAAAAGCTCTAAGCAAATGAATCAATTACCCCTAGAACTAGCCTCTTTGGCTTCAAACTGTATTCTTTGTGCCAAAGTCTGACCTGAACTGAACTGATGTAATTGAAATCTGGACTTCAGTCAGTCTAATAGTCCAAAGGAGAAAAGCCATAATTTCTTGAGTGGCAGGAGAGCACAGGGAAAAACAAGCATATATGAACTTCAGAAGCTGTACAGATTATTCAGAAGTAGCCCACTCTGCTCAGTAGGGTTTACTCACAGGTATATGTGCATTGAATTTCATCACTGTGAATTTTAATAATACTCATTATGATGTTATAATAATGTGAATATGGAAGAGTATGCCGCAGAGAAAAATGATGCTATGTTCATGTGTTCAATTTGTTAAAATTACTGCTGAAGCTTGGGATTTTGTGTTATGTCCATCTGTCACAAGAGCAAAAGAAAAACTGAAAAAGAATTCAGAAGAGAAATACGAAAATGTTTAAGGCTTGGGAAAAAAGCTTAGCTTTCCCTCCCAAAAAGAAATTAAAGTTACAAATTACAAATACTTTGAGGAAGACAAAGTATTCCACAATAAAATGCTTTCTAATCTAGAAAAAGAATATTCAATATTGAAAAATATGAAATGCCAAAACATATTTAAAAAAATAAAAAACAGTTATCCAGTGCATGAAAGATTTAACCATAAATACCTGTATATCATGGAAGTGAAATTTAATCTCTGCCATCTTACAATGCAAATTTGGCATTGTTTTGGACCAATCTATCTGAGAAATGCTAAAAAGTAGCACTTTTGTGAGGAAAGTTTATGAAATTGTAATCCTTAATTATGTGTTAATTCAATGAAGCTAATTCAGTGGAGTTTATTCCCCTGAAGGTTATAGAATGACCCAGTACCAGTATAAAAAAGCAGCTATTCTATTATCCTATTTTCCTGATATTATAAGTGAAATACATTGAAATATAAATGGGGAAAAAACTTTGTTATTAGTAGAAGCTTTATAGAGTATATATCTTTGATCCATTTCATATTCTGATTATTCTTAGAAGTAAACAGTAAAAATTAGACAGGGCAGAAGTCAAACCAGTTTAGATTAGGGATGAAAAACCCATAATTTGGGGATTCAAGTTGGGGAACAGATAGACTCAAAAAATTGATTTGGTAGAAGAAATATGGTTGCATTGATAAATTGATTCATTACTTTTATTTAATGTGAAATACACTGTAATGAAATAAAAGTCTATGCAAGCTTTTAAAAACTTTTCTACATGATGTTTTTCTTTCTCTTGGTAGCAGCTACATAACTTTCAGTTTCAGAACTTCAAGCCACAGTCTAGACTAGGATTTCCCAACGTTGGCAAGTTTAAGACCTATGGACTTCAACTCCCAGAATTCCCCAGCCAGCCTGGGGATTCTGGGAGTTGAAGTCCATAGGAAATCCTGATCTAGAGCATCTCCGCTGACTGCAGACACAGATGCAGAATTAAGAAACTGTAATAACATTGATTTGGTGGAATGTTAGATCAGTTCAGGGTTTAGGAGTAGTTGAAGCCTCTAGACGATCTTAATGTCTTTAATGAAAGATTAAGGAAGTGCTGCCAAAGTGGGGGAGCAAATTGCTAATCCCAACACAAACTGCTTGGAAGATAAAAGTCGCATGCAGTAAAAAGAGGCAAGTCAATTGTCTCACTCACATCCACCCCCCCAAGGAGACAGAACAACCACAATAACAACAAAGGAAATACTGCCAAAATCAGCACACTTTAATACCATTAACAAAATTCAATATCTGATTGGGAGGATCCCTGTAATGTCCTGTTCCATTTCAGTATTGACTGTATTCTAGTTCCAAGCCTTGTGGCTTATATACATGCAGATAAAATCACATTTCCCAGAAGGATATTTATAGGGGAGAAGATCAATAGACCTGGCTGACTGTTACCAATTTAAATTGAGAGAAGGGAGGGGAATAATTGTAATAATCTAGGCTTAGTTTTCCAGCAGAATACACTAATTTGTAATACATGAATAAACATCCATGATATAGGCTTAGAATATTTTAAGATGCATGCATTCATGTTTCTTGCAAAGCAGAATATGGTTTACATTCTTTGCTTATTGACTCCAGCATAAACTAATGAATAGGTTATATAAATGGGCTTTACACACCCTTTGTTTATCATCAAATCACCTCAAACAGCATGCTATTTCATGAGAAACAACAGCCTGAAAAGTATCAAGCAATTGTTTCAAGTACCTAGACAAAATGGAACCTATAAAAATGAGCCATGGCATTTGTGAGGCCTTCTCCACTTTTGAGCCTGGGATTCTGTTATATTCATGGGATCTCAACAGATTTCCCACCAATCACAAGATTCAATGGGAAGTACTGAGAATAAATTCTAAAAGTGTTTCGTCACCCAAGAACTGGAGATGTTTGCATTAAGTGCATAGGAATTGTATTAAGTATATAGGAAATGGGAACACATTAGAATATTGCAATCCTTTCACTAAAGATCTGGGACAGATAAAACCAAGTTTACTCTGTTTATATCAGACTGCAATGTAAAAGTTTGTATCTATTTTATTTTATATAGAGCAGCCTGCCTTTTTCATCTCTCCTCATGCCATTGATATGTGTTGGATTGCAGCTCATATAATCTCCAGCCAACAGACTAAGTGTATCTGGAGGGCATTGGATATTAGAGACTTTAGATTTGAGGTGTCCAAACCTAGCAACTTTAAGACTTTGGCCATGGAGGAGCAGGTCATGGAGGAGCAGTCCACAAGTCTTAAAGTTGCTGGGTTTGGAGACCCCTGTCATAGATCTACATCTATAAAATTGCTACAATGTCTACAGTTAAAAAAGTTTGGATTAATGATTACCAGGGATATAGGTTATTTTAATGAATGCACACATCCCTCTGTCTGCACCCCACCACTTGCTTTTGGGAATCCTTTTGCATTGAATGTTGACTGCTCAGATAGATTCTGCAAATATTTTTATTCTGACTAACTTTTTATTAAATTACATAGGCAGCTTTTTAGGTTTTAATCTATGTTGTAAATCTTTTAATCCTAATTCCTTATTTTGTAATGTCTCCTATAAAAGTTTCAAAGAAAGGCAGGGTAGCAATTGCATAATTATTCAGGGATAGCTGTTGTAAATGCTGCTTCTGGAAATATATCTGGGGTAATTTTTTTTCTGCTCTTATTGCATAATTGCTCCTGGCTACAGAACTGCTGCGATGTATTGTGTTTCTATATCATCTTTAAATCATGCAAAGCAGCCTTCCCCAATATGGGCCATCCAGATTGTTTGGATTTGCATAATCTCCCATATTCTGCAATGGCTGTCATGTCATTGTAGTTTAGCACATCTAAAGTACACTGAGTTGGGAAAAGCTGCTATTGGCGTTTCAATACAAGGGACTTTAATGTCATTAGAATATCACTTGTATCATCTATACTTTTTATTTGTAAAGCATACAAATGCTCAATTCTAATACATCCCAGTTCTTGAAATAAATAAGATTGTTTGTTCTCCTTACCTTGAAATAAAAATGAGTTCTTTGTTCAAATGATTGCACAAGATTATTCAACTAAATATCTGCTACCAATAGGTCACATAAGCCAATATTCATGGCTTATTCTATTAAGCCTTTTGAAAGAGACAGTTTTTTAAGGGAAGAAATATCATCCCATTTTGCTTAAATACTGTATGTGTATCTTTTATACAAATCTGTTATCCAGGCAACTCTCCAGAGCTGTATTTTGATTTATGATGCCTTGTTAAACATATTTTCAGTGTGTCTCTGTGCACCACTCCCATGCTACAATAAAATTATGCAAATTATGCACATATCCTTCCCAAATTGACTTGAAATTATCGAACAGTTTGACATGCAGAAATAATCCAAAGACAACCGTTATTTGATAATTCACATTTATACAACTTAATACCAGCTATCTATTAATAATCATATGAGTTTAGTTTTGCTTCTGATTATCATTGTTTCTAAAAAGTATTGTCCATTGTCTTTTTTGGAACTAATACTGGAAGTATTTTAATAAACAGAAAAAAGGGCTAGCTGTGCTTCTTATAATTTGTCCAAAGTATACTGTACATCATTAGACTGAGGTTTAATCATTATAACAATATGGAAAAATCCTGAATAATTAAGTAAAAATTGAGCAATTAGTATAGATTTAAATGTTACAGAATAATAAAAAATCAACTTTCACTGTAAACCGCAGAATCATGTTTGCAATATCTGCTGTGTATCAACACAATTTTACATAAAGTTCCACTCATATCACTCATGTATTCCATTCTCTTAGGACTCATTCAAGGTATTTGGATATGCATGTATTTGTCACACACTTCACCTAACAATCATTTATTGTTTGTAATTTTTCTCTCAGGCTAGAATATTAATCAAAATTCATAATCTTCATAACAGTTCAGAATGAAGGATTTATTGTTTCAGCAACATGAAATCAGGATTCCTGCAGCAAAAATGTAAGAAGTTTTCTGATAATGTAGCCTTCATGTTTTTAAAAATTCAGCTTGAAGTTTTAAAAAGTTGGATTTCAATAAGTTGAAAGAAGTAACTTATGACCAGTTCTCACACTTATGGTCATCACAACATCCCGACAGTCATGTGAATAAAATTTGGGTGCTTGGCAACCAACATGTATTTACAATGTTTGTAGTGTCCTGGGATCATGCAATTGTTATTTGTGACTTTCTCAACCAGTGTCTGACAAGCAAAGTCAAAGGGAAAGCCAGATTTACTTAATGACATGGCAAAAAAAGAACATACTGTTTTGCTTAGTAATGGAAATTTTGGTTCCAGTTATGGTCATAAGCTGAGGATAACCTGTAGATAGACTATTTTATATGCTCTTACTTTGACTGTAAATGTTTCTTGTCCACACATATGATAGCACTCTTACATTGCAGATGTCATCTTTGTGTGACGTGAGATCAGCTTCAGCCCAGCATACACCTAACCCATCCAGGTTCAAGTGTCTGTTTGAAACTCTTAAAGGCATCATATTTTTACATTTAATAGAAACTGAAATGTTTTCTCCAATCAATGTGCATTAATCTCTGACAATCACTTATTTTTGCCAGTGTCTACATTTTGATCAAGAAAACCAAGATCATGGCATCCGGCCCTCTCAATTCCTGGCAAATACTGTAGATGGGGAAGAAATGGAGGTAGTGACAGATTTTATTTTCCTGGGCTCCAAGATCACTGCAGATGGGGACTGTAGACAAGAAATTAAAAGTTGCTTGCTCCTGGGGAGGAAAGCAATGGCAAATCTAGATAGCACACTAAAAAGCAAAGACATCACCCTGTCAACAAAAGTGCGTATAGTCAAGGCCATGGTCTTCCCAGTTGCAATGTATGGCAGTGAAAGTTGGACCATAAGAAAGGCTGAGTGCCAAAGAATTAAGGCCTTTGAACTCTGGTGCTGGATAAGACTCCTTCGAGTTCCTTGGACTGCAAGGCGATCAAACTGGTCAGTCCTAGAGGAGATCAACCCTGACTGCTCTTTAGAAGGCCAGATCCTGAAGTTGAAACTCAAATACTTTGGCCACCTAATGAGAAGGAAGGACTCACTGGAGAAGAGCCTAATGCTGGGAAAGATTGAGGGCAATAGAAGAAGGGGACGACAGAGAATGAGGTGGCTGGATGGAGTCACTGAAGCAGTAGGCGTGAGCTTAAATGGACTCCAGAAGATGGTAGAGGACAGGAAGGCCTGGAGGAACGTTGTCCATGGGGTCGCGATGGGTCAGACACAACTTCACAGCTAACAACAACACATTTTGATCACTACTATAATTTTCCAAGGAGCCAGGTTCCTGATTGCAGTTCCATTTTTCCCCAGTCTAGAAGCCAAACATTATTCAGGCATTCTAAACATTATTTGCTACAATGTATGATAATGAAAGACAAAAAAGATAGCTCTGTCTTCCTCTTTTCTTTCATGCTGCTCTCCTTGTGCATAAAGCCAGCATTTGAAGCAGGGCATATTTATTTTATTCATGTAACTTCTCTGTCAAGTGTCAAACTGTTCTCAAACCATATTCTACACCAGTGTTTCTCAACCTTGACAACTTTATGGTGTGTGGACTTCAATTCTCAGAACTCCTTGGCTAATATGAATTCTAGGAGTTAAAGTCCACACTTCTTAAAGCTGCCAAGGTTGAGAAATACTGTTCTACACTATACAGCAAACAATAGAGACGTGTTTGTCTTCATAAGAGAAGGGCATCAAGAATGGGCAATGAAAAGCAGACACCTTATTCTCTGCTTTACACTGATGGCAATGATTTTGCAATGCCCAAAAGATTATGGATCAGTACTATTGTGAGATTTATGCCTTATTTCAAAATTATCAAACACTGGATCCAGTAAGATCTTCTGTCTGGTTTGCAATTCTTTAACAATTTAAGGTGCTAGTATACTGCTTTATTGTCTTGTTGTTAAGGTCATGTGCCTTAACAACCTACCCAAAAGGAGCTTTAGAAAGATGTGTTTTTAAAATCTAGCTCATATGTGCCCTTAAATCAAAGAAAGACTGTCATTTCTTTTATTATGTGTTGTTTCTTTGAAGAAAGCTAAAGAATTTCAGAACACCAGATGTGTTTTAATAGTAAAATTAATTCTATGTAGTCTTTTAAAATTATTTGTATTCATATTGGTAAAAGCTTCATGTAATCAGCATCAAAGATGCAATTTTCTGATAAGGCATCTCTAAGTAAGGGAAATGTCACCTCAGATTTGCAGGAAAAAATGCTAACAATTTCTTTATTTGTTCATAGTTTGAACATTCACTTTGAAAACTAGAGAAGATGACATAGCATGACACGTCTAGCCACCAACAAAAAACTAGAAAAAAAGAGAATTTCAATAAAGTTTCAAGTGCTGATAGAAAAGGGGTCAGAGTACTTTATGAAATTATAAGCCTTTTGTAGGAAGAGTTTTGATTACTTAAGATGGAGAGAATCATACTGAAACTGCTCAAATCTATTACAATGGAACTGGTAATAAGATAGACATATTGCAAAGCCTCCTAAAACCTCACCACTATCCCTTCTTATCAAATATGCAATTCTATACAAAAAAAGCAAATTTGGTCATGTTTGTCCCATCTACAACCTAAAATGAGAGTAGAAGATGAGTAATGATTAAAGGAACAGGAGCATATGTCCACAACTCAATTGCAGGTACTGAAAAGGAGGTTAGTAAAGGACTACAGTTGGATCCTGCTTAAATATTATTTTCATTTCCAAAGAGAACACTCTAACAGGATCTCAAAGAATTTATTGTTCTTGCAGAAGTGAAGCTGCTCCCAACCATTAGGACAAGTGTTCAAAGTGGGGAATGTACAGCACCTTCTGGCTGTCAATTTCAAATCATGATCTGAGAGCTAGAGAATAGGATCTTGTGCAAGTGTAGTTTTCATGACCCACACAGTTGCAAGCAAATCTTAATAAAGTTTGGGATGAATGTATTTATTTATTAGCTTTATAAATGCATTGGACCTGAACACCCTAATTTTACAAAATAAAAAACCCCTCACCCTACTTGGAACTGCCTATAATCTTAGATGTTACTGCAAAAATTCTTATGTCCTTGGTTAGGACTTGAATTAAGTTTCTACCAGTTTTAGACCATGAATGAAACTATAGATTACCAGCACATAATAATACAGGTAGAATCAATTTACATCCTATAATAAAGCCTGCCCATTATTGTCATAAGTTGTGATAATTGTAAAGTAGCTCACCCATGTGACCGACACAATTTTACATCTTTTTTTGTGGGGGTCATAAAGCAAACACTGCAGTCATAAAGTAAACACTGCAGTCATGAAGAGAATATCATGGTCATAAAGCAAATCCATTGTTTGCTATGAGCTGTTTTTGCCAAAAAATGGAAATAAATGCTGGTTTTCAGAAAAACTATCATAAAATGTGGACCCCAGATGCTGCAAACAGCAGTAAATGCAGGCTGGTGGCTGAGTGTCTAACATGCTGTCACATGACCACAGAGGGGGTGGGGGCTGTCAGAACTTTGGAACCAAGTCTGTACTTGGAGAGTATTGGAGAGCCAGTTTGGTTTAGTGGTTAAGGCACCAGGCTAGGAAGTGGGAGATTGGGAGTTCAAGTCCTGTCTTAGCCATAAATGGCAGCTTTGGGTTTGTCACTCTTTCCAACCAATCCATGTCACAGGGTTGAGGAAAATAGGAGGAGAAAGGAGTATTGCGTATGCTCACTGCCTTGAGTTATTTGTAAAAATAATAAAGGTAGTAAATAAGAAATTAAATAATACAAGCTGGTTGCCAAACACCAGATGTCACATGACTGCAGAGGGGCTGGGGCTGTGGCAACTTCAGAATCAACTTATAGGTACCTTTTGGGGGGAGGGGGGTGCATCCTAACTTCAAATGGTCACTAAATAACTGGATAGAAATCGAGGACCACCTGTAATAAATTATGTTTGTATGCTGCCTGAATCTTAACATTTCTGGGGGATTACAACAGTCAAACAAGAAATTACAATAAATATAAGGACAATGTACAGAAAATAAAGACTATAAAAAACAACACACCGGTATCACAAGCGAGCCTGTGTGACAAAATGTATGAAGACAAATCAATCTTGGCCTCTTCTAACCATGATGGCAAAAAAATACTGAGGTTTCAATAGGTGGGTTCTTTAATAAGAAGCACACAATTTTTGATTGAGATAATTTCATATGCTTCATCTGCTAGAAAGGAAAGACATTAGTTCTAGACAAGGCACAGAGGGCAGTCCCAGAGAACAAGTGGAAGTGATTCAGACTCCCTAAGGATACAAGTATATGTTCCTGGGAGGGGATATCATTGAATCTTGCTTCCAACATTTGAAAATAGAACATCATATCTTACTGATGTGAATGACCTTCTAGGGGGAGCAGAGACCATATTATAAATTTATATGATTTAATAATAAATGAGCTTATGTTATAAATTAATTAGAAGAATATTCAGGGATGATGTAAAAGGGGTGCTAAGGTTCCATGAAGCAATAATAAAAGCTGTCTGATCTGTTGTTTTATAGATATCAATCTCTCTGCTTAACTTCTACCAAGCTTTATGTGGGCCCAACATAAGTAGAGAGTGGCTTGACAGTCACAATACACAATACTGGTTAGAGACTATACATTTCTTCCAGGAGGAAGTGTCTGTGTTAACCAAGATAAGTTGGACCAGGGACTCAGTCCCAAATAGTTGTTCCTCTCAGTACTTCTTAGAGCAAAATTTCATGCAGGTTACAATTTTAGAGTCATAGCCAAGCAATGAATCTTCTGTGAGTAGAGAAGATTGAGCCTGGTTCTCACTAATTTAAACTGGATTACTTCTGAATGAGTTAAGTGCAAAATCGGTGTTTTTAGGGGATTTACATTTAGGATAACATTTCAGCTTTTAAAAAAAGTGTCTGCTGCAGGCACAAATTATTGCTCATAAAAATGTGCAAATCTGATTGTTGCAATGATGGGCTATGTTGTGAATACATAGACTTGATGTTTCTAGAAAGCAGAAGATTGAAAACTGATACCTAGATATTTAAAAGTTGTGATTTGCTTGATTTGGTGGTCATTACTTTTCTAGTTATAGAGATGAATAGTGTGGTAATTACTAAATGCCATCATTTTTGTTTTTAATACAGTTAATTTTCCTTTTTTGTGTATGACTACAGTATATTGCTAGCCTTTGAAATCTTCACATAAGGTCTTATAGGTGTTATGATGACACTATCAACATATAAAAGGGTGGACAGTGGAATTCACATTTTGTGAAGAATAACTATTGATGTAGAAATTAAATGGCATAATACAGGTGTCAGGTTATCATTAACCATGTTTTTAACATACATGAAGCTATTCTCATGGAGAATCATTACTGCTGGAGGAAGCAGTGATTGATAGATGAAGCTGCTAATTTTCTCCACAGCTTTTCCCAGAGAATTGAATGACAAGCCATTTTCAGATGAATGAAAGTAGCATAGAAAGACTTTAGAAAACTGGAATAATTTTCTGCCAAATATTTATTTAATCATTCTACATTTTTTGGGTATGTCTAGTTTAATGAAGAGAAGGACAAGGGGTAACATGATAGTAGTGCTCCAATATCTCAGGGGTTGCCAGAAAGAAGAGGGAGTCAAGCTATTTTCCAAAGCACCTGAAGGCAAGACAAGAAGCAATGGATGGAAACTAACAAAAGAGAGAAGCAACCTAGAACTAAGGAGAAATTCCTGACAGTTAGAACAATTAATCAGTGGAACAACCTTCCTCCAGAAGCTGTGAATGCTCCAACACTGAAAGTTTTTAAGAAGACAACCATTTGTCTGAAATGGTATGGGGTTTCCTGTGTGAGCAGGGGGTTGGACTAGAAGACCTCCAAGGTCCCTTCCAACTCTATTATTATTATCATTACTACCCAAGTCAAACGATTCTGGTGGGTAACATATTTATATTATAATTACATAATAAAAATCAAAATTATAAAACAAGAGTATCTGTAAATCAATAAGGTGGACATAAAGTTTAATGTCAATAAAACATACATAGGGTTGACAGCCTGGTAAAGCATAACCATTAACATTTTTTTCCTAAAAATATGTGAGATGGAGCTTTATGACTTCTGGAGATAAGAAGTTGATATACTGTAGGGTAATATAATAGTCCTCAATTGAATGGCCTGTTTAGTAGCCTAGAACCTGCTTGTTCCATGACTAAAACAGTCAAGGACCTTCTGATCAAGGCGCTTGTGGATAATAAGTTGATTGTTTGATAGTTGGTGGATTAGACTTAAATTGTACAGTGTAACTTTTTGTATATTGGTGCCATTATGAAAGGCTCCTCTCTTTAGGTATCTGCAAAAAGTTATTGTTATAGTGTCTTCAGTGTGAATATCATCAATAAGGATGCCAACTTTGTTGAGATTCATCATTATGGATTGGATTAAAGGAGTTTTGACAGATTTAAGCCCACCCAATACTTTGCCATTCTCCAATTAGGCAATCAGTTTATTTTTGTAGAGAGCCAAAGAGATGGTATTGGAGAAACTATGCAGAGACAGTTATGGAAACAAAACCACCTGTTAAGCCCATGTGAAAAAGAGAAAACATTTCTGCATAGTTTCTCCAAAGTCATCTCTGAGGCATTCTACAATCTCGGAGGAGGAGACTGGGAATTAAACATTAACTATTATGTGAAATATCTCACAAAGTGAGTGATCTGTCAGACTTCCAGCTGGATCTGAGATGAACTACACTCAGTTCCCAATGCTCCCAATAATGCCCTGTTATTTAATCTTGTCAGTCTATTTAAATAAATTAGAGGACCACTCTCCTATTTAACACTGGATCTAAAGAGGGATCAAAAGGGAGCATGGAATAGATAGAATACAACCACATACAATACTAGAAAAAAAGTCTTCCACACAGCAAGACAATCAGGATGTACCTACACAAAAATTTATTTATTTATTTATTTATTTATTTATTTATTTATTTATTGTTTGTTTGTTTGTTTGTTTGTTTGTTTGTTTGATTGATTGATTTCTATGATATCAAGAGAGGAAAGAAGAGGGGATGATATGCATTGAAAAAAAGAATGGAAAGCCACTGCCTTTCACCCAGTATTCTGTCTATCTTTAAACAGGCCTTTAAAACCTGGCTCTTCTTCCAGGTTTTGGACTTTGGGCCCCTTTAAGTTGCGGACTGTACTGGATAAAAAGATTTAATTGTTCCTTCTGGGTGACTATTATCTTTCTTGATATTGTGATGTTTCTTTCTTTTATTTATTTTTTTATAAAGATTTTATCAGTTTTTCTCTTACATACATATATTAATTTTTTAACCAGCATGCTGTCTGGATTCAAAAGCACTAATACATAGTCAATTCCTAATCCTTGGTTCTTTCCTTTAGCCATTTGTAGAATGTGTTGTGTATTACTAATTGTTATTTACATTAGTTAAACAGAAGTTACAGAACTGAGGTAAAACCGCGGCAGCTTTTGACAGCTGTCAAAAGCTGCCGGGCGAAACCGCGCAAGCGCCAAAAGTGACAGCTCAACACGCGCTACAGATGACAGCTCCGAGCTGTCAAAACCAAACGAACCCGATTGGCGGAGACCACGGCGCGGGAGAAGACTCACCCGGGATTGGTCGATCCGCCGGCAGCTGTCAGTATAAATAGTTGTCATGTTCCCTTGTTCTTTGCCTGGTTCAGAATAAAAGTTAAATTGTTAACTTGCTGTCTCGCCTGCTTCTTAGCTAAAGCACTGGCGACGAGGATGGGATGCTGCTTGCTTAGCTGAAGTCACTACCTAAGGGGAGAAGAGATTTTTTCCCTTAGCCGAGCTGGTCACTTGCTGAAGTCACTGGAAGTCAAACTTCCATTCAACGCAAGCAGCGGCACCTCAAATACAGACAGCATGACGAACCACGGCCACATTCGAGAATTCGATACCCGCCACCCAGAAGGCTGGGAATCGCATCTGGGCCAGGTAGAAGGGTACCTGGTAGTCAAGAAGATAACGGATGACCGGGCCAAGGCGGCCGCCCTCCTCTGGCTCAGCGGCCCCGCCGTTTATGATGCCGCTGTGGGGATCTTCACCCCGGAGCCGGTCGCCACCATCTCTTATGCAGACCTTACTGAGGGGCTGAGTAAATACTTCATGCCCCTCAAGTCAGAACTCTACTGGAGAGTGAACTTCGCTCGGAAACTCCAGCTTCCTGACGAGTCAGCAAATGACTTCATAACCAGGGTCAGGCATGCCGCACGTCGGTGCCGGTTCCCGGATTTGGAAGACCGAATCCGGGACCAGATTGTCATAGGGCTTAAGGACGAACGGCTGAGGAAGAAGCTGATCGCCAAGCCTGAAATGACAATGACCGATGTGGCTAGAGAAGTCATTGCATACGAAGACTGCCACGGAGACGACCGACGGGTACCGGACAGCGGACCACGGGGGTCCGTGCACCAGGAAGACGGCAGGTTCAGCGGTTCTGAGGACGACGACGGCCCCACAGATATAGACGCGGTGCAACGGCGGTTCGAGAAACTGAGGATGCAACGCAACTACAGGGGGGGGCCCTGCCAGCAATCAGAGGGGGCCCAATTTTCCGAATAACAGGGCGAAATGTGCCAGCTGCGGCGGAAGCCACCCCAGGGCAACGTGCCGGTTCCGCAGCGCCAAGTGCCACGGGTGCGGGAAGACAGGTCACCTCAAAGCCGTATGCCGCAGCCGGAGCCGGGAAAACCTGCACGACCTGGAGGTGACAGCCGAAGGTATGGCCCCACATACACTAAGAGCTAGGCACAGCCCCAGAACCCCAGTGTCTAACGTAAGGGGAAGGGCAGAGAAACATACAGTCCACAACATCCTTAAGCCCAAAATTAAGGTGGACGTCCGGATTCAGGGAATTCCCTGTGAGATGGAGGTGGACTCTGGGTCCTCCGTCTCACTAATCTCTTGGCAAACGTACAGGGACATTTGTAACCGTAGTAAGGAAGGACCCGCCCTTAGACCCACTAAACTCCGCCTAGCCGACTTCCAGAAAACGCCCATTAAACTCCGGGGAAAAGCTTCCGTCTCCGTAGAGTTCAAAAAATTTAAAGGATCCCTTCCTATTTTGGTGACCCAAGAAAACAGAATAAGCCTGCTAGGATTAGACTGGTTTGAGGCACTAGGAATAGCGTTGACAGGTGTCAACGCCATTCAGCTGTCAAAATTGGAATCCGTCTGCCGTCAATTCGCGGACGTTTTTGACAGCTCACTAGGGAAATACACGGGACCGCCCGTATCACTTAAACTGAACCCAAATGTGATGCCTGTCAGAATCAAGGCCAGAAGGGTTCCCTTCGCTTTGAGGGAAAAAATAGAAGCGGAGCTCGACAGATTAACAAACTTAGGGGTCCTCGAACCGGTAGAAGGGGCCGAGTGGGAGACACCCATAGTGACCCCAGTTAAACCAAACGGCCAAATAAGATTATGCGCCGATTATAAAGCGACCCTCAACCTCGCTTTAAACGCACATGCCTACCCGGTCCCGGCTGTCAAAGACATCCTCGCGGCCATTAAGTCAGGCGCCATATTTGCCAAATTAGACTTGGCGCAGGCGTATTTACAGTTGCCTGTCACCCCTGACACTGCTTTGGCTCAAACAATAGTCACCCACAAGGGAGCATTCAAAATTAACCGCCTTCAATTTGGCATCTCTGCAGCCCCGGGAATCTTCCAGGAAATCATGGAGAAAACACTTAAGGGAATCCCCGGGGTCTGCCCATATTTTGATGACGTCCTAATTGCAGGGGAATCAGAAAATGACCTGGCTGACAAACTAACTAAGGTACTCCTAAGGTTCAGGAAGGCTGGTCTCAAATTAAAAAAAGACAAATGCTCCATCGGGGTGCCCTCAACAGAGTTCTTAGGGTTTAAAATAGACGCTAAGGGAATTCACCCCACTGACACAAAAATTAAAGCTATCAAAACAGCACCGACCCCCAAAAACAAACAAGAACTTCAGGCTTTCTTAGGGTTAGTCAACTTTTACCACACCTTCCTTCCGCATAAAGCCTCCATTGCAGAACCCTTACATAGATTACTAGACAAGGGCAAACCCTGGACGTGGACCCCTGAGCATGATAAAAGTTTTAACTTCCTAAAAAACTTACTCTCCAGCAGCACAACCGTAGCCCTTTTTAACGAACAGCTGCCCTTATGTCTCGCCTGTGATGCCTCCCCGTACGGCATCGGAGTGGTCCTAAGCCATTTAACTACAGAAGGAATACAGACCCCTGTAGCGTTCTATTCGAGAACGCTGTCAAAACCTGAGCGGAATTACGCTCAAATCGATAAAGAGGCTCTAGCTATAGTGGCCAGCGTAAAAAAAATTTCATGATTACCTGTATGGTCGACCATTTACTATTTATACTGACCATAAGCCCCTATTAGGACTCTTTACAGTAAACAGGCTAACACCACAAATATTATCTCCCCGCATCCTGAGATGGTCTACATTTCTATCAGCCTATTCATACAAACTAGAATACAGGCCAGGGAAAACCATGGGCCATGCAGACGGCCTGAGCAGACTGCCGCAGCCAATTGTTGACCCAGACCCAGCACCAGCTGGAAGGATACTGGCTATCTCAGAACTGCCAGAATGCCCCTTAACTGTCAAAGATATCTCCGCAGCTACCGCGGGAGACAAAATCCTAGGCAGAGTCCTAGGCTATGTCACAACGGGCTGGCAATATGCACCCCAGGAACCACAATTCCAACCTTACTTCTTAAAACAAAAGGAATTATCCACCCATCAGGGATGTCTTTTATGGGGCTGCAGAGTAATCATCCCTGACAAACACAGGCTTAAGGTGCTAGATAGCCTCCACGAAGGGCACCCGGGCACCGTCAAAATGAAGGCTCTGGCCAGGAGCTATGTGTGGTGGCCGGGTATAGACAAACACATTGAGGCACACGTAGCTGGCTGCTATTCCTGCCAGCTAGTTAGAGCAGCTCAGCCACAGGCGCCCGTACATAGATGGGAAACGACAAAGTCACCTTGGTCCCGCATTCATATAGATTATGCAGGTCCGTTCCAGGGACAATCATTCCTAATTGTCGTAGACAGCTTTTCAAAATGGCTTGAAGTGGCGCCGGTAGCCAATACAACCTCCTCGGCCACTATACAAGTTTTAAGGGGATTATTCGCCACACACGGCCTCCCTGATGTTATAGTTTCCGATAACGGGCCCCAATTTACCTCCTACGAATTCCAGAGTTTCACAACGGCGAACTCTATTAGGCACACCACCTCGGCTCCCTTTCACCCATCATCGAACGGCTTGGCAGAGGTGATGGTAAAATCAACCAAGGAGGCCCTGCGCAAGATCATCTCCGGCAACTGGCACCAACGACTGGCACAATTTCTTCTCTCCCAACACACCACGCCTTGCACAACTACCGGAAAGTCCCCAGCAGAGCTTCGCTGGGGCAAAAGATTGACCACCAGACTGGACCGTCTCCACCCAGACAGATCCCCTCCAGACCCAGACCTACCCCTCCATCATAGAACTCTCACCACTGGGCAAGCTGTCTGGGCGAGAAACTACGGGGGAGGAAACAAATGGACACAAGGGGTGGTCATCGAACAAACAGGCCCTTTGTCTTACATCATTGACATCGGACAAAATATACACATCCGCAGACACATAGACCAACTACGCCAACGCAGTCCTCAAACTATAGGGGGAAGGGGTGACGACGAAATACCGACAGAAGCACCGGCGCAAAGACTGGCACGACAGGACTCCCCTGATCGGAGCATACCAGTTCAACACCCCACTCCAATTTACGCAGATCCTGCAGAGCCAAACCCCCCACCCCCGGAACCGACCCAAGAGGCGCCAAGAGAACCAGAACATACTACCGAGGCTACCCCCCGGCGCTCCGAGAGATTAAAGAAACCTCCCACATACCTGAAAGACTATGAATGGGGAAAACCAAAGAAGAAACAGTTGGGGTAAAATCAACTCAATCAGAGGGAGGGGGAAGGGGTGTTGTGTATTACTAATTGTTATTTACATTAGTTAAACAGAAGTTACAGAACTGAGGTAAAACCGCGGCAGCTTTTGACAGCTGTCAAAAGCTGCCGGGCGAAACCGCGCAAGCGCCAAAAGTGACAGCTCAACACGCGCTACAGATGACAGCTCCGAGCTGTCAAAACCAAACGAACCCTATTGGCGGAGACCACGGCGCGGGAGAAGACTCACCCGGGATTGGTCGATCCGCCGGCAGCTGTCAGTATAAATAGTTGTCATGTTCCCTTGTTCTTTGCCTGGTTCAGAATAAAAGTTAAATTGTTAACTTGCTGTCTCGCCTGCTTCTTAGCTAAAGCAGAATGAATCCCAGATTTGGTAATATTCTGTTTCTTCTTTATCTTTCAATCTCATAGTTAATCTGTCCATCTCTGCACATTCCAATATTTTTTAATTATTTCTTCCTCTGGTGGTAATCCTTCATTTTTCCAATATTGCGTGAAGACTATTCTTGCTGCTGTTGTGACGTGTAGAATCAAATATAACCTTTGTTTATTAGTCTTTTCTGGCATTATACCTAATAAGAAAAGTTCAGGTTTAAATTCAACATGTTCTTCCAACATTTTTTCTAACCAAGCATGTATCTTTTTCCAATAAGCCTTTGCTTTGCCACATCTCCACCATGTGGCAAGTTGCCCATGTTAATTTGCAAGCTGTTGTTCTGGAGTTCATTTATATAAAATAAATGAAATTTACAAAATAAATGAAAATGATGGATAACAGCAAGGAAAGAACATTTGACTGTGTAAAAATGGGAGGTTTGGCTGCTAAACAAGAGCATGTAAGAAGTAGAATCAGCAAGCTAACTGGTAAAACATAAAGTATAGAATGTTTTAGATGGGTCAGTTGGAACAAACTAGCAATTTCCAATTAATTTTAAATTAGGCAAGATCTTTATTGATCACATGTGAAAGCAGTCTTTTTATTCAATTGCAGAAAGAAATGAGAGCTTAAAGTGCAGGACCCAGAATGATGGATTTCACTTACAGGGCAGCAGTTTCTGAATGAATGTTAGAAAATCTTATTAACAGTAAGAAGAGTTTAGTGTTTGAACTGATTATACAGAGAGGTGACAGGCTGCTCCCCTTCATCAGCTGTGTTCAAGAAGAAGTGACTAGACAGCCATCTGTCAAGGATGCTTAATTGGATTCTTGCACTGAGCATCAAGTTAGACTTAATGACCTTGTAGTCCTCCTCTTGTCCCTTCCTTACTACATTTTATTTGGTGGTTCAAGAAATTGCCATTGATCTTTTCATTTGTGGCATAGATTGTGCCATCACTAACAATAATAATATTAATTTCATCATTTGTGTTTCTCATAATGTTTGTTATTGCATATCCCCGATGGAAAGCACATTCCTATTTACATTTATTCAAGTGGAAATTTCAATGGAAGTTATTTTCTAATGAGCAAGCATTTAGATGTGAATAGGCCTATTATTCAAGTTTATAATCTTATCTTTAAACAACAGTCCCAGAGGGTCAAAGAACAATTTAGAAACATAAATGTTCAGAGATTTCACCTTCTGTAGAACTACACCCTTTATTTTTGTCTCTTCTAGTAGAGATTAGGTTCCATATCTTTACAACATAAGGATCTGCGTGTTTTTTAAAAAAAAGATAATGGGGGGAGGGACCATATCTGAAATAGAACTAGGCAATTATTCTTTTGTTGTTGTTTTTGCAGTTGTTATTGCTGATAACCCCTTCATGGGTTACTGTGGCGAAGGGGCTTGCATAATTCAATGAAGCTATGAGCTATGCCATGCAGAGCCACCCAAAGCGGACAGGTCATAGCAGAGAGTTCTGACAAAACGTGATCCACTGGAGAAGGAAATGGCAACCCACTCCAGTATCTTTCCCATGAAAACCCCATGGACAGTACCAAAAGGCAAAAAAGATATGATGCTGGAAGATGAGCCCCTCAGGTCGGAAGGCGTCCAATATGCTACTGAGAAAGAGCAGAGGGCTAGTACTAGTAGCGCCAGAAAGAATGAAGCAACTGGGCCAAAGCCGAAAGGATGCTCCAATGTGGATATATCTGGTGGTGAAAGGAAAGTCCGATGCTGTAAAGATTTTTTCTCCATAGGAACCTGGAATGTAAGATCCATGAATCAAGGAAAGCTGGACATGGTCAAACAAGAGATGACAAGACTGAACATCGACATCTTAGGAATCAGTGAACTAAAATGGACAGGAATGGGTGAATTTAATTCAGGTGACCATCAGGTATACTACTGCGGGCAAGAATCCCTCAGAAGAAATGGAGTAGCCTTCATAGTCAATAAAAGAGTAGGAAAAGCAATACCGGGATAGAATCCCCAAAATGACAGAATGATCTCAGTTCGAATTCAAGGCAAACCATTCAATATCACAGTAGTCCAAGTCTATGCCCCAACCACCGGTGCTGAAGAGGATGAAATTGACCGGTTCTATGAAGCCCTATTGCACCTTATAGAACTAACACCAAAAAATGATGTCCTTATCATTATGGGGGATTGGAATGCCAAAGTAGGAAGCCAAAAGATAACCAGAATAACAGGCAAGTTTGGCCTAGGAGGACAAAATGAAGCAGGGCACAAGATGATAGAATTTTGTCAAGAGAATACGATGGTCATAGTAAACACTCTTTTCCAACAATCCAAGAGACGGCTCTAAACATGGACATCACCAGACAGTCAACACAGAAATCAGATTGACTATGTGCTGTGAAAGTTGGACGATAAGAAAGGCTGAGCACCAAAGAATTGAAGCCTTTGAACTATGGTGCTGGAGAAGACTCCTGCAAGTCCCTTGGACTGCAAGGCGATCAAACTGGTCAGTCCTAGAGGAGATCAACCCTGACTGCTCTTTAGAAGGCCAGATCCTGAAGCTGAAACTCAAATACTTTGGCCACCTAATGAGAAGGAAGGACTCACTGGAGAAGAGCCTAATGCTGGGAAAGATTGAGGGCAAGAGAAGAATGGGACGACAGAGAATGAGGTGGTTGGATGGACTCCAGAAAATGGTAGAGGACAGAAAGGCCTGGAGGAACATTGTCCATGGGGTCGTGATGGGTCGGACATGACTTCTCAACTAACAACAACAAGTTGTTGATAAAGAATATAAATCAGGCTGATACATCTTCGCATTTTATTTTATCCTTTATATTATGTTAGTGGAAGCTTTGATGTAAGGTTTGGGGTAAAAAAGTTCATTTATGAAACAAGGATAAAGTTAAGCAACTAAAGGATAAGGCTGATATTTAATTTCCCCCCTGAAAATACTATTTTTCATGCAGTGACAACCTCAAGCTCTTTTCAAGTTTTATGGCAATTTCAGATTTGGCAGAAAGAACAGGAAGCCATCTGTAGCAGACCAAGATCATTGTAGACTTATGCATTGATGAGGGGGTGGAATGGCAGAGATATTAAAAGCAGTGAAATGTTAACTTTAAATGAAGGCTTTGAAATTGTGAGAAATAGGATGCTTTTTTTCTGCCTAAAGCCATGAACTTTAGAAACAACAACAACAACAGAAATGGCTTCAATGTTTTTTAAGCATTGTAGTACAAGGAACAGCTGAAGTATAAGGACTAAATGAAATTTATCCTTTTGTAGCCCATTTTTGTGCATGTTTTACTAGCAAGAACAAGGTCAGTGATACTGTCAGGCATTGATCAGGAGATCTTCCATACACACTTGGCAGAGTGTTCCCTTCTACCCCTTCTTCTTCCTGCTTTTCTTGCCTAGAGGCCCTTTGGAGAAAGGAAGGGAAAAAAGGGTAGTTGGGGAGCGGATTATAGTGAAACTAAAATTAAGAAACTTGGAGTGTACTAAAGAGTATGTGTGGGATCCATTTTGCCTTCTAAATGCTAACTGCATCATTTGGCAGAGTAATACTAACATCCAAAGATGATCATTGTAATGTATTGGGCTTTGTCTTGCTAAAGGAATATCACGTGGATTAATTGCTGGAAGGTTGCTCAAGCAGGGAAGCTGACTAACGGCTTCCAGCTCCTCAGACAACCTGTCTCCAGCACCACCATTGGCTGCTTTTAGGGCGGCAATAGGTTGCTTTAAACCTATTGGCCACCGCCTAGAGGCCAGGATATAAATTGCTGCATTCGCAGCCCTGTTTCTCAGTTCAGTTCCTGAAAGCAATAAACGATGATCTTTGCTGAACTCACTCGCCTCGTCTTGTCATTGAAGCAACGAACCCAGTATCTAACACTGGCGATGAAGGTGGGATCCTGCTCCTTCAACTGAGCTGATGAGTCACTAGGGGAGAGGCCGAACACGCCTGGCGGAAAAAGAAATTCCCCCCAACAGTTGGCCTAGCATAGCCACGCTAGTGACCACATGCCCAGAGGACCAGTCCCTGGGCCATGGAGGAGCAGGACATGAAGACAACGAGCCCCAGCCATGAAGACCAGCAGAAATGGCCAAGGTCGGATAGCTGGAAGAATTTGACATAGCTCACCCAGAAAGATGGTCCTCGTATCTATCCAGGGTCGAGAACTATCTTCGTGCGAATCAAGTTGCCAAGGATGGCCTGAAGGCCGCTACGCTCATGTGTGTGTGCAGCCCATCCATGTTCGACATCACGGAGAACTTGTTCACGCTGACGCCATTGGAGTCCGTAACATTCACAGACTTGAAGAAGAAGCTCAAAGACCACTTTCAACCCAAGCTGTTGGTAATCGCTTGGTGCCACGCATTTGAACAGAGAGTTCAGCAACCAGGTGAAACAGCATCCGAATTCATAGCAGCCTTGAGGTAGGCCGCACGCCTGTGCCAGTTCTCTGACGTCGAGGAGAGACGACGAGATCAACTTGTCTGCAGTCTCCGGAATCAAGAGTTACAGCAAAAACTCTTTGCCAAAGAGACTCTGTCATTTCCAGATGCGCTGAAAGAATCATGGCAGATGAAGCCACCGGCGGGGCCATACGAGCCATGCGGCCCGCCAAAACAGCACAGCACAAGGAAGCTGTCCACGAAGACGCCGAGCACACAGAAGACCCCAAAGACGACACAGAAGTTGACAAGCTACAAAGACACAACGACCAACAGCATCACGGTGACAGACAACAAGGGGCGATTTACAAGGCAGATCCCTTCCTTAGGTGCACAGGGTGTGGTGGCTGCCACCAACGTTTGGACTGTAGGTTCCGGACAGCCACGTGCTGGGCCTGCGGAAAGACTGGACACATCGCTTCCATCTGCAGAGGTCACCAGAGGGACTGGCCATCAAATCGCCAGTTGGACATTCCAACCAGGAGAGGTATTGGGGCCCCAGGACAGTATAGCATGGGGTTTTGCTCCAGCCACAAAAGCATTTGCTGTACAGGAGCTTGCCACCCTATTAAGCTGAAGTTTAGACTTCAGGTGGAGTTGCAAGAGGTCCCCTGCAAGATGGAGCTGGACACGGGCTCTGCAGTATCTATCATTTCACTTGAGACATTTAATTTCGTCTGCAATCGCAGTATTTGAGTCCCTTCAACTGAGTTCTTGGGTTTCCTTATAGATGCTGATGGCATCCACCCTGCCGAGTCTAAAGTAAAAGCCATTCAGATGGCACCTAGCCCCCAAACAAAGGGAGAGCTGCAGGCATTCCTAGGCCTCCTAAATTTTTACCACGCGTTCCTTCCTAACAAGGCCGCAGTGGCAGAGCCGTTACACCAGCTCTTGGACAAAAATGCTGCATGGAAGTGGACTAGTGTTCATGAAAGAAGCTTTCAGGAATTGAAGGCTCTTCTGTCCATCAGTTCCACGATCACTCACTTAAAGGAATCGATGCCAGTATGCCTTGCGTGTGATGTGTCCCCATACAGGGTAGGGGCTGTCCTGAGTCACTTAGAGAGTGATAGAACTCAAGTTCCAATTGATTTTATTCGAGGACACTGTCCTCCGCCAGGCGTAATTACGCTCAAATCGACAAAGAGGCACTGGCCATAGTAGCTGGAGTAAAACAATTCCATGACTACTTATACGGCAGGGACTTCATGGTCTTTACAGACCATAAACCACTATTGGGGTTATTCACTACAGACAGACAGACACCCCACATCTTATCCCCTAGGATGCTAAGATGGTCCATTTTTTTTATCGGCTTACAGCTTTAAGCTAATTCACAAACCCGGCAAGGAATTGGGCCATGCAGATGGCCTGAGCAGGCTTCCACTGCCTCAAATTGAGCCAGATCCAGCCCCAGTGGCCCACGTTTTTTCCATTCCGGACTTGCCGGAGTTTCCCCTCCACACGGGGGACATAGCTGCAGAAACGGGAGCAGATAAGACTCTAAGCAGAGTGCTCTCTTGGGTACACATGGGGTGGCTAGATAAAAGCCCAGGTCCTGAGTTTCAGAGCTATTTCACAAGGAGACATGAGCTCTCAGCTCATAAAGGTTGTATTCTTTGGGGGAACAGGGTCATTGTTCCCACCTCATTAAGGGACAGGTATTGCAATCGCTTCATGAAGGTCATCCGGGTATTGTTCGCGTGAAAGCTTTGTCAAGAAGCTATTTATGGTGGCCAGGATTAGATAAAGTCATTGAGGCTCAAGTGCATGGGTGTTACGCATGCCAGCAATCGAGGCCTGAAATGCCCCACAGTCCTGTCCACAGGTGGGAGGAGACACACACACCCTGGTCAAGGATTCATATAGACTTCTTTGGGCCCTTTCAGGGACATCTATTTCTTATAGTGGTTGACAGCCCCTCTAAATGGCTAGAAGTTATACCAATCGCAAATATGACTACTGCTAGGACCATCCAGGTGCTTAGGAAACTCTTTGCAATGCACAGGCTACTGGACCTCTTAGTGTCTGATAACAGGGCCCAATTTACTGTGACAGAATTTCAGGCTTTTCTGAGGGCAAACCTCATTAGGCATGTGACATCGGCTCCATTTCACCCATCTACTAATGGTCAAGCCGAACGAATGGTGTGCACCACGAAAGAATCATTGAAGCGTATAGTGACTGGGGACTGACACCACAGACTGGCCGACTTTTTGCTCTGCCAACATTTCATGCCATGCACTTTAACGGGTTAAAGCCCAGCAGAGCTGCGCTGGGGGAGGCGACTAATCACGAAACTGGACAGGTTGCACCCAGATCAGGTGGCAGCTGAGGCTTCTCACCCAAAACCCCCAAGGGGGTTGCAAGTGGGTAACGGGGTGTGGACCAGGAACTATGGGCATGGGAACTTGTGGGTGCCAGGGAAAATCACCAAAATGTCAGGCCCTCTCTCATACAAAGAGGGCCTAGAGGGCAGGCAAGTCATCCGTCGCCATATCGATCAGCTTAGGAAGCGTTTACCAGAACGGCCACAGAGCAAGGACTTCGTCCCAGGTCCCAGCCATCGACTGCAAACCAGCAGCCAGGCTGATCAATCCATAGGCTCTGAGGTCCCAAGTAGTCAGAGCAACGGGGAGGTGGCTGTAGGGGAGCAAAGCCCAGAAGTGCAACATGGGGCCCCTGATGGAGAAAGCCAACCAGAACATTACAGCTGCTGTGCTGACTTTGCGAAGCAATTGGACTCTGGGGTGGGCCGACCTGAAAGGGCCAGCCAGAGAATTCTGAGTCAGCCAGACTCGCTGGAACTTATGGACCCTGGTCTGCCCAGCCCAGTGGGCAAGCTGGTAGGCCAGGGAAGGCCTGGCTCTCCCAGATGTTCCACAAGGGTTCGCAAGCCTCCTGCGTATCTACAAGATTTTGTTCTGAAATAACTGAGCTATAATGTTGTTTGTATCATTCACGTGCTGCTAGCCAGGAAACTCTATGTATCAGCCAGTATGGAAAATGTGCACATTGCATCCGACTGTTGTAACTCTGTAAAACTTGTATTGCTGTAATCATTCTCCTTTTGTTATTATAATGTATATACATTCTAGGGGGGAGGGGTGTAATGTAGTGATCTTTGGCCATCTTAAAAGAAGGGGGAGGTTTGCAGATTAAGAATAATCAGCCAGTTGGCTATGATTCCATTGTATAAGTAAATAATGATCTTTTCTCTCAAGTGGCTTCATTTGCCCATGTGACATTGTCACTTAGCCAAACCTTACAGGCTGCATATGTTATCAACTCTTTCCTCATTCACTCTGAGATTCAGATTTGGCTAATTACTCTTATAAGATGTCAAATGTGTCAAGAAAAAGAGCCTTGCTGGAGCAGTGGGCTAATGCCTCCTTAAGTAACACCAGCTGCCTGCAATTATTGCAGGTTCGCATCCCACCAGGCTCAAGGTTGACTCAGCCTTCCATCCTTCCAAGGTAGGTAAAATGAGGACCCAGATTGTTGGGGGCAATAAGCTGACTTTGTAATAATGCCGCTTGGGGGGGGGGGAAGCCCTAATAAGCAGGCATATACATAGAATGAAGGCTATTGCTAAGCACATTTGATTTGTGCTTAGATTGTAAGCCGCCCTGAGTCTTCGGAGAAGGGCAGGATTAAATGGGATTAAAAAAAAAGAAGCAGTGAAGTAGTTTCAGAGAGTGGAAAACGTAGTCTTGTCATGTTCACCATAGGATTGCTCTCCAAATATGTTGGGCATGCATTTTCCTAATATGGCATCCAGCCCTCTCAATTCCTGGCAAATAGATGGGGAAGAAATGGAGATAGTGACAGATTTTATTTTCCTGGGCTCCAAGATCACTGCAGATGGGGAATGTAGCCAAGAAATTAAAAGACGCTTGCTCCTGGGGAGGAAAGCAATGGCAAATCTAGACAGCAGACTAAAAAGCAGAGACGTCACCCTGTCAACAAAAGTGTGTATAGTCAAGGCTATGGTCTTCCCCGTTGCAATGTATGGCAGTGAAAGTTGGACCATAAGAAAGGCTGAGCGCCAAGGAATTGAGGCCTTTGAACTATGGTGCTGGATAAGACTCCTGCGAGTCCCTTGGACTGCAAGGCGATCAAACCGGTCAGTCCTAGAGGAGATCAACCTTGACTGCTCTTTAGAAGGCCAGATCCTGAAGTTGAAACTCAAATACTTTGGCCACCTAATGAGAAGGAAGGATTCACTGAAGAAGAGCCTAATGCTGGGAAAGATTGAGGGCAATAGAAGAAGGGGATGACAGAGAATGAGGTGGCTGGATGGAGTCACTGAAGCAGTAGGTGTGAGCTTAAATGCTCCAGAAGATGGTAGAGGACAGAAAGGCCTGGAGGAACATTCTCCATGGGGTCGCGATGGGTCGGATATGACTTTACAGCTAACAACAACAACAATATGGCTTCTGCTGAATCTCCAGAATGAACCTCTCTGCATTGTACCAGCATCATATTTTTTTCTCATATATTCAAGTAGACACATGGATGTGATCAAAAAGTTTGTATGTGTGTCTCCTCAAGGAATAATACATATAAATGGGGCTTTTAAAAAGTAAAAACTTAAAAGAGATTAGAAAATATTTTGACCTAAGCTCAGGACAAAAGTAGATCATAGGAACGTTGGTAGAGAGGTCATGTCTCTTAGGTTGGAGAAGTTTGTTCTAGTTGAAAACATTCCATATTTCAGGGATGAAGTATAATTTTAAACCAGAAAATTGCGTATGGGTCTTGAATGAGTTAGACTCCAAGAACAGGCAGAGACAGAACAAAAACTAACTTGATTTAAGAATTAAAATTAAATGTATTTGTTTATTTGAAAAACTTATTTATGGCTACCTGTTTTATACAAAATAATCCTAATTATTATTTTGGTACAGCAGATTTTAGGACTGGGTCATCAATTTTGTGAATGTGACATTTGGTACTAAAAATCACATTCTGGTGAATTGCTTCCAGGGGATTCCACATCTAAACAAAACACTTAATTATTTTTAGTTGCTTGCAATTGGCAGTTTTGGGGTTGATGTTATTATGGGTGTCATTCTCCTAATTTAGAAGAGTAAAGGATTTATTAGGTGAAAAGCATGTACTTGCTAGCTTTACAGGAAGCATTATGTTCCTACAAGTCCAAGTAGCATACCAAGTAACTCTCCTGAAATGAGAATAACACCTGTAACAACTCTTTCCTTCATGCAATTAAAAGGAACAGAACAAATGTAACTTCAGGTTAATATGGAACATAATCCTTGCCTCAACTCATAAGGGGTCAGTGTGAGCGGTATTAAAGTTGAGCAAAAACTAAATGGTTTTTGAATTGGTGATATTTTTACTAAATTTACTGAAATTAACGGAACTCATTATTTGGAACATTATTTGGAACTCATTATTAGTCTCCCTGATTTCAGTTGATGAAATGATATAGTAAGGTTGGGGACACACATGTAGTTCTCTTCTCTTCTTGTTTAAGAGGAAAGCATTATAAAGCAAGAAGATCACAGGCGCTGCTCTTTAGTGTCAGGCAGATACAAGGTGATAGTGGGAATGGGGTATGTCTTGTTATTAATGATGTAGATTCCATGTCCTGCATGTGTCTTTGGCAAACAGCTATCCAGATTCTCATGATGGCAGAAACAAGACTAGAAACTTTGAAATATGAATGAATTCTTTAATACAAGGCACCTTGATTTTCTGCATGAACTAAGGTTTTGGAAGTCCTATGAACTGGGGATCTTAATTTCTGATTAATACAACAGATTAATACAACATGAAGACCTTTAGATAGGCATTGATTTGAATGAGCTTTTGATTCTCATAAATATAACAGTCCCTCGGTGAGGGAAGTGGGCAGTAAACAAACAAACAAACAAACAAACAAATGTTGTATCTGGGTCTTTCAGAAAAATCAACAAGCTGAATTCATGTTCAGGTTTTTTTGTTGCATTAGAGATTGCTACCTATTATTAAAGATGGTTTTTCAGTTAAATAAAGCAATACAAAAGGGTACTGAAGATGTAATTTGAAAGAGGATTGCTTGTATGTTTCATTTATTTTCAGTTTAAAAGTAAAATAATGTATTTATGCAAGTTTTCCATTCGAGTTAAGAAAAAGAAGTAGGAACAATTCATTGTCACAGTGTTTCTGAAACATTTGTAACTTAGGTTTATTGATGAATAAAAGGTAAAGATTCCCCCGCACATGCGTGCTAGTCATTTCCAACTCTAGGGGCCAGTGCTCATCTCTGTTTCAAAGCCGAAGAGCCAGCCCTTGTCCGAGGACGTCTCCGTGGTCATGTGGCCGGCATGACTAAACGCCAAAGGCGCACAGAACGCTGTTACCTTCCCACCGTAGTGGTCCCTATTTTTCTACTTGCATTTTTACGTGCTTTCGAACTGCTAGGTTGGCAGAAGCTGGGACAAGTAACAGGCGCTCACTCTGTTACGTGGCACTCGGGATTCGACCCGCCAAACTGCCGACCTTCTAATCAACAAGCTCAGCGTCCTAACCCACTGAGCCACTGCGTCCCTTTTATTCATGAATAGCAGCAGACAAATCTATTTCTCGCTATGTGCGGTCTGAGTAATTGCACTCAGGGAAGTTGAAAGGAGTTGAGTTTTCTCTCACTTGTCAAAGAAATCAGGTAGGTATTTAAGAGTTTAATATCTTGGTATTAGTAGTTGTATAGAATCAAGATTTCATCTGAAGGGCATCATCTTAGTTGATATCAATATCAAATTGATCTCAATAATATGCTTATATTACTTTTGTATTGCATACAGCTATATGTTACTGGTGAAAGAAAAAGCTCAAAAGAGGGTATAAGGTCCTGTAGCCATTTAGCTAAGGTATTGTTTTTACTTGTATATTGTGTTGCTTTTGTCAATAGCTATCCAAAATTATTTGAAATCAATCCTTGACATAAAAACAAGAAAATACATTTAGGACCCAATATGTAATATCTCTATACCACCTATTGGTAATGATTTTTAAAATGCAAGTATCTGCTGTCAGATCTTGCAAAGCCAGTCAATTTTTCTTTGTTTATGCTTGCAGAAGTCTATGTTACTCTGCAGGGTATAATTTCTTATTGCAAAGTGGCCAGATTCATTGAAGTCACTGCCAAATGCTTACTGATTTCCGCAGATTACAGTTGTCTCCCTCAAGCATTCTGGAGCCTATATCCCCATGGCTTTTAATAAGAAATGTGTTTCTCCATGGCCTAAGGCTTAAATTATTGAAGTGTTATGTCACACTATCAGAAGACTTGCACCCTGAAAAAGTAAGATTCATTATGAAAGATAGCAATTTATATCATAGAACTGTTCCCTCAGATGACACTGACAGAGGGACGTTAAAGAATGAGAATTATGAAAAAGTCTCTCTTCATATGATGATATATGGAAAATATATAATATTCCAGAAAGTATTTATATGCCACCCAGAAAGTAAGATAGACAGCATATCAATTTAATAAATAAAAAATAAAATAAAAATGTCAACCAAATTCTGTCAGGAAAGCATGCTAAGTGTCACAAGTGGTGGCACTTGAAAAAAAATACATATCGATGCTATTTTCACTGTTTCCTTTGCCAGTTTTGGTGCCAATAATATTCTATTGGATTTAAATAATTATAAAGTGTATGCATGCTCTCTCTCTCACACACACACACAAACACACACATACACACACACTTACCGGTATATACAATCAGCTCAATCCTTTTCCTCTTGCAACTTCATATATTATAAATGAATACATTCCAAATCTTATGTGAAATATTTTTCAGACCCAGTGAAAGTTCTATGTATATTTTATACTGGGATTTCTGAATTCAAGTAAAAATTGCAAAATATAAAGTGACATTTGTTAAGGCACAGTTTTGTAAAGTTAGCACAACATTAGAATAGCATGTGAAAGAAGCATTCTTCTTCCAGGGAAGATTGCTTTGATTGACATAGATTGTGTCATTTAAAAAAGAGATATGTTAAAAATCTTACTAACTAGAGCAGCAGGCAAAACATTTCAATAAGATATAGCAAGAATTATCAGTCAAGGACCATCATGCTTTACATATACAAGATTCCAGGTTCAGTCTTTAGCATCTCCAGCTAAGATGTGGAATGAGGTGAGCAGTGTGGTGGCGCAGTGGTTAGAATGCAGTATTTCAGGCTAACACACTGCTTACTCCAGGAGTTTGATTCTGAGTAGCTCAAGGTTGACTTAGTCTTCCATCATCCCGAGGTCAGTAAAACAAGAACCCAGATTGTTAGGAACAAGATGCTGATTCTGTAAACTGCTTAGAGAGGGTTGTAAAGCACTATGAAGCAGTATATAAGTCTAAGTGCTATTGCTACTTAGAAAACACTTTCACATCAGTATTTTGTTCCACTTTGGGATCAGTTTTGAATCTAATTGATTTGTCATTGTTGTTTGGGAGATGTTAGTCAATTTATTTCTGACCCAGCTGTGATTTATTTGAAACTGCAATAATGTTGGCATTTTTTTTAAAATGCAAACATTGTGGGTGATCTGTTTTCCCATTGGTGAGATTCCAATTTTTTTTTTCCTCTTGGCCTCAGAACAGCAATTACTTTCAGCATTCTTTGCCTGGAATTTATTTGCATGTAGCTTAAAACTTATCTCCCCTATTCAAGCTGCCACAGGAACATGCAACATGCATCTAGCTATTGGCAATAGTGTTCATTGGTGACATGATCATTTCATTTTCACAGTTCAATAAGGTATTTTTAATGCAATAAAGGAATGGTGGCTAAGGACCTTGAAAGCATTTGAGAGATTTCAATGCTTTGGTTCATATTTTTACAACTAAATCTTCCTCACATAGTTTCCCATCATATGAGCCCTCTTGATTTGTTTTGTTTCTGTAAACTGTCAGACAGGGCAGATGAGCTGTTTGCTTTTTGCTTTAGTTTTGAGTGAAATTGGATTTTTTTTGTTACTGTAGGACCAATAATAGCTCAGAAAACTTGACATAATTGATTGCATCCTTTGCACTTTTTTTGGTCATGTGGGAAGAGAATGACCATGAGTACCCATAATAAGTACTCATTATTTTGACTGTTGCAGAAGTAAAGATAACTGTAATTTAGGACCCTTGCATCAGCATGCCAATCAGATTCTACAGATCTTAAAGCTCTGGCCAGCTTCATAACTGCCAAGTTATGAAATCACTTCCTCTATTTTTGACATATCAGAAAGTTTTATTAATGCAAATTGTCTTCCTATAATAACTGCACTTATTCTATCATTTGGGAATGAAAAAGAAAATGAAAAACATGTTCATTTTGAAAACTATCTAGAATATACTTGGATTAAAAAAAGAATGCATTCTTCCATTATGTTTCTTGGCACAAAGTGTAAGCATTACCATACAGATCAACACCATACAATTTTCCTATGTCTCCAGTATTTTTAACTGGCATGATTAGGTGTGTGGAACAATACCTTCATTGGCAAAATATTCACAATAGATCATCAAAAGTATTTGAATATTTGTGGAGTTAATTAAATGTCACTTGCAATATAAGATGGAAGACAGAGAATTCAGTATTCAATTATTTTACTCTATAAGTAGTGGTGTGTTGGTACATATTTAAGAACTAGCTCTGCCAACTCCATTTGCATTATCTTATTATACCACTAGCCATGGAACAGCTGTTTGATGTGCAAGGCATATTGTCACAGTTCTTCTCTCAATCAGCTTGACAAATTGCAGAAAATTAAACAACCAGCTCTCATGAGTTGGTATGAGCTAACTCCAGCACACCATGGCCTATAATAGTCAAGTTTCAATAGTTGATGTGTTATTTGTTTCCTGCCTTGGTCTTCGCTGAAGAACTGATGATCCTCTCCCAGTTAAAGGGAAGGGAGATTTCATCTTAAAAAAGCATATTGCAGTAATAGCAAGAATTCTTTATCCAAATTCAGCTTCATCTTGTTCTTCCAAATCTAATCTCTTATGGCTGAGAAGCTATGCTAGCAAAATATTCAACCCATGACTCGGATGAAAGGAGTTCACCTGAATATCATTAGCATATGAATATCATTGCATTCTAGCATCAGTTGAATCTCAATTCACTAACCTTCCATATGGCTTCATATAGTTATCACACACACTGAGCAGAACTCTGGAGAACCCCTCAAAAATATTCTCAAGGGGTCTAGCACATACCTCCTAGCACTACCTTTTGAGAGTACCCAAAGAAGTAAGAGCAGAATCTCAGCAAAACAGATCTTCCAGATTTCAAAAGGATAGTATAATCAACATTTTTAATGGGCACTAGGAGAATTACATTGCCCTCCTCTCTCCAGTTACAAAACATCCATCAGCAAATCCCTAGCAAAAATAAATAGATTGGCCTCAAGGAAACAGTTAATGTTGCTGGAGAGAAAGCAATTCCCCCACAGGTCAAGACAAATTCCCATGCCCATAGTTCCTGGCCCACACCCCATCGCCCACTTGCAGTCCCCTCGGGGGTTTTGGGCACGAAGCTTCTGCTGCCACCCTATCTGGATGTAACCTGTCCAATTTCGTGATCAGTCACCTCCCCCAGCGCAGCTTTGCTGGGCTTTTCCCTGTAGCCCTGCAGGGTGTGGAATGCTGGCAAAGTAAAAAATCTGCCAATCTGTGATGCCAGTCCCCAGTCACTATGTGCTTCAGTGACTCTTTTGTGGTCCGGACCATCCATTCGGCTTGACCATTAGAAGAAGGGTGAAACGGGGCCGACGTTGCATGCCTGATGAGGTTAGCTCTCAGGAATGCCTTAAATTCTGCTGCTGTAAATTGGACTCCATTGTCGGATACTATGACGTCTGGCAGCCCGTGTGTGGCAAAGAGTCCCTAAGCACCTGGATGGTCCTAGCAGTAGTCATATTAGCAACTGGAATTACTTCAAGCCATTTAAAGTGGCTGTAGACCACTATAAGGAAGAGCTGTCCCTGAAAGGGCCCAGCGAAGTCTATGTGAATTCTAGACCAGGGAGCGTGCGGCATTTCAGGCCTAGATTGTTGGCATGTGTAACATCCATGCACCTGGGCTTCAATGGTCTTGTCTAAACCTGGCCACCATAAGTAGCTTCTAGCTAAAGCTTTCATACGGACAATACCCGGATGACCTTCATGTAGTGATTGTAAGACCGTGTCTCTTAGTGTGGTGGGGACTATGACCCTGTTCCCCCATAGGATACAACCCTGTGAGCTGATAGCTCGTGCCTTCTAGTAAAATAACTCTGGAATTCAGGGCCTGGGCTTTTATCCAGCCACCCTGTGTGTACCCAGGTCAAGACCTCTTTTCAAAGAGGACAAATGGTAAAATTAACTCCAACTTTCTTCCATCAGATCCTATAATCTGCTAATCTACTCTGTGATGTCTGCTAAAACAAGTATAAAACATTGTAGAATGGGATGTATGCAGGTTGTGGTTTGATAAACTTCATGAACATACAGTATTGTCTTTTCCCTTGCCTTGAAGAAAGAGAAGAGGAGAATGGAGAAACTGGGGTAAATTGCATCATGCAAGATGATATTATCAGCTCTCCTCAAACTCTTTCAGGACATCATTAGTATATTGCTTGAGGGTTAGGTGAAGCATGTTCAGAAGGCACATCGGTCAGGACTCAGTAATTTAGCATTATGCCACATGGGCCAGAGGCACCAGGTGAAGCCTTCCACCTTCTCACCTTAGAACCAAGTGGCCTGGTGATTCAGAGTAAATTCCTGTCTTTTGATAAATATGCCATCCTTCCACTTTCGGGGAATTTGCTAAAAATGGAATTTGCTTTTTCTTCTCTCCATATGCACAGAATCAATGATTAATGTACTTTCAGAAAGAAAGCCATTGTTTTCTGTGATTGTCAAAGAAGAGGTATTAAGAATACACATCCTTACTTCTTTTAAAAGATCTGGTAATTTCCAGCAATTTTTGTAAGGTAAAACTTGAGCCTTTGGAAAGGAAGTTTATTTATTCTTCCTTCTTTAGTTGTTATAGTACAATCAATGTACCACTTTGAAAGGGGGAAAAGGTTTTAGTATATTTTTAAAAGTATTTTTTAAAACCCTGTAGCATTTCATATCACTGCAAATATTATATGCCACAGAACAGTAAAGGATTGCAACTGAAAATTGCTACTTTCCTGCATTCTTTATCTAGGCCTTGGGGGAATATAAGCTGAGAAAGGTATCATAACCTGTTGCTGCGTGATTAAAACTAATGCCGCCTACTTAAGATCTGTTTTTTGGCTCAGAAGCAAAAATATTATTTTCAAGTTCATACATAAAAGTAATAGCAAAAGAGGAAGTATAGTATCATATTATTTGTTACATTATAACAATTACGTTTAGACCACTAAGAATTCTGTAGCTCTTTTCACATCAGCATCATTTGGAGTGCAAATAGCATGGAGTTATCTTTGTTTCAGGTGATTAGTCAATACTTTCTGAAATAATGCTCTGTTAGTTTTGAAAGCTAATATTTCTTCTCTCTCAAGTTTCATTTGGATGCTAGGTGACAATAAAAAAATTGTATCCTGTAATTAGAATCTTTCCCATATTTGGAATGTATTTGACAGAAGAATTGTTTTCATAGCCAAAATTGGGTATAGCTGGATTTATTTTAGTTTACTTCTTTCACTGAATACATCACATATCAATTGCATAGGTTGCTTCATTCCTAATCAGTGCTTTTGAGATGAATGCTGGCAATTCATATCATAATTTTGTGGACTGGGTCTTGCCATTTTGTAAAATCCAGCATGGATTTCCTTTATAGATATATACTGGGAGAAAAAGATTATAGGAGTAGAATAGAAGAAAGTTTAGTCTTATTCTTTTGATAGATTATATCATTTTGTCAATTCCACTGACAAATTATAAGTGCTTCCCATATCAAAAACTGAAAAGGGATTCACTTCCAAATCCTTGTATTTATTCTCTGAAACTGAACAACTTCATCATCTCCCAAGTTTATATTCTACCTGCAAACTGGATTCCATTTTGTGAAAAAATAGAAACAAAAAGGCATAGCCCCATTATGTGTTTCTGAATTAGTAACAGCCTCTGATACAGTCCAAGTCAAATGCATCTGCTTCTGTATCACCACATTGAAACCAAAGTAAACCTAGTTTGGACTATTAATTATGTTATCATTATATTTCACACAATCTGTTTTAAAATGCTTTTATGATATCACAATATTCTTGAAAAGTTACTATATGCTCTTTTGAATGCATTATCCACCGTATTGTGTTCCAAAGTATAATGGACATGCATGACTAGACAGTGGTGAGGTGATTGGAAGTTATAATCTTCTATCTTCTATTTCATCTTCCCACACTTCTGAAAAAAGCCTACTCAGTCCACTGCTACTATCCACTTGTTTCCAGGGAGAATGTGGCTTACTCAGAAGGAAAGTGGTAAACCTTTTCCTTTCAGTAGCTTAACTGAGCAGGGAGAGGTATGCTAAATTGTTATAGAATGAGTGGAGTGATTCAGTGAGAAATGCATATTTTTATTATGTATATCAAGATTAAGGAAGTTGATACTGTAGAGTTAAAAGACAATAAAACAAAAAGATGCCTGTTTCCCTAGCCAATAACTACAGTATTTCTCTCCCTGTTTCTGTCTCTTTCTCTTTGCCTCTCTCTGACACACATAATATAACTAAATCCAAAAACACAGAAACTTCTGTAAATATTCATAAATCCGTATTGCATCTAGTTCCCTGTTCTCAGCTACCTGTGTAATTTCTTATAGCCCAACCCAGATCTCAACGCATTGGGGCTCAGTCCTCATCAGACTTTTAGCTAGCCATCCATTGCTTAAAGTTCACTATCAAGTTATGGAAAGTATTTTGGGTTTATTTTTTCTAAAATAAAATAGCTCTTATCTCTGAATCACTAGCAAGATAAAAACTGGTACCAACAAAAGTACAGGAGAGGATTTCCAATAAAGAGTATTCTAATTCTTTTGAAAATGTCAGTCCATTGAGAAAGGTAAAGATTGCTTTAGATGCACTCACGTCTCTGATGACATGCTGTTTTCTTGGCAGCATTATAGAACCTTTCTTGATTGATGGATTAATTTCCCAGCCTAGCTAATAGGAATGGTAATACAAAACTGTTCTCTTGTACTGGTAATAAGCCAGTTTATCTTCTTCTATGCCACAAAAAGTAATCCTAATGTGAAATAGGTAGCAGCCCGTGTTTAAAGGATATTATTCTGTAGCTGCTGTCTTCATGGCATTCCACTATGTGAGATGATCAAATGTTAATAAATGCTTATCCCTACCCGGTGAGAAATATCAGTTTTTACAATATTTGGTTCATATTTTGAGGAAAACTCTTTCCTGAGGAGAAGACTATTTTATGTCTAGTTTGCTCAAACTTTGGCTTGTTTTTAAAATGTTGGCTATTGGGAATCATTTCCATGGATATCTTGAAAGTCATTTGTCCTTGAAATTTTATTATGTTGGGGACTTTTTTCTGAATGTAATAATAAAAGAGAAAATATCTTCCAAAGACCAAGACTACTACAGCTCTCCCAAAGGGGAAAATCCCAAAGTCTGCATATCTAGAGCATTTCATTTCATTTCATTTGTGTCATTGTAAAGTTTTCTGTAATTCCAATAATTACTAAATGATATGACTGTGGTTTCATATACACTACAGATGAGCCAGGAAGAAATTGGCTAAACTCCTGAACAGAGTCGACCTCATGGGTCACAGAGATCTAAAATCTGCACTTGATATGCCATGGGTCAGATGTTAGCTGCATGTGGGGAGGAGTGGGATATTCCAAGGTGGAATGATATGGACCTTTCAGAAATGGATCAAATGCATGATTTGAAATGCAAAGTTCTTGTCTCAACTGTTGTGTACTGGATTCGTTGCACAGGAATGAAGACGAGGCGAGTGAGTTCAGCAAAGAGCATGGTTTATTGCTTGCTGAACTGAACTAGAGAACAGGACTGCAGCTGCAGCAATTTATACCTTGGCCCCTAGGCGGTGGCCAATAGGTTTGAAGCAACCTATTGCTGCCTAGGGGCAACCAATAGCAGCGCTGGAGATGGGTTGTCTGAGATGCTGGGAGCCGTTAGCTAGCTCCCTGCTCTAGCAATCTACCAGCCGTTACCACATGGTGTTAATAAGCTAGCCCAATACATTACACCCCTCCCCTCTTAGAACGAACAACACTATAGCAACAATAGGAAGTAATTACAGCAATACATTTTACAAAGACTTAACACTTGTGTGAATAGTGTCCACTTAGCAGCACAATAAAGTACTTACAATATTATAGCTCCATTGTCCTTTACAATCTTGCAGGTCAGCATTAAATACAAGGGTACATACAACATTATAGCTTTATTATTACAGAACAAAATCAGATAAGCAGGAGGTTTGCGTGGCCTTGTGGAATGCCTGGGGGACCCAGGCACGTCCTGGCCTACCAGCCTGCCCACCAGGCTGGGTAGACCAGTGTCTCTTAGTTCAAGTGATTCTGAGTGGCTTGGTGCTCTCTGGCTGGCCTTTCCAGGTTGGCCCACCCCAGAGTCAGTTTGTTCAGCAGAGTTAGCACAGTGGCTGTAGCCATCAGGTTGGCTTTCTCCATCAGGGGACCCATGTTGCATGTCCGGGCTCCCCTCCTCTATGGCCAACTCCTTGTTGCTTGGGCTGTGTAAGCCTTCAGGGTCTATGCATGGGCCGGCTTGGCTGCCGGTTTGTGGACCTGAGTCAGGACTTATGACGAAGTCCTCATTTTGTGGTCATTCAGGGAAACACTTCCTAAGCTGATCTATGTGGCACCGGACAACTCGCCCACTCTCCAGCCCCACTTCGTAAGAGAGGGGGGCCTGATGTTTTAGTAATTTTTCCAGGCACCCACAAATTCCCATGCCCATAGTTCCTGGCCCACACTCCATCGCCCACTTGCAGTCCCCTCGGGGGTTTTGGGCACGAAGCTTCTGCTGCCACCCTATCTGGATGTAACCTGTCCAATTTCGTGATCAGTCACCTCCCCCAGCACAGCTTTGCTGGGCTTTTCCCTGTAGCCCTGCAGGGTGTGGAATGCTGGCAAAGTAAAAAATCTGCCAATCTGTGATGCCAGTCCCCAGTCACTATGTGCTTCAGTGACTCTTTTGTGGTCCGGACCATCCGTTCGGCTTGACCATTAGAAGAAGGGTGAAACGGGGCCGACGTTGCATGCCTGATGAGGTTAGCTCTCAGGAATGCCTTAAATTCTGCTGCTGTAAATTGGACTCCATTGTCGGATACTATGACGTCTGGCAGCCCGTGTGTGGCAAAGAGTCCCTAAGCACCTGGATGGTCCTAGCAGTAGTCATATTAGCAACTGGAATTACTTCAAGCCATTTAGAGTGGCTGTAGACCACTATAAGGAAGAGCTGTCCCTGAAAGGGCCCAGCGAAGTCTATGTGAATTCTAGACCAGGGAGCGTGCGGCATTTCAGGCCTAGATTGTTGGCATGTGTAACATCCATGCACCTGGGCTTCAATGGTCTTGTCTAAACCTGGCCACCATAAGTAGCTTCTAGCTAAAGCTTTCATACGGACAATACCCGGATGACCTTCATGTAGTGATTGTAAGACCGTGTCTCTTAGTGTGGTGGGGACTATGACCCTGTTCCCCCATAGGATACAACCCTGTGAGCTGATAGCTCGTGCCTTCTAGTAAAATAACTCTGGAATTCAGGGCCTGGGCTTTTATCCAGCCACCCTGTGTGTACCCAAGAAAGTACTCTACTTAATGTCTTATCAGCTGTTGTTTCTGCAGCTATGTCCCCAGCATGGAGGGGAAACTCTGGCAAGTCCTGAATGGACAATATGCGGGCTGCTGGGGCTGGATCTGGTTCAGTTTGTGGCAGTGGAAGCCTACTCAGGCCATCTGCATGGCCCATTTCTTTGCCGGGTTTGTGAATCAGCTTAAACGTGTAAGCTGATAAAAAAATAGACCATCTCAGCATTTTAGGGGATAATATGTCTGTGGTGAATAACCCCAATAATGGTTTGTGGTCTGTGAAGACCGTGAAATTCCTGCCATATAAGTAGTCATGGAATTTTTTAACTCCAGCTACAATGGCCAATGCCTCTTTGTCAATTTGAGCATAGTTACGCTCAGCAGAAGACAGTGTCCTTGAATAAAATGCAATGGGGGCTTGGGTTCCATCTTTCTCTAAGTGACTCAAGACTGCACACGAAATTAAATATGTCCAGAGAAATAATGGAGACAGCGGAGCCTGTGTCCAGCTCCATCTTACAGGGAATCCCTTGCAGCTCCACCTGGAGACTACATTTGGGTTTAAGGGGGCGTCGGGCCCCAGTATGGCAGACACTTCTACGGCTTGAGCCATGCTGAACGGCCCTGGGGCCCTGGTACCTCTCCTGGTCGGATCTTCCGACTGGCAATTCCATGGCTGGTCCCTCTGGCGACCTCTGCAAATGGATGCAATGTGGCCGGTTTTTCCACAGGCCCGGCACGTGGCTGTCCAGAACCTGCAGTCCGAGCATTGGTGGTGGCTGCCACAACCTGGACATCTAGGCAAGAGATCTGCCTTGTAAGAAGTCTCTTGCCGCTTGCTGCAGGGCTGTTGTTTGGGTTGTCTGTGCAACTTGTTGACTTTGGTGTCTTCTTTGGAGTCCTCGGTGAGTTCTGCATCCTCGTGGTGGACGGATTCTTCGTGTAGCGTCATTCTGGCAGGCCGGATCATTCGGATGGCTCCACCGGCAGCTTCGTCCTCCATGACTTCATTCTGGGCATCAGCGAATGACAGGACTTCTCTTGCAAAAAGTTTTTGTTGCAGCTCTATGTTGCGGAGGCTGCAGATGAGCTGGTCTCAAAGTCACTCTTTGACGTCTGAAAATCGACACAGGCGTGCAGCCTGCCTCAAGGCCACAATGTACTCGGATGTGGTCTCTCCCGGCTGCTGTATTCGTTGTTCGAAGGTTTAGTGCCATGCAATTACCGACATCTTTGGTTGGAAGTGTTCCCTGAGCTTCTTCTTTAGTTTGGTGTAGGAGACAAATTCCAACGGCGTGGGCGCAAACAGGTTTTTGGCCAGATTGAACATTACTGGGCCACACACACAAAGCAGCATGGTGGCCTTCAGTCCGTCCTCTGCGATCTGGTTTGCCCGAAGGTAGTTCTCTACCTGGGACAGGTACGAGGGCCATCCTTCTGGTTGCTTGATGTCGAATTCTCGCAGCCTTCCGACCTTGGGCATTCTGCTGGTCTTCGTGGCTGGATCTCAGCATCTTTGACTCCTGCCTCTCCGTTGCCCAGGGACTGGTCCTCTGAGCGTGTGGCCGCTAGCGTGGCTTAGCTAGCCGACTGTAGGGGGGGGGGAGAAATTTGCTTTTCCCACCAGGTGTGTGCTGCCTCTCCCCTAGTGACTTTCAGCTTCGACAGAGAAGCAGGATCCCACCTTCGTCACCAGTGTTGTGTACTGGGTTCATTGCGCAGGAATGAAGACGAGGCGAGTGAATTCAGCAAAGAGCATGGTTTATTGCTTGCAGAAACTGAACTAGAGAACAGGGCTGCAGCTGCAGCAATTTATACCTTGGCCCCTAGGCGGCAGCCAATAGGTTTGAAGCAACCTTTTGCCACCTAGGGGCAACCAATAGCAGCACTGGAGATGGGTTGTCTGAGATGCTGGGAGCCGTTAGCTAGCTCCCTGCTCTAGCAACCTACCAGCTGTTACCACGTGGTGTTAACAAGCTAGCCCAATACATTACATCAACAGTTATAAATTTACTGCAAAATATTTTCTGTAGAATTTTGCATCTCCAACTTCCAATAATCACTAGCTAGGATGAGAGGTTGTAATGACTGATGGGAGTTATATTCCAAAAGGTAACATTTGGAGAAACCCACAATAGTATACATTTGTCTTCTCCTAAAATAAAAATGAAACACACAATGCAATTTATTATTCCTCACAGTTTCTAGAGTATGCCCAATTGCAACCATTCTTTCTATTTATATTTGTTAGCCCAACCCATCTCACAGGGTTATTGTTTTGGGGAAACAGGAAGAGGAATTTGTGTTGCATGTGTTTGTTACTTTGAATTATTTGTAAAAACAATGTAGATAGATAGATAGATGAAAGAAAGAAAGAAAAGAAAGAAAAAGAAAGAAAGAAAGTTTGTAGGCTCCTTGCATCTCATTCCTTCTACCATTGCCTTCCTGTGGCATATCTTTTCCTTGTATGTTCTATTTATCTTTCTTTAACCCAAATTCATTGTACTTATAAACTATGTTAGGGATCCAATTCCTCCCATTCCTTTCATTTTGCCACACAAACCTTTTCCTAACCTGAAAAGTTATCCATGCCTTGTGCATTTCACCTAGCTTATGTGGTCGCCATCAGATGAAGTACCTCAAGCAGTCAGTCTGCGGCTGATGTGAAAACAGGCGAGTCTCAACAACAAGCTTAGAGAAAGGTGTCAGGTATAAATCAAGTCTTCAAACAAGCAGGGTGCATTCCAAACTTCAGAGAGATTTCTTTGTACAAAGTGATCTCTCTCTCTCTCTCTCTCTCTCTCTCTCTCTCTCTCTCTCTCTCTCTCTCTCTCTCTCTCTCTCTCTCTCTCTCTCTCTCTCTCTCTCTCTCTCTCTCTCTCTCTCTCTCTCTCTCTCTGCTTTTCCTTGTGCCTGGAAGAGGATGAAAGCACAAGGGTGGGGGGTATTCATTTAGTCTAATAATGAGGGTGAAGCTCACAGGCATAGTAATTTGGCAGCTGTTCTGCTTCCTGTAACAGTTCAACTTAGTCTCTCTCACACACACTCTTTTTAATCCAGGGACTTCTCAAGAAAAACATCTTTTGTTGTTACCGGCTGGTGGTTCATTTTATGTAGGAACCATGCAATTAATCTTGTTTGTATTTAAAAAGACCGGGTTGCCTCAGTAAGCTTTCTTGACCTATAATTAAGGAATATTAAAACTGTTACAAAGATGTAATGTTGAATATTGTAGGAAAGGTGAGCTACCTTTTTACCATGGGAAAAATTTCCCACTTCTGTTTCACTTGAGAAAATGCCTTATATTCTTTGCTATATTGTTCTCTTTGTTTAAAGGATAGAAATGCCTAAAGCTTTAGTCCTTGTTACAGAAGGGTAGAGTTTCTATATGTTCAAAATACCTTCTGGTATTTTATATTAAAGCCAGTTTTTAATTATAATGTTTCTTAATTTCTTCTCAATTTACCCATGTTTGCTTGAGAAAGCTTCATCACACACTGACACATTTGAGTTGTATGTGAATGTTGAGTAATTAAATGGAAAAATTAAGCATATCCCAGTTTTGAATATGGCAAAGACAAGTAGCATGTACATCCAAAACTCAATATGTGGGTTTTAAAGCTGAGTTACACAATGATATAAGCACAATCCAAATTATTCAGGAGATGAAGAAAGTAATCGTATCATATTTCTTACAAGTCTTTGAACATAAAAAGACTTGGACAGATATTTCTGCATGGTTTTGCCTTAATTCAGCAGCATGAAAACATTTAAAAACAGCCCCTTATTATTAGTTCTTTTCATATTCCTTGAGAAGTTATTCTAATACATTTACATATTTGGTAAGAAAATATTCAGAGAAGTAAATATCAATACTAAAAATGTGAACCTGCAAATCAGGGCAAAGAGAAATTTAAGATTAAAATTTATTTTAGCAGGAATTATTCTTTACACCAGACATGTCAAACTCGCAACATCACGTGACATCACGCAACGTATTGGGAAGGTTTTGCCATTGCCGGCAATGGGGTGGGCACAGCTACCGGATGATGCATCCGACCCGTGGGCTAGCAGTTTGACACTCCTGCTTTACACCAAGGTCTAGTCACAACAATTTCCTTTGGTGCAGGCAGTCCTTGACTTACAACCACAATTGAGCCCAAAATTTCTGTTAACTTTGACCATTGTAACTTTGACCAGTCACTAAATGAACTGTTATAAGTTGAGGACTCCCTGTAGTCTGGCCATAACATTTGAAGGACCAGAATGGAGAAGTTACTTTGCTACCTCAAAGTTTCCTTCTAAATAGAAAAGAGTGAAGTGCTGTTATAGGTAGTTCTTGAGTTACGGCCACAATTGAGCCCAAAATTTCTGCTGCTGAGATCGTTGTTAAGTGAGTTTTGCTCATTTTACGATCTTTCTTGCCACAGTTGTTAAGCGAATCACTGCAGTTCTTAAGTTAGTAACATGATCATTAAGCAAATCTGGCTTCCCTATTGACTCTGCTTGTCGCAAAAGATGATCACATGAACCTGGGACATAGCAACGGTCGTAAACGTGTGTCTGTTGCCAAGCATCTGAATTTTGATCCTGAGACCATGGGGATTCTGCAAAGGTCATAAGTGTGAAAAACAGTCATAAGTCCCTTTTTTCAGTGTTGTTGTAACTTTGAATGGTCACTAAATGAACTGTTATAAGTTGAGAATTAGCTGTATTTCTCTTTCCAATAGTTTTCACAGTCCTAACTCCTTTCGCTTTAAGTAGTCTCTCTTAGTTCTCTATACTTCAAAATCCAAAGCTTTACCTAAACAGGACTTTTGTAGGAAAACTTCAGTTATTTTATTTCCATTTAAACGACCCATTTCACTATTGTAGTTTTAAAAAGTTAGTATTTGCTTTGCTGTATGGTAACTGATCTCTTAATACACAAACTGAAAACACTCATCATTTTGCAGGTTTGGACCCATAAAAAGGTTTTATACTAATGTAACCATCATTCTAAACTAAGCATCAAATAATTTCATGAGTTTATGTACATATCATTTTTAAACCTGAATGCTTTTGCCACTTAATAGAGTACATTCCCTTTTGCTTTGCTGCTTCATGAAGTTATTAAGTTGGTATTATTAATATGATACTTGATTATATATAACAGTAGATGAAAAATGATTTTGTAACTACTAAACCAAAACACAGCTTTTTTTGGTAGTATGTATCAATCCAAGTTCTCCCATTAAAAAAAAATAACAAAAACATTAGTAACCTCTTGGTGGGTGTGAAATGAATAATCTGAGGTGATTTGATTGATAATATCTGTCAGCTCAAAGAACTGCAGAAATATGTTGATTCTTTTGAAAATCGTTGTAGTCACTGAATTAAGTGCTTCTGAATTTAGAACATAAGAACTTTGCAAATGTAAGAGATCCATTTTTTTCATTCCTTTCTATCATGGGCCAAAGTTGGAAGCATAAAATGATTTCTTTTAACCTTTAATTTTTACATTAATGGTACAAGTTAAAAAAGTCATTCTCATGTATTTCCATAGATTTCAATGAGATTATTCAGATGTTATTGATTCCATGAATTTGCTTTGGTTTCATTTGGTCAAATCTTTTCTTGTTTTGCCATTTTTAAGCAACATTTTGTATTTTTCTTATTGTCTATGAAAGAGCTCATTGATATTGAATTTTGGGACTAAGGATATACTGAGGTTCTTCTTACTATGTCACTGTCAAATTGTAGAGCTGAAAATAGTCTCAGAGCTGGTGTTGCAGTCCTCCCAGTAACATGGCATAAGACCTGGTTCTTCCTCAGGACTTGGGCTAGAAAGGGTGACACATTTTTGTTGGGTGATTTATTTATCTCCCCCCATCCTTTAATATTGTTTGCATTATATTGCATCATTTTTGTATTTGTTTATATTGCACCCTGCCGAGAATCATGGTGGACTCATGATGGATTCAGTAAATAAATAAATATTTGGGGCTGGGCAACTTCAAAATCCAATTTGAGGCAGCCTTCTTTGGTGTAGCTCAGGGGTTTATCCCACCCAGAAGAACTATAGGCATGTCCCAATTGGTTTCCATGCCAACAAATGATGTGGATTATATACTCAGTTTGATCTACTTTGATCAACTGTTCTGTGGTAAGGATGTCCCAGGCTTTCTCACTGTCATGGAATGACTACAGTTAATCAATATAGTGGCCACATCTCACTTTAGTGGTATTTGAATGAGCTTCACAGCTTCATATAAAATATTTATATCCAAGTCAACAGTCTTCTTAAAGTGGCTTACAAGCAATAGAATTTAAACAAACACAGTAAATATAACTTCAAAACAACCATGTTCTGTTTTAAAGGCAGTTGATGGTAATCACCAACAGTATAAGGAGAGAAGAGAATTCAGTGAAACAGATATTTGTGATGGTTGTAACATAACATCATGAAATCAATGCAGGCAAATGCAAAATGTTTCAGCACAGAGTTTCTTCACTCTTTTTTTCCTGCACAAAGCACCTAAACGAAGGGAAGTGCTCAGCTGCCTATGATTATGATCACCTCTTGACTTTTTACATTTTAGAGAGATTGTAGACAAATCTAAGACAGATGCAAAGGAAGCCAATGAGACTAAGCAAAGAATTGGAAAATACTGTATATCCTATGAGGAGAGATTGAAGGAAGTGGCTTCCCCATAGAAAAAAAGACCCTGATTTTTTTTAATCATCTCAAAATGCAAGGTAGTAATTAAATTACGTTCATGAATATTCTATTTAAATGTTAGGAAAGAAACCATCATAAATGAAATCAGTTTCTTAGTTCCCTTTTACTCAGCTACAGTATCTGTTGAGGATGCTTTAATATGGATACCTACAATGAACAGGATGTTGGACTTCATGAACTAAATGGTCAAACTTTAAGATTTTATGACTTTTTGTATTATCCCTAATTTAGCAACTCTCCTGGTATTGTGGGAAGTTGAAACAGAGGAAGGAACGCTACATTTTATAGTATTTCATCAAGTGTTCCTTTCAGTCTGAAGCCAACCTTGGCATTAATGTTGTGTTGAATCAAGTTATACAGTATAAGCAATTAAAATCAGCATCAAACTCATGTAACTGGAAGCAAGGAAACGAATGCTACTATGTTACCTAAATTAAAGTTTAATTAAACTTCAATTAAAACAGACAAACACTGCTGTCAGCATTTTTCCTAAAGATGTTACATATGGAAAAAAAAATGTTGGAATCTATAGAATGTGAACTCATAACGTTTATGAACTCATATTTATTTTGAAAAGGAAAAGGAAAGGAATACATCAGCCTTTGCCATTCCACACAGTTTTACGTATTTCCATTACTTTGAACTTGTGTTAGAATGATTACTTCCAATAAAATATCAAATCAGCAGGCAAACAGCATGTTCCTTACTAATGCACTTTTCAAATGATGTGCAGTACTTATCTCAGTTTTTTGTTTAAAGAAGAAGGCATTCATAGCTGAAAAGTTGGGAAATTGTTGGCAAACTTTGTTCAGCAAAGACATAGTGATTATGACAGAATGCAAATGTTATTATTTTAACAGTGTGGTAGGCTCTGTTTTTCTGAAATGCTAGAATTCTAGCCGAAGTCTCAGACCTAAATGACAGGTAAAATTGCACTTAGGGCAAATTCATTGTGTGACTTCTTATAGCTTACATATAATAAGGCAATCATCTGAGAAAGTTTTACATCTTGTTTTGCTGCATGGTGAATAAAGATGTATATTTTGAACTGGCACAAGGTGTTTTTCCCCCCAAGTGTTGCTTCCTACAGATATTGTTTCATAAAAAAATGAAAGTATGATTTACAGGTATTTCTCATTTAGTGACCACAGTTGGCAATTCAGTTGTTAAACAAAGCGCTCACTAAGTGAAACTATGTCTGTGCTTATGATCTTAAGGTCATAAATGTGGGGATTGGTCTCAATGTTATTTATTTGTTTGTTTGAATCCTGGCCTTTATTATTTTTATAAACAATACAACATGGCAGACTTATTCAACACTTATTTCCTCCTCCTGTTTTCCCCACAACAAAAGTCCTGTGAGGTGAGCTGAGCTGAGAGAGACTGATTGGCCCAAAGTCACCCAACCAGCTTCCAGGGCTAAGGCGGGACTTGAACTCCAGGTCTCCTGCTTTCTAGCCTGGTGCCTTAACCACTAAAACAAACAGGCACATTGACTGTGTAACTGTGAACAGTCACTAAATAAAGCAGTAGCAAATGAGGACTGCCTATATTTATATTTCCTATGATAGATTCATGAATAGAAACTAAGCCATTGTTTCTTGATCAAGTCAGAGTTAGTTGGGTTTACATAATATATTAACTGCAGCTCATAACTTACAAAAAGTTGTTTATTCTTGTGTGACCATAAATTTTGAGTAGAATAGATAGAAAGTACAATAGCTTTGCTCACACCACATGTTAAACCAAAATCAATACGTGAGAATGCAGCTCTGAATAATGAAACCATTGATCAAGGTAGCACCATTCCAATTGGAATTTGTACCATACACTGAACTGGCCTGCTTTGTGACTTAGTTGATTGTGTGAACCCGCAAGTGTTGTTTACAAGCATGATATGTAAAATTCTTTCAATAAGGTATCTTTTTCTGAGCTTAAATATAGGTAGCTTGCTTGCAAGTGGGGAAATGAAACCCTTTTTGCTATATGGTGAGCAAACTAATTGCCAAGATCTTAACAGAAATAAATAATAGCTTTTCAATAAAGCCCCTAAAGAATGATATACAGTTAAATTCTCAGCCCATATATACATAGATTATAAAATAAATGTCCAATGATATATTTGAAATTCTGGTAAATTAATATATCTTTTGTTAAAAGATAACCTTATTTTAGCTAATGAAATTCTTGGTGGTCTATCTTCCTATTTACAATTCCTCAGTAATGTATTGATCTGAATAAAATATCTGTTTGGAACTAACAGTAGGATGCATTTTAACATATAAATCAATTGAGAGTAATATTCATGTTAATAACAATTCCACAATGGAATTATAATCCATCTATGAACATGCATTGCAATCTTATTTGAAAGATAATAATTTCCACATTTTTGAGATGCTTTTGTTTTATATAATTGTAAGTATTCGATATGTTCTGTACAGATGCCTACATCTTACATTTACCTATTTGATTGATTAGATCTAAAGGAAGTAAATTAGATTTTTCCCAATGAATCTTATAAAGTAAAAAATTACCAAATTGTTAAATTGCCCATTTTAAGTTAAACAGGAAAACAGAATAATTATTCAACATTGCCAAAATATCACCCATCCATAATTTATATTCAGAATCCATGAGAATAATAGAGGTAATACCATAAGATTGCCTAATGCTAAAAGTCATCTACCACAGATGACCAACTGGATCCAAACATTTGGGTTAAGTATCTGGGAAAGACCTTGGAAGATGAGAGGAAGAAAATATCTACACAAAATAACTACAGACCTCTCACATCCTGGACATAAACTGTTTCAACTCCTCCCCTCAGGATGCCACTATAGGGCACTGTATGCCAAAACATCTAGACACAGAGACAGTTCCCCCCCCCATGCCATCTAAACCGCTAATTCCCATTACATCATCTTATGCCTAAGGATATTTACCTGTGTTGTGTGGCTGTAGTATTATTATTATCCTTCTTATTTTGCCTATTACCTTTTCCTATTGATATCTTATGATTATATTACTTTCTTGTTTGTATGTACACTGAGAGCTTGTGCACCGGAGACAAATTCCTTCTGAATGAATGAACCTTTATTGTCAAAGTACAACCATGTATACATTGAGATTGGCTGAGCCTCCCTTCATGCCCCCTCCCAACTCACAGTTACAACAAACCAACCAAATTGTTACACCATGTGAGCTAATTGCACAATACACCGGCCTCGCAAGTCAAACATACATAAAGTTATTTCCCATTCAAGAGCCTGACAGCCCATGGATAGAAGCTGTTCTTCAGCCTGTTGGTACGGTTGGCTATACTCCTGTATCTCCTACCCAATGGTAGGAGAGTAAAGAGGTACAAACCAGGGTGTCAGTTGTCCCTGAGAATTTTCCTCACTCTTCCAAGGCAGCGAGCCCTGGCAATGTCATCCATTGGTGTCAGGGGACAGCCCATGATGTTTTGTACTGTGCTCACCACCCTCTGTAATACTTTCCTATCGGTGGCTGTCAGGTCAGCGTACTAAACCACAATACAGTGCAAGAGGATGCTCTCTATAGTAGACCAGTAAAAGAAGGTCATTAGCCATTGTTCTACCCTGTTCTTCCACAAGACCCGGAGGAATTGGAGTCTCTGGTGGGCCTTTCTGGCCACCTGGGTTGTATTGACTTTCCAGGTAAGATCTTCACAGAGGTAGACTCCCAGGAATTTAAAGGAAGAAACTCTCTTCAAACAGCCCCCCCCCCCCGATGTAAAGTGGGGGAGGTTCCTCTCTTTTCCTCCAGACATCTAGCACCATCTCCTTTGTTTTGCCAATGTTTAGTTGCAAGTTGTTCTCTAAATACCATATAGATAGTTTTTGTACCTCCCCCCTGAACACTGTTTCATCTCCACCTGTAATAAGACCCACTATGGTGGCATCATCTGTGAATTTAATTATTGCAGTAGATAGGTTGGATGATACACAATCGAATGTGTACAATGCGTACAGGTAGGGGCTAAGCACGCAGCCCTGTGGCGAGCCCATGCAAAGCTTCAGGGGGGTGGATAAAACAGACCCGACCCTCACTGTTTGTAGCCAGTCCCTTAGAAAGTCTTTAATTCAATCGCAGATGGAGGGGGGAAAATTCAAGCCAGTCAGCTTTTCAATAAGGATGCTCGGCAGAATGCTGTTGAAAGCCGAGCTATAATCAATGAAAAGCATCCTGACATAGCTTCCAGGTTTCTCTAGATGGCTGCTACAGAGTGTAGAGCAGTAGCTATGGCATTGTCTGTTGACCTGTTCCCCCTGTAGGCAAATTGATGTTTGTTGAAGTCCAGTGGGAGGCATGTCCTAAGATGTTGGAGAACCAGTCTTTCGAAGCATTTCATCACTACAGACGTTAATGCAACAGGTCTGTAGTCATTCAGGCACTCAACTGCTGATTTCTTCAGAACTGGGACAATGGTAGCTGCTTTCAAGCATGATGGTTCACAGCCATTTGCAAGGAGATGTTAAAGATCTTTGTCAGGACCCCTGCTAATTGATTACTACAGTTCTTAACCACTAATGCCTAAGGATATTTACCCATGTTGTATGGCTGTAGTATTATTATTATCTTTCTTATTTTTCCTATTACCTTTTCCTATTGGTATCTTATGATTATATTACTTTCTTGTTTGAATGTACACTGACAGCTTGTGCACCAGAGACAAATTCCTTGTGGGTGTCCAATCACACTTGGCCAATAAAGAATATTCTGTTCTATATTCTATTCTATATTCTATTCTAAAGAGATGTTGCCTAGGAAATGGTTAGATAAGAGACAGTGTAGCCTTCAGCTGGACAGTGGGCAGGGCAAGAATTTCAGAAGTGACCTTCCCTAGTTTCACAGGCTATAAAGGAGATGGCATGAAAATTATATTTTCAGATTTTCAATATTCAGGAAGCTTTTATAATCTGGAGTAGAGATGGCCCTCCTGTGAGTGGTGCTTGCTCTGTGTGAGATTGTTTTTGTAGTGCATCAAGCTGTTCATTATTAATATTTATTGTGTATTGTTTTAACCTTTGCTATAAGCAGTGTTTGCTGCTTAGATTCAGCAGTGATTGAGGAGGACCATGAGTTAAATAAATAAATAAATATTTGTAAGATAATGATAATGATAATAAAATTGGAAGGGACCTTGGAGTTCATCTAGTCCAACCCCCTGCTCAGGCAGGAAAGCCTATACCATTTCATACAAATGGCTGTCCAGTCTCTTCATAAAAACTTCCAGTGTTGGAGCATTCACAGCTTCTGAAGGCAGATTTTGCTTTCTTTTTCCATAAGAGTGTTTGGGATGTTTCAGTTATAGACATTTGATATATATATATATGTTTGTACAAGATATAAGATTGTGGCCAGAGCAACTGTTTACATTGCATGGCTTTGCACTGGTTCACCTCAGGGCTGAGTGCTCAGTCCCTGCCTTATTCACTATACACATATGATTGTGTATTGTCTGACCCATCCACTGCGATCATTAAGTTCGCAGATAATATCACCGCATTGGGTCTTATTACAGGTGGAGATGAAACAGCGTACAGGGGGGAGGTTCAAAAACTATCCTCATGGTGCCTAGAAAACAACCTGCACCTGAACATCGGCAAGACAAAGGAGATGGTGTTAGACTTCCAGAAGAAAAGAGAGGAACCTGCCCCACTTTACATTGAGGGGGGCTGTGTGGAGAGAGTTTCCTCCTTTAAATTCCTGGGAGTCTACCTCAGCAAAGATCTCACCTGGAAAACTCTTCTACCATTAGGTAGGAGATATAGAAGCATAGCCAGCTGCACCAACAGGCTGAAGAACAGTTTCTACCCATGGGCTGTCAGACTCCTGAATGGAAAATAATTCCATGTCAACACAGTATGATAGACTTGCGGGGCTGGCGCGCTGTGCAATAAGCTCACATGGTGCAATAAGATTGTGTGTTTGTTAGTAGGATTCACTGGATGCTTTTTTATTTTGTCTTCACTGTGAATTTTGTTGGGAGGGGGTGCACGAAGAGAGGCTCAGCCGACCTCATTGTACACATGTTGTACTTTGACAATAAAGGTTGATTTAATTTGATGGGTGAATATATTTATTTGTGGGTAATTTGCGCATTTCAAGTTTTCCACATAAAACATCAGTTGAAGACCCACTGAGGTACATATTAAAAAAGTAAACATGCTACAACTCTGTCAGAGTCCTTGGGAACCAAATTCAAAACTGATTCTGATGATGGGATGTTTGTTAGATCATCTCTTATACCAGCCAAACTGGCCTTTAAGGTTAAGGAATAAAATCTAAGACAGAACCAGGTGATAGAAGCTCCTGTTCTATGTTTCCTAAAGCTACTCAAAAGCATATGATTTCAATGGGAACTGGTTAATGTGGAACATGTGGGTAATAAATCCTAAAAGAGCCAAACATTTGTAAAGATGATAAAAAGGATAAAGGTTCAAAATTGAAAATCTAAGGATCCAAAAAAACTCAGAAAAATTGTCCCTTTTCCATCATTCATTCAATTGCTCTAAGAAACAACAACTATGTCTAAGATTGGACACATGAAATTGGTGGTTTCCCATGTAAATCAACTCCAAAATAAGCCCTATTGAAACCATTGGGACCTACATCTTGGTAAGCATGCATAGTATTACAACTTTGACAATTCTACGTTGGAGTTTTGAAAGCATTCAATTTTTGTTATATTTTAGTAAAAAAAAAGAAAATAATTCACTTTGATTTTGACTCTCTCTTATGTCAATAGAAGCATTTTTGTTCTTTTATCACACCTTTGCATTATTCAACACAGCAGTGGAAGAAAATTTGTATTATCAGAGTAAACGGGCCATTGTTAAGAAAGGAGTTATTCCTGCTTTCTGTGTTTGATTTCTCTGTGATTTCATTGATTGTAATTATCCTTCCAATGTGAATGTATTCTGAAAATCCAGGAAAACATTACTGATTATTGACCACAATCAACAAAAAATAATGGAGGAAAAAATGTATTTGCTGTAGCATGTAGCAAGAAGACAATGTAGATAGTGTTTAAATGAGCTGTATGCCTTATGAACATCTTAAAGTCTTTAAAAGGTCCTGGCAATACCTATAAACAATGTTAATATAATGATGATGATGATAACTTTATTGTCACTTTGAATGTACACCAATCGGCATACAGCAAAATGAAATTTCGTTGCATACAGCTCTCAAAGGGTCACCACCTCCGATATATACTCCTTGTTCGGGGCCCGCTCAAATTTCACATTGTCCATTTTAATAAACCAAAAGGAAGAAAAATCATACAAGATGGTAATCTCACCATACAGGATTATAGCATCAACAACTTTTAAAAGATTTATTCAACAGTTCTCAACAACAGTTTTATTCTAGAACTGAGCCTGCTATGATTTAATGGGAAGTAACCTGTGTAGAATTGCAATAGGATCCTCTACAGAAGTATAAATAATAACACACTTTCCTTTTTGTCCAAATGTAGGCTATATGCCCCACCAGGGCATACAAACAATGGTTTTAAGACTTTTCCTATATGCTATAACATTATTGTATGCTAATTATAGATCCTGCAGACTTAAAAAAATATCATTTTGTCTGATACTATATGGCCATAATACTCAATATGTTTGTAAAAACTCTGTAGCAGAACAAACTTCTCATTCATTGTGTATACTTAGGCTTTTTTTTGGTATTGCATTGCCTAAAGTGAGCAGAACAGGCAACCCTCAACTTATAACCATTTGTTTAGGACTGTTCAAAATTACAATGGCACTGAAAAGACTTACAACCAGTTCTCACATTTGCAACTGTCACAGTCAGTCATGTGATCAAAATTCAGTTGTTTGGCAACCAGCATGCACTTACGATGGTTGCAGCGTGTGATCACCATTTGCAACCTTCCCAGCTGGCTTGTGACAAGCAAAGTCAGTGGGGGAAACTGGATTTGCTTAACGACTGCATGATTCACTTAACAGCTGCAATGATTTGTTTAACAACTATGGCCAAAAAGATTACAAAAATGGGTGCAACTTGCTTAATAACCACCTTGCATATCAAGGGATATTCCGGTTCCAGTTTTGGTCATAAATTGAAGACTAGCTGTAGGGTAAGTCCCTAAGTTCATGAGATGCATGTTAATAACCCTGCTTTGGAGTAATGCTGAAAGTTATTCCCATAGCCACTGTCAAACCATTTCGTATATAGAGGAATCATACTACAAAAAAGATGTTGAGACCCTGGAAAAAGTTCAGAGAAGAGGAACTAAAATGATCAAAGGCCTGGAGACTAAAACATATGAAGAACAGCTGCAGGACTTGGGTTTGGCTAGTCTAAAGAAAAGAAGAAACAGGGGTGAGTATTCCAGTATTTGAGGGGCTGCCACAAAGAAGAGGGGTTCAAACAATTCTCCAAAGCAGGAGAGGGCATGATAAGAAAATGAGGGCATGGTTGGAAACTGATCAAAGAGAGAAACAACCTGGAATTAACAGTGAGGATAGTTAACCAGTGGAATAGCTTGCCTTCAGAAATCGTGGGTGCTCCATCACTGGAGGTTTTTAAGAAGAGACTGGACAGTCACTTGTCTGAAATGGTGTAGGTTCTCCTGCTCGAGCAGGGGGCTGGACTAGAAGACCTCCAAGATCCCTTCCAGCTCTATTCTATTCTAAGCATTCCTACATTTTTAGTCATGTAAAAAGAAGCATCCCACACTTTCAAAGACTCAAGTTTGAGCCAGGAAAGGAAGAATACAGAAATGGGGGGTGGGGTTTAAGTTACCTGGATTTTAGTTGTTTGAGGTCTTCTAAGTTGTTATGAGGAATGGAACAGTCCACAAAGAGCAGGATGAGTGACAGACTGAGACCTAAAGTAGATTTTGCAGAGATTTTGGATCATAAATTCCAGTTTATGTTAATTATGCAAAATAAGGGTAACTGTCTTTAAAAAAGTACTGTAAAGAAAGCATTTGGGTTCTGAAATCTTCCTTCAAACACACAATACACTTTGACAGTTGTCCTTCCCCATTCCATGAGTGGATTAGATTTAAAAAGCAAGCTCCATTGAGATCAGTTGATGGACAGATGTGCTGAAATGGAGAAAGTGGCTATGCTGAGGCTATATATTACTTGGAGGTAAACAAGCATCTTTCATTGTTAGCATGGAATTGGACTCTGACTCTGAAAAGAGATTCTGAGAACAAAAAGGGACATGAGGGAAAGTAATTACCAGGAAGAAAATGTGGAGAACTGAAGTAGCAATAGCAAGATTTTTCTCAGCCCAATGAACTGCAACATGTGCTTCATGTCCACTCTTTTGGTTTACAAACGCATTTTCCCCTCTGCAAGTTATTGTTTTATTTCATCTACTCATTTTCTTGATTAAAGATCCCATTGTTTGAAAGTGTTCATCTTACACATTTTATTCTTAAAATTCAATGAAACAATGTTTATTTGCATGCTACTCGCTGTCTTAATGCCTCAGGACAGCTGAGCTATTAAAGGAAGAACCATTAAAACTAGAGAAATACAATTAAAAGGAACCATAAAACATTATTGAAACAACCCATTTAAAGCAATGAAAACAGTAAAAATTATTAACAGAAAGTCTAGATAAATAAGTATGCTATGAGCCTTCTACTAAGGTAATCAGAGGTGATGTCGCTTGACCAGTGGCATTTTCTTCCACATCACGGTACTTGCAGAATTACTTGTAGATGTCAAATATATTTGGGGTGGGACCCAAAAACGTTATTTCATTAGACATCTAAGAATGTAGAGCAGAGTGAACAAGAGTACATAACGTGCTTCCTTCGTATCCTCCTTTAGCTGAAATGCATACAAATTATTGGCCAGCTAATTATTAGCCCATGGAATTCCTATCAGGGAGGAAATATCTCTACAATATTCCAATAATTGTAATTTTATCTGTATTTATAGGAATGAATGGTGATTATTCCATTATGTGGGAGCAAAATAGTTAAACAAAAACATGTTCAGTGTTCAATTTCAGGGATGTCCACACAGAATGATTTTTTAAAAAGGCAAGTTGATGACTATGACAGTACAATTAAAACTTTGCCTGTTGTTTATTCATGTGAATTCCCACCATTTTGGCCACCATCTTGATCTTGTTACAATCTGAGGTTACCACAGATTAATTTTAAGTTCTCAGATAAGCAGCTTTCCAAATTTCCAAATGTGGTTCTATCCACAGGTGTTGAACTCAGTTCCTGAAATTCTTATCCATTATGGATCCCAAATGGCAGTCATGAAATTTGTAATCTCTAATTGGCATTGCATTGGAAAAGCTACATTATATGCACAGCTGCACTCCATGATGGAGTAAGTCCATGCATCTGATGGAGTGAATTGTAGCTCATGAAAGCAAACTCCTTTTAATAAAATTTAGTAGATCCATAAGTGCTACCAGACTTCTTCTGTCTTCTAATAATGTATTGTTTTCTCAGTTAACAATTGTTCCATATTTCTGCCTCATTTGTAAATGTTTGGATTGAATCCATATAAAGCACTGCATTTGTGATGATACAAAAATTCCATATGCTGGATATATGATTGCTTCTTACCCACTTGTTCAAGCTACCACTTGATCCTGCAACCATATTGAACCTGCATGTGAAAACCAACCCTATCATTATTTCTTCCTGCTTTGTAAGTAGATTATTTTTAAAGTTGCTAAGAAATCTCTCTCCTTACATAGTGAAGAACTGTGGTGTTTAACAGTTAAACACCTGATGACAAACATTATTTTGTTCTACCAATTCTTCCAGAGTTCTTTATATTAATGCTGTCATGAAACCTGCTTACTTTAAAATGTTGCTCATTACTTTAAAAATACCCATATCATGGCCTTTAGCTCCATTTGTAATGCTCAGGGTAACTTGGAACAGTTTAAAAATCAATATAATCAGTAAAATAAAATCAACAGCAATAAGTGAACATGAGGAAAGTGAAAGACAGCTGCAGCAGACGAGAGAAGTCTAAAAACAAAGGGCCAAAGAGAGGCATGTTCACGAACATTACAAGACAGTGTTTCAATGAGAGAAAGATATTTTCTACTGGTTTGATATTATCTCTTTGGAGCTTAAAGGTTTTTAAAATAATAGTAATTATAATAATAGGCAAAAGAAAGCAAAGTAGTAATAGGAGCCTTGGATGCAATCCCAAAACAACTGGAGTACCACTTGTACATCACTGGCATTCACAAAGTCACTATCAATCAGTTGCAAAAGGCAGCTTTACTTGGAACAGCTTACATTCTTCACGATATCTTAAACACTATCATACAATAATATCTACCTATCTCTTGTCCTTGGAAAGAACTCGATAGATGGACCAACATGCCAAATGCAGTCTAAACATTTGGCTGACCATAATAATAATTTGTCCAATCAATCCTACTTCAATTATCCATGTTATGATAATATTTCTGAATGAAGGCAAAGCCTTTACTGCTATGGCTGATACCCTATGTAACACTTGCTTTATAGAATGGAGCAACATCATCATATTTGAGAGTTTTAGCTTATCATGAATGGCCATGCACATATGCATCCTGATTGATCCAATTTAATTTTTGCCAGTAGGAGAGGTAACCAAAGCAGGTTATTCAGTTTATGGTTTGTTGCAAGTTATGCGCAAAATGCATTTCCTATCTTGTTTCATTTCTAACAAACCAGAATCATAAGCCAAGAACAAGAGAAAAGCACGCCAAAGCTTCTTTGATGCATCAGAGTTCTAAATCATTGTGTTTATCTCAATGAGATGAATGTCAGCTTAGCAATTGCTTTTAGTCAGTTTTATTTTTTCTTGTTCCTGTGAGGCTTTAAAATGATATTGTACAGAGCAGTATATAAATCCTTTTTCAGGATTTAAATAGAATATTTTTTTGTTTCCAGTGCTCAGGGCCTCTGTGTTTTTGTACCTCCTATACACTAGAAGAGTACAACCCACTAAATTTTGAATCTCCAAATTAATATACAAACTGCATGAAATTATCTTTTTATATTTGCACTTCATGGACTACAATTCCCTGATCTAAAAAATGCAGATATTTCTGTGATTTGCATACAAAATAAATACATTGCATATAATGATACCTATATTTTAGAAGAAATTGCTGGTAAAAAAGGTTACAAAAATATATATTATAAGGAAAAGTTATGGATATCAAAATAGGCAGATTCATCCATTTTAATAGTTTAATAGAACTTGATGGGGAAGAGTTGGTGTGGTCCTGGACAATACACAAGACTAATTTCGTGTTGTTCCACTGGCCCAGTAACATTGCAAAGCAAGCTCTATGCTAAGAAGAATGGTGTTGTGAAATATTGATAGCAAGTTGAATAAGACATGGTGCCTTTGCTGTTGTGTGAGAATGGTGTGCACCTGAGTAGCAGTAGAACTGGCCATGTCCTCACTATCTAAAGATGGACCAATTCTTCCATTCTTCAGTGACCCAAGGCAGAATTTTTACAGTGCCATAGTTGCATCAGAATTGATAGGATGGGACACTGCAGAACATCTGCAGGTCTTAGCTACTGTATATGGTTGATTGAGCAGAAGAGACCTTACTTGGAGAGCTTATTGGAAGCAAACAGAATGTACACCATAGGGTGATTTTATCCACATTTTCTAACAGCTCTAGCAAAATACGAAAGAATGGATCCAAGGGGTCAAAATTTATCTTGTACAGCTCCTTTTTACATTAGTAGAAATAGAAAGGTAAGAACAGAATGCTGTTTTTAGGGAGTGATATTAAGACCACAAACACCAGAAATATTCCTCCAGTGCAATTTAATGCATAGGCTTTTAATTCTTGTTTAACTAGACATCTTGGCAGCATCTTTCCAAAATTCCTGAAATATTATTCTGAAAGTACTTTGAATCAATTAATACCTTTCTGTCTCTTCACAGACTTAGACAGTCTGATGGCTGTAAAAAAATTGACAACACATTTCTTTCTTAAATTTCAATAGCAGTACTTTTGAAATTAAGACATTAATAAAAGGATTAACTCTGAATCCCAATAATTCCTATGTGTTTCCTAGCTCCTGTTCTTCTGTAAACACGAAATGAAAGAGCTGGCAACCTATATTAATTACACAATAAAAGTTTCTACTCTTAATTGTGCTGCAAAAACCCCACATGTATTTTTATATTTTCCAGGGGGTTGGTGCAGGAAATAATTGATAACACAATTCCCTCTAGCTGCCTGCCACCATCCCAGAACCAGTTGCACAAGAAATCACATTTGACAGAAAAAATATATATCCAGATTTATGCCTTTCTTCATTCAAGCTGGACTGGGATTTTTAGTGCAGTTTCTTTAAGGAAGGCCACCACATGGTTATGTATAACTTCTGAACATCTCAGTCACCTCTGTGATCAAATAACATCTGTGACTAAGTCAGTTTAATGGTGTCTGTTTATGCAGAAAAGAGAAGTTTCCTTAATCCTCTGGGATGGAAAAGACAGCTTCAAAATTAATTTATGAACTGGATTTATAGCTTCCTTCTTCTTCAAAAGAATAAAAATCCCTCAAATTCTCATGTCTGTTTTAAATACAGAGGAGACCAATACCTATTGTCCATCAGCACAATAATTCCATTATTATTTATCATCCAAGCTTTCAATTTGCCTGGATTAATTATTCTATTGATCTTCACAGTAATATAGTCCAATGAATTTCTTCCCTCTCTTTTCCTCCAGTTATCAATTATTTTAGAATCTAATATTTAGACACTCAGTGATGTACTCTAACACAATTTCCCTTGGCACACCCTTACTTGGTTTCTTTCTGTCTTTTGAACTTTTTCTATCAGACAGCACAAAATTAAAACTATATATAAGCTCTTTTATACTTAAGAACCAAGTGTTAATTTTAAGACCAGGCCTGGTATCTTTACTGGAATAACAGTCTAAGTAGAAAATAAGTGCAGAGGATTTGGAATCAGCACAAGAAGCTAATCCTTCTTTTTAAAGTACATTTTAAAATCTGGGCACCGTGGCCAATAGCAAATATTCTGGGTGCTGGAAGGTGGTTCAGATGAAGCACCATTTGAGCAAAGTGGCATCCAGCAGTGTCTGCATCCTGCATCCTGCCATCACGACAAAAGTCTCACACATATAAATGGTTGCAGGAGGAGAGCCATGTTAGTGTATGGTGGCAAAAATACCAGAAGCAATCTGATTTAGCAGTCTGATATTTTTAGCACTTTTTCCATATAAATTTTTATTAAAAGGCATCAGCTTCTCTGAGCTGCAGCTCACTTCATCAGGTGCCATTAGCTTTTGCTTTTCAATAAAATTTGTTAGAAATGGTGCTATCAGACTCCTGTTTGTGTTTGTGTTTTTTGTTTTTTGCATAGAAAAGGTATGGACTTTGGGGTGCAATTTCATATGGCTGCTTTCCTTGTGATGACAAAAATGGTGGATCCTATACATGGCCAGGACCAAAAAACCTCCTTAACTGGTGACTGCAAACACAACAGTTTGCACAACTTTGTCACTTGGAGTAGTAGCATTTACAGCCTGCACTTGGTAGGTCTGGTGCATAAACATGGTCTTCTGAGCTTGAAACAGCAACCCAGCTTGCTCCAGTGAGATTCAGAAGCCCTATTCAGAACTGTAAAACTGAATTGAGAGAAGAAAATTATATGTAATGGCTCATAAATAGACTGGCATCATAAATGATGCAGTTGTGGTTTAAAACATTTTCATGGGTGTGTCTCAGATTTAAGATTAATAAATTTAGGGTCCTGGAACAGTAGTTTCCTTGTTAAGATACCCACCAAACTGGATGCATGTAAGCAGAACAGATGGGACTCTTCTTGCCTGATCATCCTCCATCAGATACTCTGGTCGTTTTGAGTCAACATGTACCTGGCCAGCTCCAAAATTAAACCACAAAGAAATCCTTTACAGGTAGTCCTTGTTTAGCAATTACTTGTTCAAAGTTAGCATGGTGCTGAACAAGGAGAGTTATGACCATCACTTGTAGGGGCTATTGTGTAGTGGGTCCGACGCAAGGAAGAGACGCCAGCCGGTGTGTGAGTTCAGCTCTTTATTGGAGGAGGGTAGCGAACTGGGGAATGAGGGTTACCTGGCCTCCTTAAATACCTAGCCAGGTAAGCGAACAGCCAATGGGGTTGGCCCTAGGTTTCCCGCCGAAACTGGGTTTCCCACCAAAACCGTTCAGGCCAACGCCCCCTGGTGGCTGTTGCTATGCAGGTGCCTGCATACATAACACCCCTCCCCCCTTAGAGAAGAACCACTTAACAATGAACAACTTGCAACTAACTATAACTATATACACTGTGTGTCAATGATAAAAAAAACAATGCAACTGTGTAAGGGTCATTTGCACACGTAGTCCGACAGGTAGGCAGGTGTCCTGTGGGGCCAGGTGGACCGTCTGGGTGTGGCCTGGCCCTGGGCTTGGACGGCTGGTTCCTGGGGCCTCTGTGCTGGGTTGAACAGAACTGGGTTCAGGAGGCCCTCCTCCTCTGGCTCCTGCCCTGTGTTGTTTCCGGTTGGGCTGGCCTCTCCTGGGGTGTGGCTCTCCGGTTGGGCTCAGGGACTCTTCCTCTGAGCTGGTCGATGTGTCGCCTTATGTGTCTGTCCCCCTCCACCCCCACAATGTAGGAGAGGGGTCCAGTTATTTCAACCACTGTTCCTGGAACCCATGGGTGCCCTGCCCCGTAGTTCCTTGCCCAGACCAGGTCCCCCACGTTGAGAACTCTGTGTGCTGGTGATGATGATGATGAAGAGGGTGATGCTGATGATGCTGATGGTGGTGGTGACCTAACCGTCTCGGCTGCTACCCGGTCTGGGTGTAAACGGTCCAGCTTGGTGATGAGGTGCCGTCCCCATCGCAGCTCTGCTGGGCTCTTCCCGGTAGCAACGCATGGTGTAGTGTGCTGGGCAAGTAGGAATTTGGCCAGTCTGTGGTGCCAGTCCCCGCTAATGATGCGCCAGAGTGCGTCTTTGGTCGTCCTTACCATCTGTTCGGCTTGCCCATTGGTCAATGGATGGAAAGGCGCGGAGGTGGCGTGCCTAATCCAGTTCGTCTTCAAGAACGCCTGGAAATCAGTAGCGGTAAACTGAGGCCCATTGTCAGACACAATTATGTCAGGGAGGCTGTGTGTGGCAAAGAGAGCTCTGAGCACCTGGATTGTCCTCCCCGAGGTCATGTTGGGCACTGGGACTACCTCCAACCACTTGGAGTGGCTGTCCACCACTACTAAGAATAGCTGGCCCTGGAATGGCCCTGCATAGTCAATGTGGATGCGGGACCAGGGTGTGTGTGTGGCCTCCCACCTGTGCACGGGTGCGTGTGGCATTTCCGGTCTGGATCTCTGGCACGTGTAACAGGCCTTGACCCGTTCCTCAATGTCCTTGTCCAGCCCTGGCCACCAGAGGTAGCTTCTGGCCAGGGCCTTCATCCTAACCACCCCCGGGTGTCCCTCGTGTAAGGAGTCCAATACCCTGCCCCGTACTGCGGTGGGAATGATGACTCTGCTTCCCCAGAGGAGGCAGCCCCTATGTGTGGAGATCTCATTGCGCCTGGTGAAATAGGCCTGGAACTCAGGTCCCGGGGACTTGTCCTGCCACCCTGTGCAAACCCAGGAATGTACCCTGCTCATGATGTTGTCTGTGGTTGTGTGGCTGGCAATGTCCTTGGCATGAACTGGGCACTCTGGCAGCTCCTTCAGTGCTAGGATCTGTGTGGCTGGGGCCGGGTCTGGATCAGGGGTGTCTATGGGTAGCCTACTTAGACCGTCTGCATGGCCCATCTCCTTCCCTGGCTTATGCACCAGCTTGCAATTGTAGGCTGCAAGGAAGATGGACCACCAGAGCATTCTGGGGGACAGGATTTGTGGGGTCTGCCTGTCTGTTGTGAACAGGCCCAGGAGTGGTTTGTGGTCCGTGTAGACAGTGAACTCCCTGCCATACAGATAATTGTGGAATTTTTTGATACCTGCCACGATTGCCAGGGCTTCTCTGTCGATTTGGGCATAGTTTCTTTCTGCTCCAGACAGCGTCCTGGAATAATAGGCTATGGGGATTTGTGCCCCATTGGGCTCAAGGTGGCTGAGTACTGCGCCCACACCATAAGGGGATGCATCGCATGCGATGCAAATGGGCTTGGACTCGATAAAATGGGTTATTGTGGACTTATCCGACAGTAGTGCTTTCAAGGCCTTGAAGCTATGGTCGTGGGCGGCAGTCCAGACCCATGCTGCCTGCTTGTCTAGTAGCCTGTGGAGTGGCTCTGCAATGGCTGCCTTGTGTGGGAGGAATGCATGGTAGAAATTCAACAGGCCCAGGAATGCCTATAGCTCTGTCTTGTTCTTGGGTGTGGGTGCTAGCTTGATGGCCCTCACCTTGGATTCTGTGGGGTGAATTCCCCTGGCATCTACTCTGAACCCCAGGAATTCAGTGGAGGGCACCCCTATGCTGCATTTCTCCCTTTTGAGTTTAAGTCCAGCTGTGTGTAGCCTGGACAGTACCTCCCTGAGCCTACCTGCTAGTTCTTCTGCTGACGCTCCTGCAATCAGGATGTCATCAAAATAGGGGCAGACTCCTGGGATGCCCTTGAGTGTCTTCTCCATGACTTCCTGCAAAATGCCAGGAGCCACGCTAACTCCGAACTGCAGCCTGTTCACCCGGAACGCCCCCCTGTGTGTTACTATAGTTTGAATGTCAGCTGTAGCCCGCGTGACCGTGAGTTGCTGGTACGCCTGCGCAAGATCGAGCCTTGCAAAGATGGCGCCGCCTTGGAGGGAAGTGAGAACGTGGCTGACCGTGGGGACCGGGTAAGCATGCGTGTTTAGGGCACGGTTCACCGAACACTTGTAGTCGGCGCAGATCCTAATTTCCCCGTTGGATTTGAGGGGGGTGACGATTGGGGTTTCCCACTCCCTCCCATCGACGGGCTCTAAGATTCCCTGGGCCACTAGCTTATCTAATTCCCGCTCTATTTTTTGTTTGAGCGCGAAGGTTATGGTCTTTAAGTCCTTACATGGCATGGGTCCGGAGTACCTCGGGGACCACCTGCTGCCGGCGTCAACTTCCCTCCACCCTGCGTGTTCCCACAGAGAGGGCCTCCTCAGGGTGCCTCCGGTCAGAGAATGCCGGCTGGTGGCCCCCAGGGGGAGGGCCTTCTCTGTGGGCGCTCTAGCTTTAAGGAACCAGCTGCCGGTTGAGCTCCGGATGGCACCGGACCTTCGCTCCTTCTGGCGCGGTCTGAAGACCCATTTATTTGAACAAGCTGGCCTGACCTGATTGGGGAATGTTAGGGTTTTTAATGGGTTTTATACTGTTACTGTTTTATCTGGGCAATTATTTAATTCTCTTTTAATTTTTGTATTTTCTATTTATATATGCCCTGTTCACCACCCTGAGTCCTTCGGGAGAAGGGCGGTATATAAATTTAATAAATGAAATGAAATGAAAATGAAGGGGACTCGCCGCGGCCGGACCCTAATTGGGGGAACGTTCGAGTTAAGCTTGAACGATATGGGGGGCCCTGTGTACCTGCCCAGTGTCCCATCGAAGACGTCTGCGAACTCCTTGCAGACGGTCTCGATGGGGTCCCCCTGGATCCGGTGGATCCCAGTGACCGCGATTCCCAGGGCCTCGAACTAGTCTAGGCCGACTAGGCTGGCTCTCCAGTCCTCCACTACTACAACCCCCAGGTGCTCTTTGCGACCCTTAAACCCCACCGAGATGGTGGCCTCCCCTCTTACCTTGACCGGAGAGTTCTGGAAATCAGTCAGGGTTAAATTTGTAGGCCGTAATTTAATCCGCTGCTTGCTCCGGCTATTTATGTAGTTAAGGGTCTCGTACGAAATGATCGAGACCGCTGATCCGGAGTCAAGCTCCATGCTGCAAGGGATGCCTTGCAAGCGAATTGTTAATCTAATTTTAGGCTTGAGTAGCCGGCGGCTACCCGTGTGATTAATGGCCAGCCGGCTCTCAACATAGCCAATTCGCGTTTTGGTCGGGGCCCCAGTACCTTCGAATGGCGATTCCTCCAGCTGCAGCTCGTGGATCTCCTCTCGGGGGCGGCGGCTACGGCAGACCATGGCTATGTGGCCTGTTTTCTTGCAGGCCCGGCACGTGGCTGACTGGAACTTGCAGAGGCTGTGCACATGGTTCCCACCACACCCTGTGCACTTCTGAGGGTTAGCGGCGTTGCTGGGAGTCCTGGGCTTGTCTGGCCATCTGGCTCGCTGGTCTGGGGTCGACTTCCGCTGGAGGAGGTCGATGCTCTGGTCGTCCTCCTCCAAGGCAAATTGCTGGTGAACGCTGGTCGCCTGGTTGCCGGACCAGGTTTCCTATCAGGCTTGGACGGCCCCGCAGGCTGCTTCGTGGGCGAGGATGGCGTCCTCAGCTTCCTGGAGCGAAACCTCCTCTCTCTCGAACAGGCGCTCTTGCAGCCGCCTGTCACGTAGGCCACAGATCAGCCGGTCCCGTAGCCGCTCCTCCAAGTTTGAGAACCTGCAGGTGACGGCGGCTTCTCGTAGGGCGGCGAGGAAATCGGCACCGGTCTCGTCGGGGCGCTGGTCCCTTTTTTTGAATTGTGACCGCGCGGCCACCTTGGAGCGCCGGGACTTGAAATGGGCATTGAGTCTGGCCACAAGGTCCTGGTACGCGGTGGTGTTGATGGCCTCCTGGGGGAACAGGTTCGTGGCGATCTCCAACAGCGCTGGCCCCCCGAGGCAAAGCAGTGCTGCCGCCTTCGCACCGTCCTCTGATATCTGGTTGAACCGCATGTACAGTTCAACGTGAGCCAGGTAACGGGCCCAGGTCTCGGGGTGGCGGGTGTCGAACTTGCGGGGTTGTCCGGCTCTTGCCATGGCGGTGCAGTTGCAGTCTCGGGTTCGGATGCGGTGAATGGCGTGGTCCGGTTGGCTGGTCGGCTGGCGGTCGTGGGGGAGAAGGAAGGAAAATGCCTTTCCCTTCAGCTCGCGGAGCGTTTCCCCAGTGACTTCAGCTCTTGTTCGGCAGCAATCCCACCTTCGTCGCCACTATTGTGTAGTGGGTCCGACGCAAGGAAGAGACGCCAGCTGGTGTGTGAGTTCAGCTCTTTATTGGAGGGGGGTAGCGAACTGGGGAATGAGGGTTACCTGGCCTCCTTAAATACCTAGCCAGGTAAGCGAACAGCCAATGGGGTTGGCCCTAGGTTTCCCGCCAAAACTGGGTTTCCCGCCAAAACCGTTCAGGCCTACGTCCCCTGGTGGCTGTTGCTATGCAGGTGCCTGCATACATAGCAGGGGTGATCATAGGACATCCAGAATGATCATGATTCAGGGTGATTGATAAGAATGGTTGCAGCGTCCTTGTGACATGATTGCCATTTGCAACCATCAGTGACAGCTTCCAGGAAGCAAAATGAATGGGAAACCCGGCAGGAGGTTGCAAATGGGGATCATGTGACAGCAGGATACTATGACCATGCGGGATTCATCTTAACAATGGCAACTGGGACTACTGCGGCTACTGTCCTAAATTGGCATGGTTATATGAGGTTGCACTTTATAACAGATTTGCTGAGCAGCAAAGTTGCTGGTCCCAATTACCATTTTTTAAGGAGGACTATATATCCTTCAAAGGAGACTAAGAATCCAATGCCATGTAAGTCAGTGGTACTTTTATTGTAACAGCAACAGAAACTTTGTAGTCTGAATCTGTTCCCCTTTTCAGGTGAACTAGGACTGGCCTGAGACATTTTCTCAAATTATCTTCTTGGCCTAATCTCAAACCTCTTCATCTGTCTGTGGCCTTGATAGTGACACCTGTCCTTCAAGGCCATTTCCCCAGCTCTGTACAATATCTATTCGGAAAGAAGCCATGCTGGGTTCAGCAATCAGTATGTATTTTATAGTTGAGAGAAAAGCCATATGAACTTGAGAAAGAAAACCAGAGCTAAATTGTACATTTGATCTGTTCTCTTTGCTTTGATGTACTTGGCTGTGCATCATCATTGCATATGTAACCATTGGTTCAATGGTGCAAGATCAATCTATTTATTTTTATTTACTATTGGATTTGTTAAGGCCACCCAACTCCAAGAAAACTCTGGTAGCACACAGTAGGTCCAAAAGTTATAATATAAATATATGATTGTATAAATAAAAGCCAGCTTCCTTTGATCCTATTTAAGGTGATCTGGCTAATTTACTAAAATGTTTCCAAAGGGAAGCATCTCAGGAGAGGTCATGGTTCTTTTTATGGCATTTGGATTCTATTTGTGCTTAAAAAAATACTTGCAAAACTAGTGCGATTTTTTAAAATATACTGGTTGTATATCAAACTGTAGATCAAATACATGAACATTGCTTTTTCTGGGAATACAAAATCTAGGTAATAAAAATCCAGAATTCAAAGTTATATCTATCTATTTAGAAATAACTCTCTTTAAATTCTGTGGGGCTTCCTTCCATATCAATAGGTACTTTAAGACTATGATCTTAAAATTTACACCCAGTGGATCTCCAAGAACAGGGGTCTTCAAACTCGGCAACTTTAAGACTTGTTGACTTCAGATCCCAGAATTCCCCAGCCATCATAGCATAGCTGGCTGAGTAATTCTGGGAGTTGAAGTCCACAAGTTGTAAAGTTGCCAAGTTTTGAGACCCCTGTCCAAGTCTTTAGATCAGTCTAACTACAGGTAGTCCTCAACTTACAACAGTTCATTTAGTGACCATTCAAAGTTACTTTGAAAAAAGTGACTTATGACCATTTTTCACACTTACAACTGCTGTAGCATTCCCATGGTCATGTAATCAAAATTCAGATGCTTGGCAGCTGACTCATATTTATGACGGTTGCAGTGTTCCAGGGTCATGTGATCACCTTTTGCAACCTTCTGAGAAGCAAAGTCAATGGGGAAGCCAGATTCACTTAACAACTGTGTTACTATCTTAACAACTGCAATGATTCACTTAACAACAGTGGGGAAAAAGGTCGTAAAAAAGGGGCAGAATTCACTTAACAAATGTTTCACTTAACAACATACATTTTGGGCTCAATTGTGATCATAAGTCAAGGACTACCTGTAATGAAGAAAAATCCTGTTAGAGACCAAAGTTCAAGCAGAAAAATGTGGATTCTGCTTCATCTCTCTCCCACCTGTATTACAGACAAGTCTGTGGCCTCCATGTTTCTTTTCAGCTAAAGAATGGCCAAAAGCTGGATAGGCAGACATCCTTCTGGCACCTTTGAATCTTCTCTATCATGTCCTTGTAGAATAAGCACAGCATTCTCATTAAAAAGCCCAGTTCTTGCCATTTACATTGCCCTAAATTAATTCGTCTGCAGTAGATTAACTACGATTAACCACAGCATGTAATCCATTTTAATATCCAGCAAGGGGATTGTGTTGAATTTTTAAAATGTATACCTGATATTTCAGCAATATTTTATGTTTCCCACTTTTTGTCTGGTTCTACATAGATTTGATTGATATACACTCTTAGTTATAGACCCCAAACCCCAAATTGCCACACTGGAATACCTCCAAGCAACAACCACCCATGTTGGCAGTCATTAAACTGCTGTAAAAATCTTGACAACTCTCCAGAGGAACATCAAACTTTTCCAGAGTTCCTCCAGGGCTGGGGAGAGATTAACCCCCTCAAACTTAATATTAAGGGGGGGGGGGGAAACCACCCCGAATACCTCATTACTCCCTGCAGCTTTTGCAACTAATTTGGAATCTCTACAACCTTGTGCCAATAGATCAGCTCTACTTAGCAGGGATGTTTTTGCTTTCAAATTAACATCTTTGACTATGAACATTGGCCTGGGGGATTGTTTTGTGTATATTTAGAAGTCTGTCTTACATGAAACTAAAAATGTCCTTCAAGATCAGTGGGGAAGGGGAAGGTTGGACTAGAAGGAGTATTATGATGTCTTTGTTGATTTACAGGCCGCAGTAGAAACAAGCTAGTAGAACAATTTTCCTCTAGAGAGGTTGAAAGGCAGGTGGTCTTCTGTAACACTGTCCCTGTGCTTAATGGTCCGCCCCTCCTCCCAAAGGCTGAAATTTTAATCATCTGGGAAGAATGAATTAAGTAGCTTTTGAGTTCATATTGAAGAATAATATCCATAAAGTTGCCATTGTAGAACCCAGATGATGTGTGGCTAATGTGTCAAAGAGTATTTAATGCTCTGCAAGGGTCCAGGTGCGCTTGCTCCCTACATTTCTTCTTTACTAAATCAGATTGATTTCCCCCACACACACACTTCCTGGTCTGTATCTCCAGCATTTGCCAGCCCTGATTTACAATCTCCTTGACAGCCAGCTTGCATGAAGTGATTTTTGCAATTAGCTGGGCACGTGATCAAGCTCAGTGCAGGGAACTGCCTCCAAAGCTCCCCACATATATGAATTCTGCCTGCAGCTTGTGTGGCTTCAGATTCCTGGAGAATCCTGCTCAGGCCTGCATGTTGGCACAGGAGCAGGATCACATGCTACAGTCCTTCCAAAGGCTGCTGCTTCTTCCCTTAACAGTGCACACCCAGCTTTTTTGCTGAGTTTGCAACATAACAAAAAAGCAAACCCCACTTATCATCCTTGTCCTCTCCCCTTTTGGACTGCCAGGTGGTGCAGGTTCAATGCATGGCATGGAATGGCACCATGACTGGGTGCCAAAGAACACTAGAAAAGCTTCACAGAGAAATGAATAGTATGAATCAGTACCAACTGTAGTTGCAATTTATTAAACACGTGAAGCATTCAGAATGACACTGAAATACCAGCCTAAAGTATTTTAAGGGTCATCATTCCCTATAATCACTGTGATGGCGCAGAACAGCCTTTACTTTGAAGAACATGGCATATTTGCAAGGGTACCACTGAGTCTCCTTACATAGCAGCGTATAGAAAGAATGAAAGTGGACCATATGTGCATAAAAAAGTCAAAATGACAGCAAGAATCAAGTGATCAAGGTTCTGCCTCTGTCAGATGCACACAACCATAGCCACATTTTGTTCTGCCATCAGTTTTTCATTCAGGAGGAAGAGGGATAGAAAAAATCAAATATAAATAATAATGCACAAGAAATTATTCAAGTAATGGGACATTTTCTGGCAGTCCCTTTGCATCAATAGTACATTTGTTGTGAAGGAAGTATCTTCAAGTCTGCAAATTTTATGCTGGGGAACACAAATGGGAGAGAGACTCTAGTGGATTTTTGAAGGCCATCTATTTGCAAAACTAGATACAAATGTTGTGATACAGCTATTTTTTTTCCTTTACAATCTAAATACAAAAGGCATTCCTGGATCAGAAAGTGGTATGTTTCAGCAAAGCCAGCATGCATCCTACACCGGGGCTTTGCAGGGAATTCAAATTACTGTCGTGTCAACATGTTTCTAATGTACAGCAAGCTTAGATCTCCAAAATAGACAGCATGGCTAAATGTAATGCTATGTGGGAATGACCTTAGGAGGGAGGAGAAAGAGCCACAATCTTGAAAAATGAAATTTCAGTCTAAAGGAGAAAAGTAACCAAAAATGCCTCAGAATGAACCTTTCCTAGTTTTCAGCAGAGTACAAGTGAAGGAAGGGACAGATTCCTGTAAGATTGATGTCGGTCTTGCAAGGTAGTCCAGACAAGAAACACACCCAGAATTATTTGGTCTAACTTTATTGTAAGGTTACATTAACAGTATTCAAACCATTTTTATCAGTCATAATTTTCTCAAAATTAATTACCTTTAAATATCCAAACTTTTCATTCACATACACCATCCCAATATTTTTATATCTCATATATTATAAAAAGTACTTTACTACTTATAGATTTTATCCCTCTTCCTGTAGAGCCCCTTTATATCCAAACTTTATCTATTCTTTTAACCATGTTCAAACAAGTGTTTAATCATGAAGTACTTCATCTGGTAAGTTGAATCAAATCTCTTGAACCTGACTCTAGCCTTTTTCTTTTGCCATGTAGCTTTCCATGTCAGTATGTTCTGTTTGCCAGGAGATTCTTCCTGCATTTTTAGGAGTATTGTTGGGAATAGAAAAGACAAGTTAAGTAGGATGTATGTGTTTTGTTTTCCAAATTCTAATGATTCTCCTGGCCGCTTTATAATCCATTTTTTTAGATCTTCTTTCTTATCCTTAAGTTTGTTTTGAAGTCCTGAAAGATAAAATATCTTTTCCATTTTCATTGTTGTGGCAAAATCTTGCAGATTTTCTTTTGTTTGTATTAAGCTGTGGTTCTCTTCATTTGTAGCTTCCCTATCTGAGTCATTTTCCTCTGGTTTATGTTCTGTTGTCTGATTTGTTTGTTCATTCTTTATTGTCATTTTCTGAGAGTTTTTTGATTGTAGGCCTAGGTTGAAGATATGCTCATTTATGTCATCAAAATTGTTTTTAATCTCCTCATGGTTTGAAACAATTGTCATCTGAATCTGTCACAGCATTGCATACATTTCCTCTTGTAAAGTATTTGCCTTGTCTTGGAGTGTTGCTCCTTCAGATTTTTGATGTTCCAGGCTGGGGTCTTCAGAAAGGAATATTAGGTGTGGTTTCCTGTCACTTTTAGATAGGTATGCAGCATCCATTTTGTCTCCCCCCTCTAGATAGACTTTCCCCAGAAACATAGTCTCTGTGATTAGCCTTGTCAAACCAGCCAATCTGAAAATCCAAACAACCAAATCTTGTATAGTTCTTACCTTTATATATGGCTTTTGTAATCTAATGTGTTTCCAATTGTCAAAGCACCATTGAAAGCTGTATTTAATAACAGTTCTTCTGTTCAGGGATCTTACAATTATCAAACAGCCATAATTGCCAATCCAGAATGTTTAGCCACCTAAGAGCTTTCCAGTAAATTCCCCCCTAGAAGATTAGCCAAAAGTCAAGGTTTTTCTTTCTCTGCAAACAGTTCTTGAGCTTAGAAATCACAGCTCAATAATTATTTATAATCCCAGGTCAGCAGTTTTTAAAACAAATATAATTCTCACTCTGTAGTAGATAGCCCAGTGTATTTTCTTTCCTCTGTTCCCATCTGTTCTTTATTTGGCTAAAAGTCACTGAGGTTCAAAGGAACAATTTTTTCTGTTTCTGGGCTTCTTGCCAATTTCCGAGTCAATGCAGCTGTAGTTTTATATCTAATCCACTAGATGTCAGTAGTTATTCATTTTCCAAATTTTAAGACAAAGAATTATTTTCTTATAATTTCATCAATATTCTTTCAGATGTGAGATCTTAACAGTTTTCATAATTTTCAGATTTATTCAGACTGTAGTATTATTAACTTCATTTCAATATATTTCTGTTCCCATAAACATTAATTTGCCACTTCCGACTATGGAAGGGTGGGGGTATGGTCCCCTCCCTTCTCATTTTTGGAGGATTTTTTGCTTCTTGGGGATCTTTTCCAGGAAATCAGTTACAAAATAGGAGAGAGAAGATTGATATTCTCACCCAGTTCCAAGCTCACTGTTCACAGTTGTTCTAGTTGGTGCTTTTGGACTTCAGCTGCTGGTAGCTTGGGCTAATCAACGAGGTGTGGCTAGCCTTTCTCCTGTCAGGTTGGAGGACTTCCCCAAGTTCAAATGGATTGACAGCTGTCATTCTGCGATCAGCGGTGTGTGTGTGTGTGTTCCTCCTTCGTTGTCTCTCTGGACTAACTTTAGACGCAATTTAGGGTCCCCTGGCAGGGTGAAACCAGCCATGGGGTGTGGAGCCCTGCAATCCTTTGGCTGTGTTGCTACAACGCAAGACTGGAAGTCTCCTAAATCATAAAGTTTCAAAAGACACTGAGTTTACATAATATACTGTTGAAATAAAAATCTTCAGGTCCAGTCCAAGCCGGGAATAAACAAGATGGAGACTGCTTTAGGAAAGAAGGTCCAGTTTATTGAGTTGCCAGAAACTTCAGTGACACAGCATGTGTTTCTGGGGTGGCTGACAAAATGGAGCTGGGAGTAGTGGATTTTTATACCTTATTGGGCTTTTTTGTTTGGAGTTGTTTCTGTTCCTGTGGCATTGTATTTGAGGCTCTTCCTGTTCCTGTGCAATGGACTTTGACCTGGGGTTCAGTGTGCCCTTTTGGTATTCTAATGGTGGTGGGTTATGTTAAGGTCATGTTCATTGGAGTCTTTGTTTTTCTAATCCCATCAACTCAAACCTTCTCTGGGGCTATGGTTGAAGGAATTTTGCTTATGAATAGGTGGCCCAGTATTTCTGAATAGGATTATCAAATCTGCATTTCTACAGAGCTGGCCTGCTGAGCTTCTGCCTGGGGGAGAGGGAGAAGTTTCTGCCCTTTAAGATTTTCTCCTATTATTGGCAAGGTTGTGTTTCAACAGGATCTTATTAAGGAAGCCTTTGTGGACTTTTATTCCAAATTATATGTTAAGGATAAGATTAATGAAACAGACATTGACGTATATTTGAAGAATGCTAACATCCCGGCTCTTATACAAGAACAAAAGGAAGAGATTAGTCAGTTGATAACAGAAGAAGAAATCCTCTTAGCAATTAAGCAACTGAAGCTGGACAAAGCGCCAGGTACGGATGGACTGACTGCGGTCTATTACAAAAACCTACAATTGGAGCTGATAAAGCCATTAAGGGAATTGTTTCAGACAATTCAAAGGGGAGGAAGGGTGCCTCCGTCTTGGAGAACTGCTTTTATTTCCTTGATTCCGAAGGAGGATCAGGATACTACTCAAGTAAGAAACTACAGGCCAATATCACTTTTAAATACGGACTACAAGATATTTGCCAAGGTTTTAGCTAATAGATTGATGAGGGTTTTGCAACAGATGATTCATGGGGATCAAACTGGGTTTATTAGTGGCAGACAAATGAAAAATAATGTGAGGCATATAGTTGACGTGGTGGAGTTTTTGGAAAGGAACAACCAGATCCCTGCGGCGTTAATCTTTTTAGATGCTGAAAAAGCTTTTGATCAACTGGATTGGCAATTTTTGATGAAAGTTCTAGATAAAATGAATTTTGGGGATAAATTTTTACAACCAATTAGGGCATTATATCAAAAGCAAACTGCCCGAATAATAGTAAATAATAGCTTGACTGAAGTATGCAATATTGAAAAGGGCACAAGACAAGGGTGTCCGTTATCACCTCTATTTTGTGTTAACATTGGAGATATTATTGATAAAAATACGGAATTCGGGAAAAATTAAGGGTATTCAAATTAGAGATCAGGATTATAGATTGAGGGCGTTTACAGACGATCTGGTTGTTACGGTGACCCAGCCAGAAAATTCTGTTGTGGACCTGATGGAGATAATAATGCAATATGGGAAGGTTTCTGGATTTAAGGTTAATGTACAAAAAACTAAAATACTAGCCAAAAATATGACAGTATCGCAAAAGGCCCTTTTAGAAGGACTAACTGGATTTGAGATTGTTAAAAGGGTCAAATATTTGGGGGTGGAAAGAAGACCAGAAAATTGGTTTCTCAATGACTGATGAAAATTTGGTAAAGCAAATTAGAAACCAGGGTCCAGCACATATCAAACGGATTTATCTTGCATTGATAGATATTGACTCAGAAACAGAACTTGTTAAAGACTGTATGATAAAATGGGCTCAGAATATTCAAGAAGTTATTACAATGGACACGTGGGAAAAGATCTGGGTGAGGAACGTAAAATTTACGCAAGCCCAAAACCTAAGAGAGAACTTTTATAAAATGTTTTATAGATGGCATTTAGATCCTAAAAAGCTCGCAAGTATGTATCCGAACTATCAACCTAAATGTTGGAGATGTGGTGGTGAAGATGCAATGTATTTTCATATATGGTGGACCTGCAAAAAGGTTAAGGCTTTTTGGATAAAAATTTGGTGGAATATGCAGAAGATCTTCAAGCAAAGGATAAAGTTTTGTCCGCAATTGTTTTTATTGGGTATAATTACAGATGCTACTGTTGTGGACATTAAGTTGATGTTGAATTTAATCACAGCAGCAAGACTCTTAATAGGTCAATATTGGAAGAAGGAGGAACTGCCGACTATAGAAGAATGGACTCTAAAAGTTTCTGATCTGGCGGAAATGGCAAAGATTTCGGCTTATTTGAAAGATCATTCGCAAGAACGTTATATTATGGAGTGGAAAAAGTGGATTGATTATATCCAGAACAAATATGGGACTAAAAAGTTTCACCTAGCATTTGAATAAGTTTTCTTTTCTTTTTTTCCCTTTTTTATGTAATATTAGTATTGCTTGTAGTCATTTCATATGAGCTAGAGTGCGATAGACTTAATAGCTTATTGTTGTTAGCATATGGTTGTTTATGATTGTTCTTTGTTTTTATACCTTGTACTTAGCTCTGGGAAGTCAGGGGGGGAGGGGGGAATGGGGGGGAGGGATAGGGAGTGTTAGGTAGGGGAGGGTGGAGGGAGGGGGGGATTGTTAAAGATAAAATGTATTGTAAAACTTTTCAATAAAAAAAAGATTTTCTCCTATTATTCTTTTGGGAAATATAATATTCTTCCTTTTTAATATCCCCCAAAATATTTCATTCTTTGGGGGAGGGTGACTTCCTACAATACTAAGCCAGAAAAAAATAATTAAGGATAACACAAAACTACCTTCAGGCAGCTGCTGGGTCTTTCTTGACTTATTTATTCAGATTTTGTGGATATGGCTAGAAAGATGTGGTGAAGGTATTCAAGAAAATGTATATACCTTGACTGCTTAGATCGTATTAGTGGTAAATATGATGAACACAAGAGTCCCTGCTTCTTTTTTATTGATAATATAGGAGGATGGTGGAAGGATTAGAGCTGAGTTGTTACTCTAGCTATATCTTGCTGCTAGAAGCAGGTTTGCTTCAGAACAATCTATCTTTGGTTATAATTAACACTGTGGTACAGTCTTCATCAAGTCTTACTTATTTCTAAGATAAATTAATGATATTTAAGGTAATAAAAGTTAATTTGCTTGCTTTCAGTCAGATAACTACAGTACATTTTTAATGAATGAGTCCAATGGTCTGCAGAGATAGAATCTAGAATCAAAATAGAGCTGGCAGGGACCTTGGAGGTCTTCTAGTCGAACCCCTGTTCAAGCAGGAGACCTTATACTATTTCAGACAGGTGGCTGTCTAGTCTTTTCTTAAAAGCCTCCAGTGATGAAGCACCTGTAACATCTGAAGGCAAGCTATTCCACTGGTTAACTGTTCTCACTGTTAGGAAGTTTCGCTTTAATTCCAGGTTACTTTTCTCCTTGATTAGTTTTCATCCATTGTTTCTTGTCTTGCCTTCTGGTGTTTTGGAAAATAAGCTGACACCCTCTTCTTTTATAAAGATAATGTATATCTAGTGTACTTTATATATTGTAGAATTAATCTTCATTACAATGTTTATGCACCAGCCAACATACCTGGGCTACAGCTAAGGAACAGATAAATATATCCTTGTTGGGAGTGGTCTCTCAGAATATGTCTGGTGGAATAATACATGGTTGTTAGAATATTAGCAAACTTCAACAAGGAGCAAGCTATATAAGACATGCAGGAGACTTTTTTCCTTCCACAGTTATGAAGACATGATTCTACTCTCAAGAGCATAAGAATACAAGGGAATAAGAAAAGATGTGATTGTGAAATGGTATTGCTAATACCTATATTTAGACTAAGTTTTTCTGCCTGCCTTTTGATAAAGCAATTTTTAGAGGCAACATCTAATCAAAGTTGTGAAGTTTTAACTGCATGGGGTTCAAATAAAAATGTAAAATGTATTTCATTCATTTCCGGAGAACTCAATAAGACTTTTTAAAAGGCTGACGGTTGTTTTGTGTTCTAAAGAAATTATGTATAGATAGATCAGGTTCTTTTCCTTCCTCTCCCCATCTATACAGTAACTTGTCTGAGCTAGTCTACTTTGCTAGAAGGAACATATGCGGGGAGTTTACTACTTAGTAGTTCAGTAGTATACTTATGACATCAGCAGTATTGATTTTAAAAATAACATCTGTATGTGTAAGAGAGAGTGCCATTATTTAACTGGACACTGTAATGTAAACCAAATCTACTGTACACTACCTTGAGTTTCAGAAAATAACTTAAAAGATATGTGTTCAAAATAGATCCATAGAAAAAGAGTTAATGCTTTCTGAAAAGACCACACTGTTACAGCCACACCTCAAATATCAGAGATATTTAATTTGTTAAAACCCTGCAGCATATACCTTTTATAGCAAAAGCTTGTTCTTTTTTTCCTCATCTGCTGAAGGGCAGGATTTTTACTCCCTTTTCCCCAACAATTTCACTGGAGAAAAAAAACAATTAATGAATCCAATCAGTTGCCTGTCATGCTTTTGGTAAAAAGAGCGTTTGTTTTTGTATTTTAAATCTGGGAGTTCTTTTTGTTTAATTTGGCAGTACTTTCAACCTAGAGTCTGCCTGTCTGTCTGTCATGTTATTTATTTAGCAATTCATACTTTGATTGATCAGCCCATGATCTCTCCAGAAAACTCCCCAAGACCCTCTGAAAATCCAAGAGATGCTTGGGACAGGCCCCTCTAACAGAACCTCCCCTCTGGAGAAAAGCATGCCACTTCAGTCAAGCATGGTCTATCCATAACAAGGGGAGAAGTTCAGTCTCCTCCATTTGCCCCAAACCCAAAATCAGATCTCATGTGTGCCCTCAGTAAACTGGATCAGATCCATGTTGCCATTGTTCCCACGAATTCCCGAGCTATTCCATACCTTTCACCAAGGAAGGCAAGTTGAGCACTATCAGATTGTGGAAATTTACTACCACCCCAGCATTAATGTTATACATCTCTGGCAAGGACAACACAATGTAACAAGAAGACTAATCCACAAAACACAATCCACAAGCAACCCATATGATCCTTCAAACCAGGAAGCATGAGCAACATCATGCTCTCGATGCCTGCAGAGTTTCATGGATGCAAACAGCCAGTGGCACATCCAAAATTTGGGTGGGCAGAACTTTTCTCTTCCACTCAGATTTTAATAATATAAACCAGGTCTGCCATCTCATTCTATGGTGGATTGTATGGATGACCTTTGGGATAAGAGAAAAGAGATGCTACCTAGAAAACAATCAGATAAGGCAGGGAAGAGCCTTCAGCAGCTTAATGGTCAGAGAAATAAACTTAGGAAGGACTTACCTTTGTGGATCAAGCAGTTAAAAGTGGTTGCTGGAAGTTTGTACCTTCAGACTTGCAAGATTCTGTTAATGTATCCTTACAATAAAGTAGGATTAGCACATCTAGTTGTGTTTCATGTCTGGTTTACCTGAGAGGGCTAACACATCCACAGTTAAATTGGGACCATGCCTCTTGGGATAAGGAGAGACACTTCCCAATCTATTGTGCTTTTAATTAAAAATGTCATCCTCTGGAAATAATAACTTCTTTTGTCTCTTAAGCTTCTTGTTCAGAACAACTTGGCTTTAACTGATGAATTGCTTTAACCATTCTTTTCATATAAAAGTAAGATATTTTTATAGCAGTTTCTTATTATGCAGTGACAATGATTTCCAAGTAATATGCATAAGAAAGCATTTTAAATATGATCTTTTTCCTGCAATAACAGTTAATCTTTCTTTTCTTTTCAGATAAATTATCAAGATAATATGGTGTATCTGGGAGAATGCAGATGGACTCATATTTTCCCTTTTCTCATAGTAGGTATTTTGAATGCATAAGCTGTAGATCCATCCATTAGCTGTAGCAAATTGACAGTAAAGAACCATTCATTAGTGCTTTATTAACCAGAACCAAAATTTTCCATGTAGCTACTTCAGAATATTTCATTTTAAAAATACCTGTTTATGTCTTTTAAAAAATCAAACCCATAAATGTCATTAATATTGTTGAATCTCAATAGGTTATGTTGATCTGATTGACAAAGCATATGTAATGTTTATTATTTTCACAAGTTCCAGGGTTTATGTTGGATAGAGATGGAGAGAGAAGAGAGCAGAATTTCCTAGCAGCTCCTATAGTTTTCATTCTTCCAGTCTGTGAAGTAGGAATGGAAGAGATTTGGTTTCTGGGACCATAGTTTGTATTACTGGGTGATAGACTTCTGTGACAAGATGATCTGCCTCTCACAAAGACTACTGAAAAAAAAACAGGTTTTAGAAGAACTAAGTCCAATATAGGGACTTACTAAGCTGGTCAATTAAAAATGAAGAACATGGATTCATAAAGTTCATGGCCTTCACTGTTCAGATAAATCAAGGATCACAGCATGGAAAATAAACAAGGGGGAGGCTGAACTCATTACAGGAAAGCAACCGTAAATTGATAGACAAGATTCTCACAATTACAATAGAGTGCTTAAAAAGCAATGAAAATGAAGGAGATGTTCTATGTTAACAATACGCATGTTTGCTCAGAAATTCAGATAGATGACCTTGGCTTACTATAGAAAACATCTGGATTGCATTAAGCTGGGGGGGGGGAAGCAAAAGTAATAGTGTTATTGGTTTACCTCACTGACTACTCAACCAAGGAGAATATCTTTCAAAGGACCAGAAGGTAATAGTAATGACAGACATATTGGACATGAATTCTGTCAAGTTTAGGAAGAAACCTACTGGAAATTTGTAATATGATCAGAAGTTTCCATTACTTCACCACGTGGTAAAAGAAACAAGACCGCAAGCAATAGAGAGCATATAGCAGATAAATATAGCAGATCAATCTTACACACTGCTAGAGAATGTAGTGATATGCAAACCTTTGTCTGTAAGAAAGCATAAACTTTGAATAAACTTGGGGCAATTTTAAGAGCAATTCTGTACTTCTATGATCCTCTGAACCTGGAGTAAGCTTAAAATCTCCAGCTTATAAACTTCAACTAACAGAAGGAAAAAGGTTTTGGGAATTATCATTCAGTGCTTCAGCTTCTTCACACTTACTTTGGGGATAACTGAAGTTTCTAAAAAAAAGAAACAAATGAAAATATGTTCTCAAAAGAAAATAATCTGTTTAATTTTGAAATGCTGAAATTGCTATATAGTCCAAACTATCTTATGTTCAATGTAATATTTGCTTCAGAAAAATTCTGAAAATAAGTGGAAATGGACTCCTTTGTTCTTGAGAACAATAGCTATAGATAGCTAATTTTAGAAAGCGTTACTAAGAAGGCATAGAATATTCAGTACTTTTATGTTAATAAAAGCATTTTTACTTCATTTTGCTTTTGGGACTAGCTTGGCAAATTTGAAATGCTGGGAGCATGAAATGGGTGATCTCTCAGAATGCAATGAGGCTTTGCCTCTACGCAGAATGACTGTCATACTATCTGACCATACTCTCATGGAGGATGTCCACAATGAAGCTGAAAATACTAATAACTCAATAAGAATAAAGCAAACTTAGATCTCATTAAAAGAACTGAGTGTGAAAAACAACAACAAAGTCCATGGTATTGACCCTAAGCTCTGACCTGAAAGGATAGAGGACTTATAAAAAACCTGCCTAAGGTTGCATGGGGAATTTGGAACTGGACATTGTAAAAAGTGTTATAAAACTGTTACAAATCCTTCGTAAACCACATAAAATAATTCTGCAATTTAAACATTACATCTATATCCTTTTCACCTCCTTTATTATGTCAAACAGATAATTTAACAAAATGGCATTTGTGAAAGGAGTTTCCTATTCTGCAGAAAAGGTGTTGGTCATTTTTGCACCTGTGTATTATGGTATTTTCATAGCATTAACCAGCCATTGTTGAAGTGATATGATAATGATGATGATGATGATGGCACAGTGATAAATGAATGACACTTATAAGATACTATAAGCCATTAATGTGGAAGTGACCTTAGGCATCTTCTTCAAACAATATTGCCCTTTATATCGCATTTACAGACAAATGAAATACAATATTTCTTTGTTAGATATTTTAGGCATAATTTATTCAAACAAACAGCAGTTTCTTATTTCAGATCCACAATTAGCTTACAATAAATATAAACTTATATGTCTTTGATTAATTCTATTTAAAAGGATGTAATTTTATAAATTCTATGCTTTTTCTTTTTGAAAAAGGGACTCAATTTTTATATTTTATATTTAATTTATTCTAATTAGCTATCTTTTCCATTGTTCTCAGCATATGCCTTCACATATGCCTTCAAGTGTAATGTCTCATATTTTAACAAAATAAGATGTGGACAATTTTTCGTGTCTGGAAAAAGTATTATTCTAAGTTAAATTATAAAATACCAATCTGGGGGATTCCTGGACACGTGATAGAGGGTGTATCTATGGGTGTGAATTTGGATAGGATTTCTTATAAGGAATTACTTAGATTGGTAGGGAATGATTGGCAATTAAAATTGTTAGCTGAGTTAAAGCAAGAAAATATTGTACAGTCTTGGTTTCAGTATACTCAATTGTTAGCTAGGTGGAAGTTAGATCAAAACGTTGGTATTACATTAATGGATGAGAATTTGGTAAAACAGATTAAAGATCAAAATCGAGCGCATATAAAGAGAATTTATAATGCTTTAATAGAATTGGATTCGGAAATGGAATTAGTTAAAGATTGCATGGTAAAGTGGGCCCAAAATATTCAAGAACCGATTGCATTGGATACATGGGAGGTAATTTGGGTTAGAAATGTAAAATTTACCCAGGCCCAAAATTTAAGAGAAAATTTTTACAAAATGTTTTATAGATGGCATCTGGATCCTAAAAAGTTGTCTTGTATGTATCCTAATTTACAGCCCAAATGTTGGAGATGTGGCAGTTTGGATGCTACTTATTTTCATATCTGGTGGACTTGTAGAAATATAAAAGCTTTTTGGATTAAGATTTGGTGGAACATTCAAAAGATTTTCAAGAGAAAGATAAAGTTTACTCCACAATTATTTTTATTGGGTGTTATTACAGATTGTGATACTAAAGAAACTAACTTGATGTTGAATTTGATAACAGCTGCAAGGTTATTGGTAGGGCAATATTGGAAGAAGGAGAGCTTGTCTACTATAGAAGACTGGATGCTTAAAGTGTCAAATTTAGCAGAAATGGCTAAGATTTCTGCTTATTTGAAGGATCATTCACAAGAAAGATACATTTCGGTCTGGAGAAGATGGATAGATTATATTCAGAATAAATATGGGACTAAAAAGTTCCATTTAGCTTATGAGTAAATTTTAGAGTATTATTATTATTAATAGTTTAGTATAGTGGAATTTTTATTAGTTTTAATTATATGATATTATTTTTAGTATTAGTATTGTTTAACAACTTGGATATTGTATTGTTTAATAATTAGGATATTAATTTGTTTATGTTTTTATTATTATTATGTTTACTTTTAATCTGTTTATATTTATGTTAAAGGGGAGTTAAAGCGCATTATGGACTTGCTTATTTATATAGTTGGTTATTGTTAGTTAGATTATGATTATTATATTTGTAACCCTGTACTCAGCTCTGGGAAGTGGGGGAGGGAGAGGGGGGGTTAGGGTGGGTTGGTTTTGGGGTTTATATTGTAACTTTTATAAAACTTTTCAATAAAAAAAAAGATGTGGACAATTTTTAATATTTAACTACTTATCCAAATATTACATTCTTCATATTTCTGCCTGCTTGTCAGATACAGAGTAGACACAAAGTTGTTTGTCTATTCCAAGAAAAAGGAATTCAAGGCAGTCTGGTTCAGCCCATAAAGACTAGAAGATCCATGATGGGAGCTTTGATAGTATATTCAATGTGCAGTAGCCCATAGTATTGGGAGGTGTGGGTTTGTATGTTTTAAGCTCAGTGATTCAGCCATCCATCATTTCTCCTTTTAAGTAATTATGACAACCTGGCAGTAGAAGTGACCAAGCTTTACTTTTTGATACAGGCATCACTTGTGTATTGTGCTAATGCTGAATATTCTAATTGTGGTGAAAATGAGTATTACAATCAGACAACTGGAATGTGCCACGAGTGTCCACAGTGTGAGCCAGGAGAAGAACCTTATATGGTAAGTTTTCCTTGTCATTGTCATGTTCTCGAGATCACTTCTTTTAAAGGTGCCAATCTGAAAAATGCATCACATAAGATAACAATGTTATTAAGAAATGTGTTTAAAATACTATAAAATATATTTTTAAAAGCATTGCTCCTTCTGTCCTCATACAGCTATAGTGAATGTGTCTTTCATGCAAAAGCTGAAAAGAGAAATGTTCCATAAGGAGAAAAACAGAAATGTATGCACATGTGCGTGCACACGCGCGCGCGCGCACACACACACACACACACAGGATGAGGAATCCTGCCTCCTAGCCAAAGCAGTAAACAATATCAGACTAGATATGTTTGGCCTTCTATAAGGCAATTTCTGATGTTCTTATTTGTCCAAATAAAAATAGAAATCTGTAGTGAATTAAATCCATAGGCCAACAAAAGTACACTTTTTTTAGTCTTGTTCGACAGTGGCAATGAACAATGTCATTTTCCCTGTGGTGCAGGGTATCATTATTCTAAATTTCCTCACTGTCAGGAAAATAGCCTTCACAGGACTGCTATGAAGTAAGAAAATAGCTGTTGTGCTCCAAATAGGATTTCAGACAAGGTTGGTGAGTCCAGCAAAGCAGGAACAGTTTCTCTCCAGTGCAATTTCCCATAATTACTTTGCCTTAGAAATTTAATTATCCTTGGCAGCAATTTTTTTTAATGGGCACCATATTTTGACTAAGAGAGAATAAAACTCTGTCTTACATAAAGCTAGCGGTACGTAAGAGATTCTTAGAACCCCTCCTTCAGAGAAACAGCAGTAACAGAGGCTTTGCCCTGATATTTCATTCTTTTTCATCCTTTGTACATCACCACCTTTCAGTTCTTGAATGCAAATAAGCAGGACAGATGCACAGTGAAAGGGCTTTGCTAGAGTCTCTTCATTTTCACATTGAAGACTATGTGGTTTCAAATGCACTTTGCCTGAGCCTGGGTAGCTGTGGTTCTGAGTAATTAGTGAACTCCTGAGCCAGTGTTGATAAAAACCCAAAGAGTTAAAAATATTTTTAAAAGCAAAGGACAATCAACATTATGATTAAAATGAGATTAACTGTGTGTCATATAAGCTTAGTGAAAACAAGCAAATGTTACTGTCGACCAGAAACAAGAAACCAGTGACAAACATCTGGGGGAGGGGTCAGAGAGGACTTGCAAAGGCTAGATGCCACCCCAAAGAAGGGCTGCCCTCAGATACTCTTCTTATTAGACTAGTCAATGATAAGAAAGGCATGCCAGGTCTTTCTTCACTGAACTGAAGACATGCCTTCATATTTCCTTCAAAACTGAATTTGGAGAACAGTGCAGTAAAAAGATCTCGGCATCTCTACTCTGTTCCAGATTGGAATTCTTATTTAATCCAATCAGGAAGTCAAAGTGGACACTACCAAATTAATCTTCAGGCAATCTACCAAGGAGGGTGGTGGGGGAAAGGGGGAAGGACCATCAATTCCCTCTGTTTGTAAAAGTCATTGAAAAATTGGATTCTTTGAAGTGCTTTTGCTCTCACAGACATGTGGGTATGGCACTAGAGATGAAGACTATGGCTGCATCCCATGCCCATCAGAAAAATTTTCTAAAGGTGGATATCATATTTGCCGGAGACACAAAGATTGTGAAGGGTTCTTTCGGGCGACAGTGATGACACCTGGAGATAAAGAAAATGATGCTGAATGTGGACCTTGTCTCCCTGGGTAAGGATTTAATTACAATCTTACAATCTTCATTCTGTGCATGGTCCATTGTTCTGCATCAGTTAAATGCATGATAGTTATCTGTACATAAATAATAAAGGTGGTCCCAAAGATTTGTGTTTAAAAAAGAAACAAGACTATTAAAGCAAATATCAACTCAAATGCACACCTGCTGTTTTCTTAAAACTAGAAATTACTACTGATTTTTGGATCTGAAACTTTTACTTTCACATAGCAAGCAACGTAAAAAGGTAGTCATGGCTTAAATACTGATGATTTAAAACCTAATTTACAGAGCGAAGTGAAATAAGAAGTGAAACAAGGATGGTCTGTGCTTCCAAAACCAGGCACATTTTTTTGAAGGTACAAGGGTGGTCTTTGCATGACCCACTCCTGCCAATAAAGCTCTTTTCCACCCAATAGAAATAGACCTGACTAAATCCAGATGACCACTGGATGACATAGGAATTAGTTTTCTGTATAGCTTTGCTGCCATCTCATGGCTATCCAGAGTTTTGCAGCCCTAAGCACTTTCCCAATTCCTAATTGACCTTCTCTAATTCTGGATCCTACCCAAAGCAAATAGTAGGGTAGCAATATTTATATCTTCCTAATTACAAATAAACGACTTTTTGCTTAGCATTCATCATAATGCTTGTTATGTACTGGGCTCATAGTAATAACATGTGGGTTGCTGGAGCAGCTAACGGCTCTCCAGCAACCCAGACTACAAGTCTCCAGCGCTACAATTGGCTATCCCTAGGCGGCAATGGTTGTTACAAACCTATTGGCTGCCGCCTAGGGGATAGACTATATATTGCAGCTAGTTGCAGCCATTTGCTCAGTACAGATTCTGCACGAAATAAAATATGAGTTTCCCTGTACTCAGTTACCTCGTCTTCATTCCTGCGCCAAAGAACTTGCTATCTAACAATGTTATTTCAGGTTTTGTTTCCTAAAAGTAACAGAGGAACAGTTGAGGCTAGAGAGAAAGCATCATAAAGGCACATGAAACCTGTTCCCTAATCCACATGAATGCATTGATGTCTTGCCTTGATATAATTATCATTAGCAAAATGGGAATGGATATATGGGATAAATCTTAAGTTCCTTCCCAGCTAATTTTTTTTTATAAAATCCAAACTGAGGATTGGCAAATACATTTGTGCATGCCCAGCTGAACACAGGATATTGCCAAAGCACCTATAAACTCATCGGGTGTTTATTTTAACTATCGTGTTTATCCTAACCAGGTTACACCTTTGATTTTTCTGTACCTAAGGATATTATTGTTGTGTCAGTAAAGGCTAGGTTCTGTCTGGAAGATTACCACTGCAAGAGATTTCTAGTGCAGAAAATTTAATTTTAGAAACATGTGTTGAACTTTACCGCAAATTTTATGCACAAATGTATGTCGGATTAGACCGATATCAGTCATGCCACGGACCTTTCAAGCTTGATTTCACTAATCTTATGAGGCAGTGGAGAAGGGACCTTTTCTAGTCAAGCAAGGGAAATAGATAACACTGAAGCATTTAAAGTAGGGCGTTTATATAGTAATTAATTACTTCGACCATAGTTACTATCAGTAAACCTAGTTTTATTAGTTTTTTTTTGTCTTGCTCTTTTTTCCAGCTATTATATGTTAGAAAACAGGCCTCGGAATATTTATGGGATGGTTTGTTACTCGTGTTCACTGGCACCTCCAAACACTAAAGAATGTAAGTTGGATTCCATTTTAATTTTACTTTACTTTTAATTTAACCTATATTTTAGACCTTTTTAAGTATTGTGATGTTGTACATAGAATCTGTTGACTAGGTAGCTTTTTGGTTTTTCACACTTCTTTTTCAAAAGAATGCAGTTTTACATTTTCTATTACAAAAATCAAAAGTTCCAATGCAGAAAACATCAGATATAATGCTTAAATGCCCATACATCACATTCACAAATTTAAACCATATTTCTTTTCCCAAAAAAGAACAAACAAACAAACATATGGATATTAAATCCAAAATCATATGTCAAGGTCCCCTCCATCATTTTACAATTCCTGCAAAACTCCTGAACTGAATAGCCATCCTTTCAGGGGTGAGTGCATATATAAATCTCAGTTTAAGAAAAAAGAAATTATACCATTTTTAAGCAAACGTTAACCATTGTTTTATTAAAGTAAGATAGTCCAATGGTTCATTTGGAAGTTCTTGCATATAGTAATATTGACTTTAATAATACCCTTTAATAGTCTATGCAATGCTGTTAATTTGGAATGCCCCAAACCTATTTCAATACTGATATTAATTCAGGAAAATTTAATCTACTCTTCCTTCCTGCAGCTGCATGATTCAAGTCCATTGGCAATCAATTACAGTCCCAATATCTTTATTTACTAGACTATTGTCCTATGCATTTGCTGCTCTAACATTTTATGCGTACATTGGTTATTTTGACTGTAAATTTGGTCAAATTGCTAAGGGATGTGATCTGGCTTGCCAGGAGTATGGAGGTAAAAATAAAAGCAATGTGTAATCAAATAAACAGATTGAAGACATCAAACTTGCCATGGAATGTACTAAACTGTTTATTCTATGGATCTCTATTAATTCAACTTTTGATGCAGAAAACCTGAATTCAAATTAGTCCAAACCATTTTTTACATCATTTATATCGGGGTGTCCAACCTTGGCAACTTTAAGACTTGTGCACTTCAACTCCCAGAATTCCAAAGCCAGTATGGGTAGCTGGGGAATTCTGGGGGTTGAAATCCACAAGTCTTAAAGTTGCCAAGATTGGACAGCCCTGATTTATATAAATATTTCTGTAATTTATGCTACAATTATGTACATTATGTAAAACAAGGTAGCAAGTGATTGAAAATTTACAGACAGTATGTGCACTTGGTTATAATGGGATCTGGTTTTATGGCAGAGGTAGGGAACTATGGCCCATTTATGACTTCTGGACTTCAACTCCCAGAATTCTTGAGCCAGCATGACTGACTTAGGAATTCTGGGAGTTGAAGTTTACAAAAGCCATAGTTCCCCACTCTTGTTTTATGGTGTCTATAAATGATTGCAAGCAGTGTATCAGTTAACTGTCCTCACCAGACAGGGAGGATAAGGATATAATAACTGAGAAGGAAGGAGTATTAAATACGTTCCACACCATGAGTTATTTATAAAAATAATGAAGGTGAAATAAAAGTATAAATAAATATTTTTAAAATGTCTTAAAAGAGCATGGAACAAAAGAAAAAAAATAGGGAACAGGGGGAGAAATATATCTACTCTGCCAGGGAGAGACTAAGTAAAAAATGTCAGGGAACTAGCTCCAGATTCACTGAATCATCAGTTTCATTCACAGCAATAAATGTCAGCAGAAAGTCACATTATAGATAGTGAATGCAGGCACTGCTGAAACAGGCCAGCTAAATAAAACTGGTTTATTAACATTGCATGAACACTATTTGGATTTCAAATGAACATCCTTAAAAATTAAAGGTGCACTGTATTTCACAGCTAGTATTGCTTGGAAAATGCTTCTCACTGTTCTAGGAAAGAGTTATTCAAAATCATTGGTACTTTGTTGGGCAAATTAAAATGGATGTCATTTTCTAAAATATTTTACATAATATAGTGTATAAAATTGTATTTAATGCTACACTTTATTTAAGCCACATGCATTACTTTGCCTCTTAAGCTGAGACATATTTATTTCATTCTATTAAAGAACCGAATTTCCTGTTCAATTTGTCTGGTATATCTAAGCTAAGATTCATATTCCAGAACTATAGAATAGTAATAATTTTTTCACTGCAGAATAATTTAATCCAAATATGGATATAAATTTAATAAACAAATAAAATATTAATTCTATCCTTAGGCCCCTAGGCTAACTTTTTCTTTCATAAGAGATGGAAGCTCAATTAAAAATAATACATAATTTACCTACTATATACAACGATAAACTTTTTTCTTTTTTGCTTCACTGAGATGCAATTCAACTATTTCCATATTTGCTTATCAGTATCTAGGATATATGAAAAGCTGCACTTCATCATGACATACATTTCCTCTAAGGTACTATATATATATATATATATATATATATATATATATATATATATATATATATATATATATATATATATATACCTCCTCACACTTCACCTCAAACTCAGCAACAAGATCCACCCCACACTTTGGGACAAATTCAAACAAATCGCTGTCTGGAGAGCTGAAACAGAGACTGCCTACAAAACAGACACACACACCAATAAACTCCGAAGACTAAAGGAACGCCAGAAACAAACCTCTCCTCTCTCACAGCAACACATGAAACAAACTGTGCACAACATCTCAGATAGGATTCTCACCAAAGCCGAAACCAACGTCCTGTCTAAAGGATTTAATTTTGCAGTCGCTCCCAAACACATTCCCACGGAAACCATTATATGCGGAGTCGAATCCAGCCTGACCAAAATTAACCCTGACGATGCCAACAAAATCAGACTCGAAGTTACCAACATCCTCTGCACCAGCAAACCACCCAAAAGCAACTTACCCAAAGAGGAACAGACAGCACTACTTAACCTAAAAAAAGACACCAGCATAATCATTCTGCCAGCAGACAAAGGCAACGCCACGGTGGTAATGAACTCATCTGACTACCATACCAAATTATCCAACCTGCTCTGAGACTCCAGATACAAACTCCTCAAGACAGATCCCACCACCTACCTGGAAAAAACCACAAAATCCAAAATAAAAGCCACCCCCATCAGTGAAGAGATCCAGCAAACAATCATTCCCAGAGAAAAATCATCCAGATGTCCTAAGCTCTATGGTCTGCCCAAGATACACAAAGAAGGAACCCCACTCAGACCCATAGTCAGCTCCATAGGCACACCTCTACAAAATCTAGCCAAATTTCTTGCCAAACAACTACAGCCTTACGCAAATTCCATCACCTCACACGTACAAAACTCATTCCAATTCATAGAGATCATAAGTAAACTAAACTTACAGCCCTGTGACCTACTTGTGAGCTTCGATGTCGTATCCCTCTTCACCCAAGTGCCAATCAAAGAAGCCTTGACAGCTATCCTAAATAAATACAACCCCCCAAAACACATCCTAGATCTGACCAACCACTGCCTATCAAACACATACTTCATCTACAATGGACAAAGATACAAACAAATGGAAGGAGCACCCATGGGATCACCCCTTTCACCTGTCATCGCAAACCTCTACATGGAACACTTTGAAACCCTCGCTCTAGAAAAATCCAACCACAAACCCAAACTCTGGCTCAGATACGTAGATGACACCTTCGTAATCTGGCCACATGGCAAAGAAAAACTGGATGACTTCCTCACACACCTCAAAAGCCTACACCCCAAAATACAATTCACCATGGAAACAGAAGCTAACAATCAACTTCCCTTCCTTGATGTCTTAGTCTACAAGAAATCCAACGGCTCCCTAGGACACACTATCTACCATAAAAAAACACACACAAACCGCTATCTGAACGCACTCTCACACCACCACCCAGCACAGATCAACTCCGTAGCCAAGACACTCATCTCCAGAACAAAACACCTAGCTGACGAACAACACCTAAAAACCGAACTACACACTCTCACTAATGTATTAACAGCCAATGGATTCCAAAGAAACATGATTACCAACTTAATCCGAAGAGAGACACCCACAAAAACCCAAGACAGAGAACAAGAAAATGGCAAAGCCCTCCTCCCATACTTAAAAGGGACCACAGACAGAATCAGCAAGATCCTCCAAAAACACAACATCAAAACAGCATTCTACACAGACAGAAAAATATCCACCATCCTAAAAACCCCCAAAGACATAATTGGGTTAGAAAACCAAGGAGTATACGAAATCCCATGCACCACCTGCCCCACCACATACATCGGACAGACCAACAGAAGAATAAGTGCACGCATTGAAGAGCACAGAAACTCACTCAGAAAGGGAGAACAAACTTCATCCCTGTTCCAACACTTTGAAGCCACGGGACATGAAATTGATTTAAAAAAAACCAAAACTATCGCCAAAATTAAACATTTTAACAACAGAATAATCAGAGAAGCCATTGAGATAGAAAAACGCCCCCACAGCATGAACAAACCAGATGATGCCTCTCGCCTACCAGCCATTTGGAAACCCGCCTTGATTGACAGACGAGTCCCAACCACCAAGAATGATACCAGACCCAAACTCATGATAACATCACATGACATCACCACCACACAAGCATTCAAAAAGCAAATCCGAACCCACAATGATAACGACGCACAACCACAAAACAGAAACCTAACCACAGCTGCAACATCAGCCACTTTAAACCCCTCCAAACCACACAATAAGCAAACTGACACCCACTATAAAAACATGGCACCACCACAAACACGAAGCCGAACAAAAGCAGCACAACTCACCAGCTCAGTTCTAAGGCTGGCAGCTGAGACCAGCCCATCCACTCAAAACACACACCCAACCAATCAGAACACACACCCCATTCAAAACACACTCCCACCCAATCAGAACACACCTAATCCCCCACCCAATCAAAGCACACCTCCACCGACAGAACACACCCCCTCTGGCAGTTTAAAAAAGAGGAACAAACAGCCACTACCACATGCTTCTCCCAGAAGAAGGAAGCTGAAGCCACCAGCCTGAGGATGACGGATGGGATTTCATCGAAACATTGCTCTTACGCCTGCAATTCTACGTGGGAAAAAACCCGAATGACCAAAGATCCACATACAAACACCCACGAAAACCTCAGAAAACATATATATATATATTGCTTAGACTGAGTGGGAGATCCTGAGCGGAAACACCTTGCACAGGCCAGTGGACAGGTCCCCTTTTCTGGCCTTTTGCCATTGCAGCCAACCTGCTCTGGAATGGGCCCAGCCAGAGTCAGACTGGGTGCAACCCCAAAGCTTCTTGTGGATGAAAAAGTGCCTCCCTCCAAACAAGGTTCAATTAATACCTGTTGAGTTTCAGGCTGCACAATCTCCTTGATTTTAATTTCTTCAATTAATTAAAATTTAATTTTAAGTAAGTTCAGAAAACATTCGGAGAAGAAGGAAAAAGTGGTGGTGGTGGGAATGAAAGGGAGGGGGCTATATGAATGCTTTTTGCATAATGCTTTCCTTCCCCGACCCCAGAATTTTTATTTCATTCAATCACAAATTCCATCAAAAAAGAAAAACAATTTTAAATGTTTACAAAATGTTGGAGTTATCAGTTATTGGTGACTAGTGAGTTGACATAATTTGTAATGATGTAGAAATAAAACCAATTTGCTGTAGTGATTAAGATATCAGGCCAGAATCCAGGAGAGTGTGGGACGTAGTTATTGTTTAGAGGAAGCAAACTGCATCATTTGTGCAGTTGAGGTCTCTTTCTCTTGGATCTCCCCCTTGCACCTTTTCCCAGAGACACCTCTGCCTGTTTTGTCATTTATAGAAATATCACTCTAAAAAGATAATTAAATTGGAGGTTTAATAACATTTGTATTTCTCTTTAGGATTGCAGAGTATTCATATTCCAAAGTTTCAGTTCTTTGTTATTGTACTTACCTTTGTTTTTTTCCTTAGTTAATTTTTAATAATCTTTGTTTCTGTTCTTATTTTAGTTCTCCAGTAGCCATTTAGTATTACAAAAATTTTAAAAAAAAACTTTTATTACAACAAAACGTTTTGTAAACTCGATTCTACCTCATACAATGCATAGAGGATAATACTGAAATTCTCCCCTTTCAGCATAAAATAACATATTGCTGATGTAAAAGATCATAATCTAAGAAAATGTGTATTATATTTTTTTGGCCCTGTAGCATGTCTTCTTTAAATCAATCAATAACTAATTTCTGGGGAAAAAAGTTTGGGATCATAAATTGCTTCTCTGCCTCAGATAAAAATAGGTAGATATCTCCATTCAGACACAAAAATGTGCCAAGTCTCTATTTCACATCTCAGCAGGAAAAATTGAATCATATAAAGTCATCTTTTAAATGGATAGAAATCTCAAATAATTGGTCTCTGTTCATGATAAAAAGGAAGCAGTTCAAAGGTGAGATTTTGCAAGTAACCAGCAAAATGTGTTTCTTATTACAGGCACAGGCGTTACTTCTGGTGTGTCAGCCAGTTTCCCAAGTACTTCTGGCACAAGTACTCACCCTCCTTTTCAACATGTGCACAAAGGTAAGAGAAGCAGCTCCCAATTTAATTTTTCTTTGTAGTTAATAACAGGCTTCAGGGCTTCAGGGCCACAGCAGCCTTTGTAATTTGAGATTGAAGGAAATTTGGCAAATGCAATGACACAATAGGAAAGACCAAGTGAATGTTTAGGCCAGAGGTCTTCAAACTCGGCCCTTTTATGACTCATGGACTTCAACTCCCAGAATTTCTCAGCCAGGCATGCTGGCTGAGGAATTCTGGGAGTTGAAGTCCATGAGTCATAAAAGGGCCGAGTTTGAAGACCCCTGGTTTAGGCCTTGCTACCCACCAGGCTCTAATACACACACACACACACACACACACACACACACACACACACACACACACACACATATATACATATATATATATATTCATACATTCCATTTCTAGAACCGCCCATCTTGAGTTTATAATTCTAAAACAATAAACCATTAAAACAATTGACAACAATAAAAACATTCAAAAAATAAATACATGCCGCAGCCCAGATGGTTAAACAACTAACAGAAAAAGCCAAGACACGGGGCCCTTAACGCACTCTGAGCTTCAGACCCAGGTGCACAGCCAAGTTTTTAAAGCCTTACAAAAAGCTAACAGGATTGGGGCCGTTCTAACCTCCAAGGGGAGAAAATCCCACAAAGTTACAGCAGAGTGTTAAAAGGTTGTAAAAGTGTAAAAGAACAGGCTGTAAAAGGACTGCAGTTGACAGACAATCCTTCACAATGCCTGATTTTCTCAGATATAAGGAATCCACAAAATTATTCTTCAGCAATCAATCTACTTCAGTAAAGATGAATTGTATGGGTTTCATTTGCCAGTGGATGCACCTATTCAGGGAAATTAATTTAGTTGCTTTATCTCCTTGGGTGTAACTGACTTGGAAAGCAGAAATTTAATGGAGTGTAGTCAAATGAACAAGCTTTTGGCTGCTAATCCACTGGATCTTTGCTTAGGAAACATATATGTGGAAATGATATGCAGCCTTGTAATTGGGGTATGTGGTTTAAGAAATCAGCTTTTTGTTCTGATCCCAAGAGTAACCATCACTATAATGTGTGAAGAATGCCCAGCAATTTCATTAGTTAATTGCAAAGAGAGGGAACATGCTGCACTTGCATGGAAGTAATTTATCAGGCATTTAGTGAGACTTCTACACTAGGACCTTTTATGCATGAATGGGGAATACCTGTATACAATAAGTCTCAGTTTACAAATGTAAAAATGGAGGATCTTCCTGAACTGGAGCAACTTTACCTTCTTTGTCAGTTGCATGTTTCAAACTGGCACAAAACGAAAAGCTGAAGAAAAATATATTGAAATGCCTGCATGGCACAACAGGGTTATTTATTTATTATTTGTTTGTTTGTATAAATTTATATGGATGAACAATTCATTCTCAGTGACTCCATGGGGCTTACAAGGTTATTCAAAGGGTAATTTGCTAAAGTTCAAATAAAAATACTTAATTTATAATAATGCCAAATCCCAGGTGGAACTTCTGGCTGACTGTGTGATGAACCATATAATACTAATCAATCAATCAATTAAATATTCTACCTACCTACTGTGGTAGCCCCATAGTGAGATAAGCAGCAAATAAATTTAACAAAATAAAATAACCAAAAGAATCCATTCAGAATAATAAAGGAACCAAATGGCAGATCCATTTCTATTGAACATGCAAGTCCTACCTTTAGGTGACAATTATAAATAAAAATAGATGCTAGCTGCAGAAGGATTTCCACTCCAGCTTTGATCTTTTCATGGCTAATATTAAAAAAACTGAATAGGCAAAGCTGAATAGTCAATGAGCCATTATAAAATGTCCACAATTTACAATGAATGTCATGTTCTGAGATGGATATTGACTAGTGAGGATAGAGCATCCAAGACTAGATTTTTTCTTATTGTTAAGAGGTTAGTTTCTGAATGAGCTCTGTGAACAATGCTCCAGGGTGAATGGATGGTGAAAAAATGATTGAGACAGTGAAGGGTAGATTGCAATCTGAAACACAGAGGTTTAGAAAGTCCACCCATTTATTCTGCTGCAAGCAAAGAACAATTCAGTTGAATTAAAATACTGTACAGTATGGCAACACAATTCTAGGTGTAGTTACTATAAAAATGACATTAGTTCTACATGCTAGACATGGAATGTAAATGCCTGACTGCTTAGAAGGGAAAGGTTTGACCATTCCACTTTTTATGCTTCCATTTTCAGCACATAACAAATTTAAGACTTTTTATATAAATCTAAAGAAAGTAATCCCCCAATATCTCATATCCTCCCACTAGGATAGTATCACTATGCTACTGATGTGTTCATTACAGTCCTTAATTAAATGAATAATAATATTTTTAAAGCGCTAATAAAAATTAGGTTAATAATTACAAACTTAGTAGATTAAAACTAACCTCCAATGAACTGGCTAGATGATTTTTTTTAAAAAAATGTTATTGTTGCTTATTAAGTAACTGCAGCAAGCAAAGCACCATCAGAAACAAACTGTTGTTTTCTTCAAGCATACAGAATGGCACCCTGATTTAAGATGGTGCTGCTACTACCTGTGAATGAACTTTTATTCTCAAAGTACAACCATGTATACATTGAGATTGGCTGAGCCTCCCTTCGTGCCCCCACCCCAACTTAAAGTGACACAAACCCTCCATCTTATTACACCATGTGAGCTAATTGCACAAGACACCGGCCTCGCAAGTCAATCATGCATAAAGTTTATAAAATTATTTCCCGTTCAAAAGCCTAACAGCCCATGGATAAAAGCTGTTCTTCATCCTGTTGTTATGGCTGGCTATACTCCTATATCTCCTACCTGATGGTAGGAGAGTAAAGAGATACTGTCCAGGGTGTGAGTCATCCCTGAGAATTTTCCTCACTCTTCCAAGGCAGCGAGCCCTGACGATGTCATCCAGTTGTGTCAGGGGACAGCCCATAATGTCTTGTGCTGTGCTCACCACCCTCTGTAATGCTTTCCTATCTGCTGCTGTCAGACCAGCATACCAAACCACAATACAGTACAAGAGGATGCTCTCTATAGTAGACCGGTAAAAGAGAGTTATTAGCTGTTGTTCTACCCTGTTCTTCTGCAAGACCCTGAGAAAGTGAAGTCTCTGTTGGGCCTTTCTGGCCACCTGGGTTGTATTGACTTTCCAGGTAAGATCTTCGCAGAGGTAGATAATAAGATAATAACCGAACATTGGAAAGATTTTATCTGCTTTAGAAATATTGGGTTTATCTTAGAAGCATTTAATCAGTAATTAAATGAAGTAATTAATGGTTAATCCTGAAAATGTTTTTAAATAGATTTTCCTCTCTCTCCCTGTTTGTCGTTCTAGATCTTTCTGGACAGGGGCATCTGGCTACCGCTCTTATCATTGCCATGTCCACCATTTTCATAATGGCTATTGCTATTGTGCTGATCATCATGTTTTACATTATGAAAACTAAAACTTCAGCTCAAGGTAACTGCCAAGTGATAGCAAGGATTCAGGTTTTGAAATAAGGGAGGGGGGTTTGCAGGAGAATAAAAAAAAAGGTAAGCTGGCAGTTGCAGTGACATGACTGGAGCATCGTTCCTTTTGTTCATGGGATGCAATGAAGTATGAAAAGGATGGAGCTTTGATCATGCTGCTGGGTCTGCCATCTTGCCTTTGTTTGACCTCAGCTGCTGAAACCACTGTTCAGAATGCTTGGTGTAAGTGACTCTCAGGACTTTATCTTAACAAGGTGTGTATTTTGATCTTACAGCATGTTGCACCAGCCAGTCAGTGAAGACGGTAGAAGCCCAGCCCAATGTGCAGGAAGAAAAAACAGAAGCCCCAGGTTGGGACTGTTTTGTAATTTCTGCTGTTTAGACATCAGTGCCCACACAGATTATATTGCTTCAATGTAACTCCATAAGCTCCAATTATTAGTAGAAGAGTAATTGGAAAGGCATTGAAAACTAATGAAAATTCAGCTCTGCAATTGGTTATTGATGTAGTCTTACATCATAGGAGAAGCTCCAAGGCAATTGTATTCACAACTCAAATGCCAGGTGGTTGTATGTGTCTGTTTTGTGTTTTTTACTACTTCATTCTTTTCGCATTCTTTTTCCATTGCAGAAAATGGAAAAATTTTCTCTGAGAAAGATGAATTTGGAAAATTGACAGCAACTCCAGCTAAGGTTGTCAAGAGGTATGTGATATCTAAATAGCATGTTGGTAGTGAAAAAGCCAGCATAGTCATACTCCACTTTGTATCAAGGTTGCAACTGTGGAGGTGGTCAATAGTATTAAGTATCTGGAGGTGCAGATAACTAACAATCTGACTTGGTCTCTTCATATGTTATCTTCAGTGAAGCATGCAAACCAGCATTTACATTTCTTGCATCGGATGAGGAGAGCACATCTTTCTCCTTCCATCATGGCCACTTTTTACACAGGCACCATTCAGAGAGTTTTAACAAACTGCATCACTGTTTTGGTTTGGTGGTAGCAGTGCCTCAGATAGAAGGTCCATACAGAGAGTGGTAAGGACAGCTCAGAAGATTATAGGAAGCTCACTTCCTGTTATTCAGGATACTGCTTACATATAAGCGCTATGTGCTTAGAGCTCAAAGCATTGTTAGAGACCCCACATACCTAGTTCACAGTTTGCTTCTGTTGCTCCCCTCTGAGAGGAGGTCTCAAAGTATTTATAGCAGAACTACTAGATTCTGTAACAGCTTTGTTCCTTATGCCATCCATCTTGTAAATTCACAGGATTTTTTGTTTCACAACGTATACATTCGAACTAGACTGATGTTTCTGTGTGTCATATATGTATGTGGGTATATGCATAATGGTATTTTTTGAGAGAATGCAACAAAATTTCATTTTAATGTATGCTGATTAGTGTACATTTAAAGTGACAAAAATATTTTTATTCTATTTTATTCTATTCTAGCCAGTTGGTAGTGGGGGCATAACATGACGACAATTGCAAACTATTGGAAAAAATGTTTGTTCCTAAACTAAGCCTCATTGAATCCAATGGGTGAATTGTTAAGCAGTTTTACAGTGGCAACAACATGGCTGATATAATGAGAAAATAACATCAAATAAATTAGTAGGCACAATAATGAAGGCTCAAGCATTGTTTAAGAAGGAACAGCTTCCATTACTTAAACTCTTCAAAATTAAAACTATTAATAAGTAATGGTGCTCACATGCATATGTGGATCAGTCCCCAATAAATTAAATGTGAGTAGTGGATCTATATGTATAGATAATTCATTCATGAATATTCAGTAGAATATTTACTAGGGCTAGACTTGGGCATGTGGTTGTTGTAAGTCCTCTTGGAAGTGGAATGCACAGAACACCAAGTCCTACATTGCTGAAGAAAGCCAGGATTACTTTTGAATACATATACTGTTAGACATTAATTTGCAGATACAAATGTTAATATTTTGCCCATTTTTTGCAGTATTTACTTAAACGCAATGTAATATTCATCATCTATATTAAATAAACATTTAACAAGTATGCAATTTAAATCCAAAAGGGCATTTCTGGAATTGTGCATGTTGCTGTTTTACAAAAGCAATATTGGTTAGCATATTTATTGTTTGTCTGTTGCTTTTCAGTGAAAATGATGCTTCTTCAGAGAATGAGAGGCTTCTAAGTCGCAGCATGGACAGTGATGAAGAAGCTGCTATTGACAAGCAAGAGACTCCAGAATTGTGTTTGTTGTCTCTGGTACATTTGGCTCGAGATAAATCTTCAACAAACAACAAATCAACTGGAGTAAGTTAATGAGAAATCTTGTTGAATCAGTGATCTTTTTGATGATGTGTTTCAGTGATTAGTTGCACTTTTAATGGACGGTATCCAAAAGAAGAATGTATGAAGGAGTCTTTGTGATGAGCTGATGAGAAAAAGGCTGAAAATGGGGTGGAATTATATTATTTCTATCAAACTGGTAAAGCAGTATTTCTCAACCTTGGCAACTTTAAGATTGATGGACTTCAACTCCCAGAATCCCATAGCCAGCATGAAATTCACCAATCTTATTGAAGTTGCAAAGTTTGAGAAACACTGTGTTAAAAGCTACTTGGAAGCCAAAGAGGCACAGTTTTCACTAATCCCTGTGCTTTTTCCTGCTTTCCCAAATGTTTGCACACCTGGGTGCCTTCACCCTCTCTGCCTCTTTCCTAGATGATCTCCTTTGGCACTAAGACAGATATTAGTTTTATTTTATTTTATTCTCACAATACTATTGTAGTTCTAAGGCCACAATTAACATAGCAATATGGAACAGGTTCTTTCACTCCTACTTTCCTCTGTGGGTCCATGAAAATTTTACAAAGAAAAATTGAGAGTTCAGAAGCAAAGGAGTCATGTTGCTATATTGCAACTTAATGATGTTTAAAAAAACAGGGGGAAAGGAAGTTTAGCAGTAATGGGTAGGAAAGGGAGCTTGCTTGATTTAACCTGAGCAGATATTGAATGGGTACCCACTGGATGGGATGGGATAGGATAGGAGGGGAGGGGAGGGGAGGGGAGAGGAGAGCAATATGAAATGGCTACATGAGGCAGTGACTGGCTGCTAGAGGGGAGGGACATGCCTGGCAATGAACAGAAAAATATGCCAGTAACATTTATGGACTTGATACTACACAGTGCCTTACAGTTTGATATAGGTGCATTTTCATTAAATTTGTAGAAGTATATATCTGCTTTATAAGGCAGAGTTGTTAATGGCAAGGATATGACTGAGAAACAAAGTGCAGTTTTATTATTGTCGTTTTAGCTAACCCCATCTTCCTCTTAGAAGCATACAACTCTCGCACGAGGCATTACTGTGTGTTTGTAGGAGGAAAGCTGCTGGCCCCTCAGAGAAATCTGTGATGCATATAAGTCTGGATGAATGGATGTAGGTCCAGAGCCTCTGAGAAGACTGCAGTATGTTGCAGCATCATTATTCCCTTTGCAACTCCTTAGGGAAAGGATGTGATAACATGGAACAAAGGCCTCCACTGACATTCCCAGTTTGTTGGAGGGCAATATTCAGCTGCTCACTCCATAAGACAGAGAGAAAGAAGGAATGGAGGGTGGGCTGGGGTGACTGTCTGCAGCTTCCCAAATTGCAAACATAAACACAGATTACAATGCCAGGTAAGGTATCCCCAAGTCACTCATTCAAAGGACAAGAAGGGGGAAGGTGTGAATCCCCAAAGGGCTCTGGAGAGAAAAGGTCTGAGACCTCCAGCCTCCACCTCTGTGGGTTTAACCATTCTAGTGCAGACGACTTCAAAAACATGTCTTCTATGTCCATTGTGACATAGTGCACAAAAAGGAATAAAAGGGATCTCTCTTATTTCTTTTTGAATGAGAATAATAAACAGGGTTGCATACTGAGAAGAGACGCAGTAATGTCAAGGAAGCCACATGGAAGAATCTTGCCTAAAGCTGCTTCGGTCTTGTCAGTGTCAAGAATAATGATTCAGAATTAAGAGTTGGATAGTTTCTCCAATCCAAATATATCTCCTGAGAAATAAAATCCTGAAGGCCAAATTACAGGAATCCAAGTTACAACAGTGTGTGATTCAAACTAAAATAAAAATAGTAAATTTCCTCTAAAACACAAACAATTTGACACAATTCCTTCTTTCCAGCTAGGTATGCACATGTGTGTGTGTGTGTGTGTGTGTATAACATTACAGCCAAGATTCATAGGCAATTTATGTTCAAATCAAAACTACTCTATATATCATACCAAATACTATACATAATAATAATAATAATAATAATAATAATAATAATAATAATAATAATAATAATAATAATAATAATAATAAGAAGAAGAAGAAGAAGAAGAAGAAGAAGAAGAAGAAGAAGAAGAAGAAGAAGAAGAAGAAGAAGAAGAAGAAGAAGAAGAAGAAGAAGTTGGAAGGGACCTTGGAGGTCATCTAGTCCAACCCCCTGCTAAGGCAGGAAACCCTATACCATTTCAGACAAATGGCTGTCCAGTCTCTTCTTAAAAACTTCCAGTGTTGGAGCATTCACCACTTCTGGAGGCAGGTCATCTTTGTCTCTGATTCTTCACAATCCAGAACAACTTATATAAGTTAAGTCTTGAAAGATAAATGTTTTTTGTCTTTTATTTTCTTTAGATACAAAGCCGGAGAAAAAAGATACTCGACTTATACACTAATGTATGCAGTGTGGCAGAAGGTGAGTGAAAAGAAATAAAATATAGAAACTGGAAACATGCATGAACTGCTTTCTTTTTTTTTTATTGAAAAGTTTTAAAGTACAATTTTCCTTTAAAAATCCCCCCTTCCCCCTCCCTCCTCCCCCCCCTACCTCCCCCCCTCCCCCCCTCCCCCCCCCGACTTCCCAAAGCTAAATACAAGGTATATATATAAAAAGCAATCATAAACAATCATATACTAACAACCATAAACTCTAAAATCCAACACTCTCTAGCTTATATAGGATAAGACAAACCTTAATAATATCAAATATGTATAAAAAGAAACTAAAGTAAGAAAAGGAAAAAAACAAAACAAAAAAAAACGAAAGAAGACTCATTCAAATGCTACATAAAACTTCTTAACCCTATACTTGATCTGGATAAACTCAATCCATTTTCTCCATTCCATAATATAGCGTTCTTGCGAGTGATCTTTCAAATAGGCCGAGATCTTCGCCATCTCTGCCAGGTCGGAAACCTTTAAAGTCCACTCTTCTATGGTCGGCAGTTCCTCTTTCTTCCAATATTGGCCTATCAAAAGTCTTGCTGCCGTAATTAAATTCAACATCAACTTAGTGTCCACAACTGTAGCGTCTGCAATTATTCCCAACAAAAAAAATTGCGGACAAAACTTTATCCTCTGTTTAAAAATCTTCTGCATATTCCACCAGACTTTTATCCAAAAAGCCTTAACCTTCTTACATGTCCACCATATGTGAAAATATGTTGCATCTTCATCTCCGCACCTCCAACATTTAGGCTGATAATTCGGATACATACTTGCAAGCTTTTTAGGATCTAAATGCCATCTATAAAACATTTTGTAAAAGTTCTCCCTTAGATTTTGAGCTTGAGTAAATTTTACGTTCCTCACCCAAATCTTTTCCCAAGTGTCCATTGTGATAACTTCCTGGATATTTTGGGCCCATTTTATCATACAATCCTTAACAAGCTCTGTTTCTGAGTCAATCTCTATCAATGCAAGATATATCCGTTTGATATGTGCTGGTCCCTGATTTCTAATTTGCTTTATCAAATTTTCATCAGTCATTGTAAATCCATTTTTCTGATCTTCTTTCCACCTGGCCCGTAACTGAGTATATTGAAACCAATTTTGAACAACCTTCTCATCTCGCAAGAGGCTATATGATTTCAAACACCAAACATTTCTTTCCAAACTAAGGATCTCCTTATACGTAGTCACATCATGTTTGAAGCCAGCATGTATATTTTCTATTGCGTGTTTTGGAATTGCCCACAATGGTATCTTACAACTTAACTTATGTCTATACTTCTTCCAAACTCTCAGCAATGCCTGTCTTAAAATATGCACCCTAAACACGTTGTCTACCTTCTTATCATACAACAAATATGCATGCCAGCCAAACAACAAATCATGGTCCTCAAGATTTAATAACCTCCCTTGCGTCAAGTTAATCCAATCACTTATTCCTACTAATGCAGCAGCTTCGTAATATAATTTAAAATTAGGCAATTTAAGGCCACCTCTCTCACGAGTATCCTGCATAATCTTAAGTTTAACTCGTGGCTTTTTCCCTGCCCACACAAATTTATTGATACCTCGCTGCCATTCCTCCAAATTAGAATCTTTCTTAAGAATCGGTATCATTTGGAATAAAAATAAAAATTTAGGCAGGACATTCATTTTTACTGCTGCAATCCGTCCCAACAAAGACAATTGCAATTTTTCCCAACTCTCCAATTCTTTTTGAATTTTCCCCCATAGTTTTTCATAATTATTTTTATATAGCTTTGTATTAGAGGGCGACAAAATCACCCCCAAATATTTGACCCTTTTAACAATCTCAAATCCAGTTAATCCTTCTAAGAGAGCCTTTTGCGAAACTGTCATATTTCTGGCCAAAATTTTGGTTTTCTGTGTATTAACTTTAAATCCAGAAACCTTCCCATATTGTGTTATTATCTCCATCAGGTCCACAACAGAGTTCTCTGGCTGGGTCACTGTAACAACCAGATCGTCTGCGAATGCTCTCAATCTGTAGTCCTGATCTCCAATTTGTATCCCCTTAATTTTTCCTGAATTCCGAATTTTAACCAATAATATCTCTAATGTTAACACAAATAACAAGGGCGATAACGGACACCCTTGCCTTGTGCCCTTCTCAATATTACATGCTTCTGTCAAGCTATTATTAACTATAATTCGGGCAGTTTGTTTTTGATATAATGCCCTAATCGGTTGTAAAAAATTTTCCCCAAAATCCATTTTGTCTAAAACTTTCAGCAAAAATTTCCAATTCAATTGATCAAAAGCTTTTTCAGCATCTAAAAAAATTAGCACCGCAGTGATCTGGTTGTTCCTTTCCAAAAACTCTAACACATCAACTATATGCCTCACATTATTTTTCATTTGCCTACCACTAATAAACCCCGTTTGATCCCCATGGATCACCTGTTGCAGAACCCTCATCAGTCTATTAGCCAAAACCTTAGCAAATATCTTGTAATCTATATTTAAAAGCGATATTGGTCTATAGTTTTTAACTTGAGTAGCATCTTGGTCTTCCTTCGGAATCAAAGAAATAAAAGCTGTTCTCCAAGACGGTGGCACCTTTCCCCCCCTCTGAATTGTCTGGAACAGTTCCTTTAACGGTTTTATCATCTCTAATTGTAAATTTTTATAATAGGCCGCAGTCAAGCCATCCGTACCTGGTGCTTTATCCACCTTCAATTCCTTAATTGCTGTGAAAATTTCTTCTTCTGTAATCAGTTGATTAATCCCCTCTTTTTGTACTTGCGTAAGAACCGGGATGCTAGCATTCTCCAAATATATATCAATATCTTTTTCATTAATTTCCTCTTTAGCATATAGTTTCGAATAAAAATCCACAAAAGCGTCCTTAATAAGATCCTGTTGAAACACAACCCTTCCTTTATGCTCAATCTTGTCTATATTAGAAGCCCTTTGTTTTTTCCTCAATCTATAAGCTAACCATCTACCTGGTTTATTAGCGTTGCAAAAAGTATTATGCCTGGCAAACCGCAAATTGGTTGCCACTTGGTCAGCCATTAATTTATCAAATTGTCCTCTTAACAGTCTAATAGCCTCCTTGGTCTTCACATCCTCTGGGTTCAAAATCAAAGCCTTTTCTTTTTCTTTTATTTCATTCTCCAGTTCTTTCCTTCTAGTTTCCACTGCACGTCTATGTTTATTATTCATATATATCAACACCCCTCTCATATAGGCCTTGCTAGCATCCCAAACCATATCCATAGAGGTCCCCTTATTCATGTTAGTCTCAAAAAAAGGTGAGTGAAAAGAAATAAAATATAGAAACTGGAAACATGCATGAACTGCTTTCTTAAGTACACGTCTTTATGTAGCTTCAACACTGCCAAGGAGTCACAAATGCTAGATACAGATTAATCCCACTCTAAGGAAAAAAATTTCTTAAAGCTTATTTTGGAAGAAGTAAAGCTAAATATGCTAATGCTAGAATCAGGTTGGTATTTGGTACATTTGGAAATCCAACAGTCTTGAAAACTTCTTTTGTAAGCAATCTCCATGAAAAACTTTAGTAATAAGATTTGTAGTCCCATAAGCATCTTGCCTTTATCTGTGATGTTTAGGAATCAATTCAATAGTTATTCTAGAAGACAGATGACACAAGGTAGAAAGTGATAAAATATACTTCTATTGTAGGGTTCTTTAAGCTGATTAATTATATTTATACACAGTCAGACTCAGAAAATAACTGTCAGTGGTATACTGTAGATTATTTAAAACCTGTAAAAAAGACAATATATATATACCTTATATAAAGTAACTTACACATTTGTGGATATCAGATGTTCACATCTGTTTTCTTTGCTTTATCTCAGAAGGAGCTTTTGGAGAAAAAAACTTTCAGGGCTGGATTTATTCTTAACTGTAATAAGATGTGGGAAGTTAACTAATACAGAGTGTGCATTGCTCCCAAAATGAAGAGATTTTTTTAAAAGCACCCACACACAAATAAAAAATAAAATATTGCAGGAAAGCTCTTTTGAATTTCTCATAAAAGGGTGTTGAACATGAGTCCTTTCACATGATTAAATACTTCCACCATCCTTCATGAAGAGCTGTGTGGGCTGAAACAGTTCAGATATGTAGTTCAATGAAACCTAAATTCCCAGATCTAGTACAAATGGACCATTTCTCCTGCCTTTCTTGAGGCTGGAGACCCACACCTCTTTCCTTTAATTAAATTTTGTTGTCGCTTCATGTGAAGGTTGGCAGAAAGTTATGTTGGAAAGTATTTAAATCACAAGGGATAGAGTAGCACTGGATTAATATCCATCCCAGGAGAAGGTAAAAATAAAAATGCTTTGAAACATAAAGTAAAAGACTCAATAATCTTTGCTGCTGCTGCTTCTGTAAGATGAAATCAAAGCAACAAAATAGAATGAATATTATTAAAGAATTATTAGTACTGGGGGAAAGTACCATGAAGTAGAAATGGGGATGACCCAACCGGTAATGTCAATTCTGTAAATGCATAATATGAACATATCTTTTCATTTGGAATATACAATGTAATATTATCTTAAGGGACAGACATGTGAAATAGTAACAATTATAACAATAATGTGACTGTGAACTTCCTTCCAGGCCTCAGTCCCACAGAGCTGCCCTTTGATTGTCTGGAAAAGACCAGCAGGATGCTCAGCTCCACTTACAACACTGAGAAAGCCATTGTGAAGACTTGGCGCCATCTTGCTGAGAGTTTTGGACTGAAGCGGGATGAAATTGGTGGCATGACAGATGGCATGCAAGTTTTTGACCGCATCAGCACAGCTGGGTATAGTATTCCAGAACTGCTGACAAAACTGGTCCAGATTGAACGATTGGATGCTGTGGAGTCTCTCTGTGTAGATATCTTAGAGTGGGCCCAAGTGATGCCAAAGCCTGATCCAGATGTGACCTCCTGACTTGCATTTTTGTGTGACTGATGGGATGATTGAAATAACAAAGGGATTCAGAAGGAAATAGACTTTTGAAGCTTCCGTAGCTTTTGTTTCAGTATCGTTTTTGCTATTGAAACAATAAAAAAAACCAAAGTTTGTTCTTGGGTTTTGGAATCAAATACAAAATGCTCAAACTGAAGATGTTTTTCAACAAGACTTGTTTATGTCCCCCAAAAATATTACAGTTCATTTACAGTTCCATTTACAAGCATGAATACAGATCAATCTACTAGTATCATTACTTGTTTTGAAGAAATATGGGTTAATTTTGTTTCAGTCCTGGATAATGAATATGTCACATCAAAAATAGTGATTTATATGAAAATCTGTGCTGCTACAAGTTTTTTTTAATTATCATTTTTCTCCCATATATCATGGATTTTGGGGAGGAAAAAATCCATGCCTGTAGGTGAAGTTGGCTGGATTATCATTTTTACAAGATCTATAGCTTTATTCAAATTTATTCAAATTGTAGCAAATAAGAATTCATATATGTGGTCCACACAGAAATTTCAGCAATATTTTCATAGATACTAATGAAAACTTAAGCTACTTATAATATAAGCAGAATTTATTTATTAATGTAATATTGCATTTCATAAACATCTGATTGGGGCCATCTTTTATGCACTAGAACAAACAAATGGGAACATTTGTTAGTTCTCGAAAAGAGATCATTAATGTGAGGCAGAAGACTGTAATAAATCTATCAAATTGATCAACTTTAGATGCAAAGGAAATTAATGATTGTTGAAACACTTTTATGGAAAGCATTTAAAATATTACAGATTTCTTGACTAGAGTTGTTGCAATCACCAACAAAATGTATGTGGTATGTTTAGTTTTCCTGTGATGTTTTTACTTTACCCAAAACATTTGTTCTGGACAGCTGTAATAGGAACACTAAACAATAGTAGTTAATGAGGAAACAAAAATATCTATTTTTGAGATGAGCACAGCTCCCTCTTACATTTGAATGTAGTGAATTTAACAAATCTGGCTTATAATGTCTTAGCAAATGAGAACACTCCCAATTTCTCATAGTATGTGAATTTGCATGGAGTTTGGGCATTTTTGAGGATGTGTTTCATTTAATTTGCCTTTTCCCCACTGGTGGTCCATCTGTGAGGAGGATCTGTGTTCCATGTGAATTAAATATATCACAATCATCAGGGCTTCTGCTATGGATGCAAGTTTTTCAGAAGTGGAGACTTTCTTTCCTATCAGTAGGATGGGGGACTAAGTACCAATTGATAAAACTGTATTGCTCTAAATTATTTTATTTAATGTAAAGGTACTAATTTTTCCAATATTATTTAAAATAACTGTATAACATGTTTTAATATGAAATCCATGGAAGCATTGATTATAGGAATATCATAGGATCACCTAACTTCTGTTATGATGATCTACATTGCATACTTATTGTGTCCATTAGGGCCTTCGTCCTTTCTTACCCTCCATCAGCACTTGAGAAATTCGAATTTGGATCAGTTCCTGTGAGCCATCCTAGTGCTAACCCATTTTGTGCAAGAAAGAGATAATAGTAACAATTGAATTTTATTATGGTATCTCCCTAATGTAAACACTGTGCTCTTTTATAGATTGGCCTGTGGTCTTTATTTATAGATTTGAAAGGAATAGTCCCTCTTTTTATGCAGGAATCATAAGTACAGAGCCCAAGAGTTGGTAGAAATTTAATTAGCAAGTTTGTTAATTTACCAACAGCTATGTTGACAGATTTCAGTAAGTTATTATTATTAAAAGAAACAACATGCCTTTAAAACATTTTTAATTACAAGAAGCATGACTGAATGAAAATGCTATAAAACTATAATTCATGTTCAGGAAAATAATAACTAGGCCAACCCCCTAATGCCTTCATTCCAAACCAAAAAAATAATAATCAAATTCTAGTCTAATGGGGTCACTGAGATGAATATTTAATATTGGTATGTCTCCATGCAGCATCCAGTTTGTTAGCCTATTGGTTCTTGCATTAAAATATATTTACTATCTCAGATGTATCCTTTCCCGTCTGAATAATGATAGAATTATTTCCTGTAATTAATTTGCCAACGCAATATTTGTTACGGTTCCTTTTTCCAATGCAGATTGAAGCAACCTTTAAATCTATTTTTGTAGATACAAATAAATAGAAGTCTCATATTAGTACCTTGAAAAAGGGGAGGAAGTAACTTTGGCTTTTATCCTGAGCCTACATGGCCTATAATCTAGTGCACAGCATTCAGGTTGATGCTCAGAACAAACTCAAGCAATCCACATGGAATTAATGTTTGCAAATACCACACATTAACTATTGCATCATGAGATGTATGGCAGAAGACCACCCACTGTGGTTTGCTCAACATCTGCCCTATGACAATTATCCAGAGGTAGGAGGCAATTGTCATAGCACTTGGCAGGATCTGGCCAAGCTTTGCTGATCTTGAATAGGCTAAGCAGAGTTGGGCCTTCTAGATCATAAATAACGATAGGTGGATAAAAATGCCACAACTTTAACAAGCTACTTGTGAACTATTACTAAGAAAACGTATCAAGTATCCATGCATTAAACTGGACCCAAGGGAGACTTTATTTTTTTTTTATTTTTTAAGAGGGTGACATAAAAAGGAAACCCACAGGTTCATTGTTGAGAACTGGATTTGTTTATTAGTTCTGGTAGAATCCATAAGCACTTTAAAAAAAAGAAATGCCTTTGGGCCATAATTTTGGGATTATAACATGCAAGAATTTCAATTGCTTATTCTACAACTCCACATAAATGCAGCTCCAAGCTATAAATAATAATTCAGATCCCCACATCCTACTGACAAAGTTATCTTGGAGAACTAAAGAATTGCCATTAGGTTTGTTTGGTAATTGTTTAAAAATATATATTTTATGTCTGGGGAATATCAAGACTTTGAGATCAACAGTACCAATGTGAACAGAGAATATTTAATATTATTTTGTTTAAAATAGAAAGAAGCTTTTTACTGTAATTTAAAAAGCAGCAAAAGGCAAGATTAATCCTGCATTCTTGATAAATATTGAAACAATTTTGTGTAATTTTGTATATATAACTTATTGTTGTACATTATGATAAATAAATATGATAAAAACTTAAAGCAACATGTGTATTATAATAATTTTAGATTGCACCATTTTTTTATAAAACAGGCAAGTTTTGAAGAGTTCAGTCTTGTTTGCTAAAAGTTAACACAAGTCTGGTTACATTTTTAAAACATTATCTTAGTTGAATATAATATTGATATTTTAAGTAATGTTAAGTAATCTATCATTAACTAATGATAAAACATCAGTTTTAGCTGAAGTTCCCAAACATTTGTTTAAAATAATTAGGCTTCAGCAACAGAGGTAGCTCTCCTTCAATATCATCTCATGTCGTTTGCAGGGCATAATGTGTGAAACCTTCAGCCAAGGAATCTAACTATGTGATTAAGTTATGAACCACTTTTATTCTGAGTTAAATCATTGACCAGTCAATTTTATGCTGTTCATGCTTCAAACCAGAGTGGATTTTCTTGTACAAGCAGATATTTTTTTCCAGTTTAAAACTCCATGGACCCAATTTAAGATCTCCTAATGAGGCCATGTGCCATTTGTAAACTACACCTTCTCTAGAACAGGAAGTACCAAACTGGGCCACACAACTGGAGGTGAGTGGTGGGTGAGTGAGCAAACTGAAACCATTATCAACCTCTGGTCCCAGTCCATGGAAAAATTGTCTTCCATGAAACCGGTCCCTGGTGCCAAAAAGATTGGGGACCACTGCTCTAAGAACCTTGACTTTTTCCCCCCAATAATTTTACTGAAATAATTTTTAAATTACTTGACTCACTGCCTAGCTTCTTTCAGGAGTCCCCCATCTTCATGACAGCTATATTCCTTCAAATGGATCTAAATATAAGATAGAAAGTGAACCATATGTCACTCTTACTGGACTATTAAGGCAGAACATTTTAGAGAGAATTGAATATCACAGTTAAACTGGGCATTCCCAGTCATGCTCCATAAAAAGTGGATCTCAGATTTTTTTTTAAAAAAACAGTGAATATACGCATCAAACTGTATGCTACATTTTTCACCAAGTTCTATGGCTTAGCTTTAGTTGCTTATTACTGTTAAGATGCCCCTTGTTAATTTTTCATGCGTTCCAATCTGAGATGTCTCAGTTGTGTGTGTATGTGATTTTTTTAAAATAACTGCTGCTTACCTGTGCCACTAAATGTTGACAGAACTTCATGTGGAACCCATGAAAATAGAAAAGAAACAAACAATACTCAAATATGTTACTTGCTCCAGATGGTTTGGGGCAATATGCTGATTCTGTAAACCACTTAAAGAGGGCTATAAACACTTTGAAGTGGTATATAAGTGCTATAATGCTATTTATTTCACAAACAAATAACTCAGAATATAAAGTCTCAACATGAACATTAATACCCACCCAATTCAATAATTTAAATTAAAGGATTAACTATGGGCAATTATTTCTGTGCTGCATTAAACAATAATGGTCACTCATGCTTACAAAGTTTGGTTCCACTCATCCCAGTGAAGTTTATATAGGACAAAATTCTAGAAAGTTGACATGCCCACTCCATTTAAAAAAGGCATTAATACCTATCAGTCTGCAAAAGATTACAGCAAAATTTCTGGAGCTCTGGATGTCTCCAATTCAGTCAGATATGTACTCTTGAAATTGAGACAATTTGCAATAATACTGAGTTTTTCCAAGAGTGTTCATCTTATCAAAATCACTATAAGAACAGAGCATAAAATGGCCAAGGAAAATCTGTGGATCTGCAGGTCAATCTCATCTTGGTTAAAGTTCATGACTCACTTTCAGAAAAATGTTGAGTAGAAATGGGATTCGTGGAAGAGCAGCAAGGCAGATGACACATCAATGTTCACACAATTTGTGTGCATGAACCATAAACCAACACAAATGAACTCCTTGTTTTTCTTGTTTTTGTGTTCTTTCTTCCCAGAGATTGGTGAGCATCAACATTATTCATTCTTTTGCTGTTACTAAATAAGGAAGTGTATTTTTCCCCCCAAACAATACAGGTAGATTTTTCTGATTTATGCTGTCTGCCAGTGCTATGTTTCCTTGAATCTTTTCTTGATATTTCTGATTGCTTACTCTGTGTGCTTAATATTTCACTGTCTTTTTGGTGATGATATTCACATTGTCCAAACAGAGTATTTATTTGTCTTTGGAGGACCATCTCATTTTGTTTATATGCGCTCTATGATATTTTATGTAGTCTTCTATAAAATCCACATTTCAAAGATTTCTAGTCTCTTTGTTGTCACATGAGTCATTGTGTGCTTCTACTTTACATCTAAGAATTGCAAAAATGTAATGGCATACGCTGGCAATTGTTGCCTCAAAACTGTTTTAAAACATACATGTGTTGCAATTTGTCTTATATGTACAATATGTGCTACTATTAATGAACTAAATATTGTAGTCTTTTTGGTGAAGAACAATTGAAAGTGCAGGCTCTTTCTCTAGACTTTGAGAAAGGGTAAGGCTATCAGATCTGGCCTGATATTTGCATGGTTGCTAGATGGCAGCAAAAGTATTTGAGGTTTATGTGTTTCTTTGCTGCCCTCTAGTGATTGTTTAGATTTTTGAAGCTCAGATCTGGTAGCACTAGAACAGGGGTGTCAAACTTGCAATGTCATGTGACGTGTCACGACGTATCATGACTTTTTTGCCATTGCTGGCATTGGGCTGAGTGCAGTTTCACTATGATGCATCCGGCCCATGGGCTGGCAGTTTGACACCCCTGCACTAGAATGAAGGATCGCTGCTCCAAATCTAAGATGACAATTTGTCCCAATCTCTGGTCTTTTTTTTTAACTAATGTCATTCAATAGAGAAAACTGGACTTCTTGGGATGTTGGTGTAATGTATTGGCCTTATGTGTGTAATTCACTTGCATTATGTCTAACTGCTTGCTTAATGGCTGACCTACTTTTTGTGTGTTATTATTTTTTTGGAACAAGTTTTATTAATTTTTTAATTTTACATTCAGGTATTTATGAAGCAATACGGTGGTTGGGTAGTGAAAAGTAAACAATAGCAAATAACAAATTATTTGTAAATAGCTCAAGTTACGTCAACAAAGATTCCCTCTCCGATTCCCTTAGTTATAGCATAATCAAATTAATACATTTCTAATTGTGACATAATCAATTAGAAGAATTTTCAATATATTTTCACTTATACATATCCATGTCCTGTTTTTAAGTTTTACCTAATTGCAATAGAATATTCCAGAATAGCCTATAATATATAAAAGAAAACTTAATTTTTGGGTAACCCACATTTCCCTATTTCATTAAAAAGTAATTATCCTGTTTACAGTACGTACATTGTTCATTTCAATACATTCTTATTTTTCACAAGTATATTCTGTTTATCATCTGAATAGTTCACCAATTATTAAAAAAATCTTTTGTTATATCCTTCCAAATTCTATAATATAAATCAATTCTAATAGCTAACTTTCCTTTCCCTTAGACATCTAAAAGTTAAATATAAAATCAATTTATATCTATATCATTACAGCAAATATATTCTATATATCATCTTAATAGTTCATCAATTGTTAAAATAATGTCTTTTATTATATCATTCCAAATTCTATAACATAGTTCAGAGTTATGTTCTAATAGCTTAATTTTGTTTTCCCTTAAAAATCTAAAACCTAAGCATAAAATCAGTTTATATTTTTAAAGATTCCCCTTAGCCCATTGAAAGAAATTTTAAGCTCTATCATTACAAATCCCAACAAAAAGACAAATCCAATTTTTTAAATCTAACGCTCGCCTTTTTTTTGTGCCAATCAGACTTCCATATCGGTGTCTTTAGATTCTCAAATGTGTCTCCCTTTCTTCCTACACACATTGTTTGAATCCAGGGAGACCATCCAAATGTCAGTTTTGCAAAGAAAGTGTCCCCTTTGTAATCATTGAAGTGTTGCTTTAATAGATCAATTCTCGATGTTTGGTGTGATATAGTTGTCATTAGCTCAGTCTGGTCTTTTTCTTCTTCCGATTCCAGCTGGCTTAGGTAAGAGGTAATAACTGGTGTTATGGTTATTATTTGACTGACTGGGTTCTCAACGTACTGTATTTGAAGGCCTTTAATATCTTCTATCTTAGTGTTGCTTTCTTCGGCTACTATTGTTTTTTGAGTTGTAGGTTTTATAGTTAAAGTCAAGGTTTGGGCTTCAAGGTTCTCAATAAATTGTGTTTGTTGTTCTTTAGAGTCTCCTATTTTAATGTTAGTTTCCACTTCTTCTGTTTGTTTTTGGACTGTCAATTCATCATTTAAAGTCAAAGTTTGATTTGGTAGCTTTAAGCTGTCAGATTTATCTTGCAGTCTGGCTTTGATTTGCTCAGTCATTGCCAAGATTGTTTCAAGTATCAGTTTATAGTTAAGTGGTGGGATATAATCCTCCATTTCTTTGATGTTTAAAGATAGGTCTTTCGTGGAGGCTGTTTTAATAAGTCAATGATTGTCCACCTCCAGTATTCTGAAAGATTGTTTTCAGTGCCAGGTGTTTCCAATTCTTATCTTTGAAGATAATGTCAAGGATATTATTCAGTCAGCTCTCACAATATAAAAAAAGTTTACTTGCTATACCAGGTTTTGCCACAAGATGTCATCAATAGCATATAGAATAAGATATAAAATAAGATATAAAATAAGAGGCTTTTATCCAATTAGTCCATTTTTTTTCTTTTTCTCTTCTTTCACAGCTTAAGCAGAAAATAGGGTAGTAGATCCCCACAAAAATAAGAGCTTTTTAATAGGCACAAATAAGGTTGCTTGATTTTTTTAGCTTAGCCATTTTATTTCTTTTAAGGCTTTAAAGTTTATTCCCCAAGTATGCAGTCACCGGTCTTTCAAAAGAGGGGGAGGAAATTTTCAGAAAGGTCCCACAGGAAAGTAGTTAGGGGAATAAGAAAGGTAAGGTCTCACCCAGGACCTCCAGATTGCTTTGTTGTGTTTGGTAGTGCTTTGGGCTTTCGGCAGGGAACGGCTTAATGATCGGCCATCTTAATGGCCGATCTCTTCTTCTTCAGGCCAAAGGAGCTGCTCCGGATTGAGCGGAGGGCCTCCTCATGGTGGTCGCCCCTCCAGGGTGACTTTCAACCCTTTTCAGGGTCCTCCAAGGAAGAAAGATCAGATGGCAGGGAGAGGGCTCCTCCTGCACATCTGCAAGCACTGCACGCGCAAACCAGAAGCCTATTTTCTGGGCTGAGCTAGACTTGCTGTCTCCAGTCTGTTAAGTAGGTGTTGTGATTCTGTGTCAGCCTGTGCTCCCAGAAGCTGAGTCCGAGGGATCTGAGGAGGAGGAGGAGGAGGGGTTTGGAGAGCCTTTGGTGTCAGAGGGAGGCTCTGATGCATTACAGGACTCTCAGTCAGAGCAAGAGCCGGGCCACTCCAGTCGTGTTCATTATGAGGCTCAGGTGTGTGAGGGTTCAGACTCAGAGGAGTCACAGCTGAATCTGTTTAGAGACGCTAGAAGCAGAAGGCAGTTGAGCAAAGCAGACCAGAGGAAGTCTATGAAGCAACTCAGCGAAAGGAGGAGAAGGCATTGAGAAGCCACACCTTGGGGCTGTTAATAAAAGGGAAAGGTGTGGGCGGTGTTGGTTGCTGAAGGCAACCGTTCATAGAAATCCAAAGAAAATCCTGTTCTGTTCTTGCTAATCTTCCTGTTTGACTCTTGTTTGAGGTTTGAATCATTTATTTTTATTAAGGAAAATATTCTGCTGCTTTTTTGTTTGAATGACTTTATTATTTGGAACTGTAAATAAATTTGAGTTGGTTTTTTCCCCAGCCTATTGATTTAAAAAGAAAAAAGGGGTTCTCCTTGAAGCAAACTGGGACAGTCATAGGCTGGAACAGAACAGTAGGTTTGGAGCGGGAAACTGCTACTTTAAACCTATTGGTCGCCACCTAGAGGCCAACCGTATAAATAGCTGCACAGCAGCTATTAGCTTGCTTCTGTTGTGTTCTGAGTTAGAATAAACTTGTTGCTACTTGAACACCTCGTCTTGCTTAATGCCTTCAAGAACTGAATACTTAATACTGGCGACGAAGGTGGGATGTGCTATTTCATCATAAGAGCCTGAAGTCACTAAGGGGTGAGGCCAGCACAAAGCCTGGCAGGAACTACGTTCCCCCCCCTCGGTCTGCCTAGCAAGCCATGCTGGAGACCACCACGCCCTAAGGATCCGTCCTAGGGCCTATGCAGAAGCCAGCAGCAAAAGGCAATGCAAGAAACAAGCAACGAAGGCAACTCACAATGGCGAAAGTCGGGAAGCTCAAAGAATTTGACGTGACACACCTGGAGAGATGGGCATCCTACATTTCCCATATAGAAAACTACCTCCACGCCAACCAAGTCGGCGAAGATGGGCTGAAGGCCGTGACCTTCCTCTGCATGTGCAGCCTAGCCACCTTTGATATCGCCGAGAACTTGGTTGCCCCGGTGCCGCTCGAGTCCATCACCTACACAGACTTGAAGAAAAGGCTCCAAGACCACTTCGAGCCAAAGTTATCTGTGATAGCGTGGAGGCATGCCTTTGAGCAATTCAAACAACAACCCGGCGAGTCAGCAATGGAATTCATTGCAGTTCTTCAGCAGGCATCTTGACTATGCAATTTCACCAATTTGGAAGAGAGACTAAGAGATCGCTTAGTCTGTGGACTCAGGAACTGAGAGTTCCAACAAAACCTTTTTGCTAAGGAGACTCTCTTGTTATAAGAGGCCTTGAAGAAGGTCATGGTGGACAAAGCCACCGGAGGGGCCGTTAAGGCGCTGCGGCCCTCCAAAAGTGCACCAAACACTGTAGCTGTCCATGAGGATGCCGAGCGGATGGAAGATACAGACTCTGACTACAAAGTCAACAAGCTACAGAGGCACCAGGAGAAGGGACCAAGGCCATCTGACAAGGCAGTTCCCTTCCCTAGGTACATGGGCTGCAGAGGCCATCAACGCGCGGAATGCCGATTCCGAACAGCAATGTGCCAGGCGTGTGGAAAACCAGGCCACATCGCCACTGTCTGCCGAGGTCGCCAGAGGGACCATCAGTAGGAAGAATTCACTCAGTTGTACCTGGGCCCTAGGGAAACACCAAGTAGGGTTCTGCTCCAGCTGTAGGAGCGTGTTCCACACTGGTGCCCACCGACCCCTTAAGCAGAAACTGCAACTGCAAGTCAAGTTTCAGGGAGTTCTGTGTAAAATGGAATTGGACACAGGCTCAGCTGTGTCCATCATCTCCATTGGAACCTTCCAGCACATATGCAACTGCAGTAACTGATGGGTGAAACTTTGACCATCTAACATTTTGCTAACAGACTTCCAAAACTCTTGAGTGGCGGTCAAGGGCGAAGCCACATTTGCGGTTCAAGTGGTTTACAGGCCCACTAGATGTTATTGTGGTGGAAGGCCAATGCATGATCCTCATAGGGCTCGATTAGTTTGATGAATTGGGCATCCAAATAACCAGCATTCACCGGATACAGGTGGCAAGCTTGTCTTCAGTCTGCCAAGAGTTCGTGGATGTTTTCAGTTGAAGCCTGGGAGACTACAAGGGCCCTCCGATAGCTTTCAAGCTTGATCCCCTGGTAACGCCAATCCGGGTCAAGCCTCGTCGAGTGCCTTTCGCTTTAAAGCCCAAAATCGATGCAGAGCTGGATAAGCTGGTCAGTCAGGGGGTTTTGGAGCCCATAGACAGTGGGGTGTGGGAGACCCCCATTGTGATGCCACTTAAGGCCAACAGAGAAGTATGCATATGTGCTGACTATAAGTGCACCATTAACTGGGGACTTCAACAGCATGCATACCCAGTGCCAGTTGTCAGCCATATTTTGGTGACTTTGCAGGGAGGCCGTGTGTTCGCTAAATTATATTTAGCACAGGCCTATCAACAGCTGCCGGTGGATAAGGCCACGGCAGCCGCCCAAACCATTACCTATAGGGGGGCCTTCAAGGTCAAGTCCCTACAGTTTGGGGTGAGTGTAGCCCCAGGGATTTTTCAGAGAGTGATGGAGTGTACGCTCAAGGGTATTCTGGGGGTCTTCCCCTACTTCGATGATGTACTCATTGCCAGGGAGTCTACAGAAGTCCTGACTGGCTGAATGGCTTGGAGCTGTTATTCAGTGCTTCCATGCAGCAGGACTTAAATTAAAAAGAGAGAAATGCAAGATTAAGGTACAGTCAACTTAGTTCCTGGGATTCTGCATCGATGCCAATGGCATCCATCCAGCGGATTCAAAGCTGAAAGCAGTTCAGCAGGCACCAAGCCCTAGGTCCAAAGGGGAACTTCAATCCTTCTTGGGCCTTCTTAATTTTTACCATGCATTCCTCCCAAATAAGGCCGCAGTGGCAGAGCCATTACATCAGCTCTTAGACAAAAACACTCAGTGGCGGTGGACATTAGTCCACGAAAGAAGCTTCCAGGCAGTCAAATCACTGCTGTCCTCGAACTTGGTGCTCATGCATTTTAATGAAAAACTGCCAGTTTGCATCGCGTGTGATGCATCCCCATATGGGGTTGGAGCTGTGTTGAGCCATTGTCGGCTGACGGGAAACTGTCTCCCATTGCTTATTATTCGAGGACCCTGTCTTCTGCTGAGCACAATTACGTGCAGATTGACAAGGAGGCCTTGGCCATTGTGGCCGGGGTTAAAAAGTTCCATGACTATTTGTATGGCCGCCAATTCATGGTCTTCACAGACCACAAGCCACTCCTAGGGTTGTTCACTACAAACAAACACCTCAGATTCTGTCCCCTCGAATGCTGAGGTGGTCTATATTCCTTTCAGCCTACAGCTACAGGCTGATTCACAAACCAGGCAAAGAAATGGGCCATGCAGACGGCCTTAGCAGATTGCCCTTGCCACACGTGGAGCCAGATCTGGCTCCGGCTGCATGCATTTTAGCCATACAGGACTTGTCAGAGTCTCCTCTCCATGCTGGAAATGTAGCTGCTGAGACAGCAGCTGAGAAAACACTTAGCTGTGTACTAAGTTGGATTCACACAGGTTGGGCAGACAAATGTCCAGGACCAGAATTTCAAAGTTTTTTTTGAGAAAGGATGAGCTTTCAGCTCATAAAGGGTGCATTCTTTGGGGTAGCAGAGTCATAGTCCCCAGCTCATTAAGGCCCAGGGTTCTTCAGTCTCTGCATGAAGGCCATCTGGGAATAGTCTGGATGAAGTCACTGGCGAGCTACCTCTGGTGGCCAGGGCTAGATAAAGCTATTGAGGCCCAAGTATATGGTTGCTACACATGTCAACAATCCAGACCGGAGATGCCGCAGGCCACTATCCACACACACACACACACACACACACACACACCATGATCAAGAATCCACATTGACCTCGCTGGGCCCTTTCAGGGACAACTGTTTTTAATAGTGGTCGACAGCCACTCTAATTGGTTAGAGGTGGTACCAATATCCACTATGACTACTGCTAGGACCATCCAGGTGCTGCGGAAACTATTTGCAACACATGGGCTTCCAGATGTCTTAGTCTCTGACAACGGGGCCCAGTTCACCACTTCAGAAGTCGAGGCCTTCCTCAGGGCAAACCTCATAAGGCATGCCACGTCGGCTCCCTTTCACCCATCGTCGAATGGTCAAGCGGAATGCATGGTCCACACAACCAAGGAATCCCTGTAATGTATTGTCACAGGGGATTGGCAAGTCAGGCTGGCTGATTTTGTACTTTGCCAGCACACAACACTCTGCACTGCCATGGGCAAAAGCCCAGCCGAGCTTCGTTGGGGCAGGCGTTTGATCACTAAACTGGACAGGCTACACCCTGACAGAGTCGCCTCAGACACTGAACACCCAAAGGCACCAACAAGCTTATAAGTGGGTGACTGGGTTTGGGCCCAGAATTATGGGCAAGGGGCTTTGTGGGTGGCAGCAAAGGTTGTTAAGGTGTCAGGACCACTCTTCTACTAGGTGGTCTTGGAAGATGGGCAAGTTATTCACTGACACATTGATCAGCTGCGTTAGCAGCTAGCAGATCAGTCGCTGTCTCAGGACTCTCAAGAGGGACAGACACAGGGCCCACAGGACAGCGGTCCAACAGAGCAGTTTGCATGGTGAGAGAATTCTTGCGTATGGTGATGGGGAAATGGCTGTAGAAGAGTGCCCTCCTGACACACAGACTGTATCCCAGGATCTTGTCTCGCTTAATGCCTTCAAGAACCAAATACTTAACAGTTGGGATGTTGTCAGTTTTAAAATTTTGCTTTGAAGACAATACCACACAAACATCAATATTTTGTGCTACAAGGGGTACTTCCCCACATATCTTTATATCACAAGTATAAAGTAGCTGCATGCCTTTGCAATCTTATGTCATCACTTGAATGTGATGAGATAAGCTGAGCTGATTTTTAAATTGTTGTTGTGGGTCAGTTTGTGTCAAGAATTGCAGAAGTATTTTTCTTGTTTGTCACACTAAAATTAGCTGAAGATACCTTGTGAATAGGCCTCCTCCACACTGGTGGGCACTCTTGCTTCAGCCTAACCTCTGGCTTCTAATACCAAACAGGGATCATTCCCTCCACCCTTCATGCCACGTTTTAGCATCCTGTTACTCATCTTTACACTCTGTTTGGAAGGCAGGGGAGGAGATGTACAATACTGTAGGATATTGCAGCTTAAGTTGAGTAATTGAACAGGAGGTGTTTCTTCTCTCTCCTGCTGGGGAGCAGAAGGTAGAGGCTGATAAATTCATGTTGTCTGTATCTACTCAGCATTTCATGACATGCGGGGTGGCTTCCAATTTCTTTAGAGAGTTTGGAAACATAAATATAGTGGGGAGGTGCTCTTAAATCGCCACCACCATCAATCATTTGGATTTTTCCTTCCTTTTTTTCTGCATGCCTAAAGCATATATTTTTAAAAAATCATTTCATACAAAAGTAGGAACCTTTTCGCTCATACCAACTGAAATGAAAACTTTTAAAGTGCTTCCTTACCAACTATCTCCTTATATATCCCTTTTGTCAAAAATACCCTTCTTTGCTCAGCTATCCTAAAAACCTGCAGTATCACCATGTTACCACCTCCTAGTGGGACCTCTGAGACACATCTTACTGGTGGCCACCCCGATGTATTGTTGTGAATGACATAGAATTATGATATGAGATAGGTGATCATATATATCCTGTACATAAATAATATGTTACAGATCGGCCTCGAGTTATAACTACAATTGAGCTCCAAACTTATGTTGCTAAGTAAAACATTTGTTAAGTGAGTTTTGCCCCATTTTGCAACCTTTCTTGCCACAGTTATTAAGTGAATCACTGCCATTGTTAAGATAGTAACATCGTTGTTAAGTGAATCTAGCATCCCCATTGACTTTGCTCGTCAGAAAGTCAAAAAGGTGATCACATGACCCTAGGACATTGCAACCATCACAAATAAGAAGCAGTTGCCAAGCCTCGAGAATTTTGATCATGTGATCATGGGGATGCTGCAACGGTGGGGAAACCAGTCATAAGTCATTTTTTCAGTGCCATTGTAACTTTGAATGGTCACTAAATGAACTGTTGTAAGTTGAGGACTACCTGTATTTATTCCTTCAATTATATCTTGCCCTTTCTTTGAAAGTTCTGGGGTACACGGGAGATATCTGTCTCTCCTTTTATCATCACAACTTTATGAAGTAGACTTCAGTTAAAGATGATCAGGAACCAATAACTTCCCAAAGTCCAACCATTTTGGAATACAGTTTATAATAGATGAAACCAGGGCTTTTTTTCTCATAGAACGCTCAGAATGGAGTTCTGGCACCTTTTTTAGATGGAGCCTTGTAGGGTAGGCAAGGTGGGTTGTATGACATGTGTGAGTTCCGGCACCTTTTTCTTTTACAAAAAAAGCACTGGATGAAACAAATGTTAAAGGTGAATTTCTCTTTTCACCTTATTTTTTAATTAAACATTACTAATCTTATATTCCTACGAATTGTACAGAACTGGCTTTGTACATGATAAGAGCTACGATTCCTTATACTTATTGGAAATTATGAAATAACCCCGTCTATAAAGGAATAGCAATGCTTTTGAAACCTTCCATCTGAATGACTGCAACACACTCTACATGGGGCTGCCCTTAAAGAGGACTTGGAAGCTTCAACAAACGCAGGATGCAGCTGCATAGATAGTGAAGGGTGTGGGATATTTGATACATGGAAACACCACTACTTAGGTGACCTGCATTAGATGCCAGTGTGTTTCTGCCTGCATTCCAAGATGCTGGTTGTCACCATTAAAGCCCTTCATGGCTTGGAATCTGGTTACTTGAATTTGCAGATGATCTGGTCATATTCCTGCAAGATCCAAAAAATAACATAGAACATTTGATGAGGAAATTAAATGAGTTTGGGGTTTTAGCAGATTTTAAAATAAATAAACAGAAACAACAATGCTGACTAAGAATATTGCACCTCAGGACAGTGATATATTGGTTAAAAAGTCAGGTTTTAAGGTCCAGAAAAAGGTGAAATACTTGGGGTTATGTCGACAAACACAAATACAAAATTGTTTCAAAATAACTATGTGCCTCTTTGGAATGATATTAAAAAGGATTTATAAAGATGGGACAAATTGCATTTATCATTATTGGGTAGAATCTCTGTAATTAAGACGAATGTTTTACCAAAGATGCTTTTTCTGTTCCAGATATTACCAATACTTACAACTGATGCTCCATTTAAACAATGGCAAAGGGATATTACCAAGTTCATACGGTAAGGGGGAAAAAACAAGAATTAAATATAAGCTGTGGCAAAATGCTAAGGAAAGAGGGAGTTTGGATTTACCAGATTTGAAATTGTACTTTGATGCATGCTGTCTGGCCTGGCTAAAAGAGTGAGTGAACCTCCAGAACAAGAGGTTACTTGATTTAGAAGGTCATGAATTAAGGTTTGGATGACAGTTATTTATGGTATGATAAAGTTAAAGTTAATGTTGATTTTAACAATCATTTTGCTAGACATGCCATACTAAGAGTTTGGAATAAATATAAAACAAGGTTCTCCACAAAGTTGCCTCTTTGGGTGTCCCCACAGGAAGCTTTCTTTAGAAAAGAAATGGTGGCGAAGCCAGACTGGTGGACTTATGGTAAAACAATACTTTTCAACTCCGGTGACCCTACCCTTAAGTCGAGGGAAGAGTTAGAATCAGCGGGCTATGTTTGCCAACAACTGAAAGAAAGATTCAAACTAGGTAAAAAGAGTAATGGGTTTGACTTTGTTAAAAATGAATTGGAAATCTTGTGTGGTAGTGATGAACATATTATTGCTAAGGTATATAAAATGTTATTGAAACTGAATTTGGAAAGTGAACATATAAAACATTGTATGGTTCACTGGGCAAGGAACTTTGGATATAATGTGATGCTTGAACAATGGGAGGATATTTGGACAAAGGCTTAGAATTCACAATAAATTATAATTTAAAAGAAAATTTTTATAAGATGATGTACCACAGGTATTTAACACCAGATAGGTTATCTAGTATGTATAAAGGTATTTCAAATGAATGTTGAAAATGTAAGTGTAAAGAAGGGTTAGGGTTAGACCTTTTTCATTTACGGTGGACATGTGATAAAGCAAAGAAATATTGGAGTAGGATTCACATTCTAATAAAGAAAGATAAAGATGAAACCAGATACTTTTCTTTTGGGCTTAATGGAAAAAGACTTGGGGGAAAAAACTTGGAACTTTGATCTTATATATGCTGACGGCAGTAAGACTATTGTATGCACAAAAATGGAAAGACATTTTGACTCCCACTATGGATGAATGGCTACAAATGCTGATGGAGTTGGCAGAGATGACTACATTGACCATTCTGATTAAAGAAAAGAATATAAGTACTTTTGTTTCTACTTGGAGACCGCAACTGGACTTTGTACTTGAGGTGGAAAAAAATGAAACTTTGATTTTGTGTTTTACTGATTAGATTGATTTGTCATTATAGAAATGGCTAGTTTATATTATTATGGAAAAGTAAAAAGTCGAGGTTTAATGTTAATGCTCTATTCTACTGCAACAGAGAAAGTTAGAAGAAAAATGTCTTTTATTTCCCCCTTCTCCCCCTCACTTTTCTTTCCCTTTTCCCTCCCCACTGTATCCTATTATTTGTTTTTGTATTTTTGTATTTTATTCTATAATCTAATAAAATGTTAAAAATTGAGGAGGGGAAAAGGAATCTGGTTACTTGAGGGACTGTCTTTTCTATCTAATCAGGTCTGGCTGACAGAGTATACTCCAGGTAACTTCAGCCAACAAATGACCACTGGTGGAGACTAGGAGGTGTGCCTTCTCAGTCGTAGATCCTGCCCTCTGTAATATTCTCTCTCCAGAAATTAGGATGACCTCAGCCCAGCCGGCCTTTCATAAAGCTTTGGAGACCTGGTTATGTCCCTGTGCCCTGGGTGTGTTAAGGGTCCTGTTTCCAGTTATTTTAACATGTGTGGTTTTGATTTTCTCAACAACCATAGAAATTCAGTTTTAAAAAATGTAAATAAATTAATGTTATGGAAGTATGCATCAATATCAACATTAAGCTGATATCTGAAAAAAAAATCTGATTGAGAATTTGAAACTCAATGTAGAAATTATTTTGCATTTTTATAAATGGGATAATACCAATCCAAACTTTGGCTTTTCCTAACATAAGATTATAATAGTTCATTCTTTTATGATTTGTTAAACTCATTAATTGTTTTAAATGAGACAGAAATTATTGTAACCTCTTTAGCTTGGTTTATAATTTATAATTTGAGCCATATTGGTCATAACATTAATACTGACTTCAACCTTCATAGTGATATTAGACATTTCTTTGCCATAGAACAAGGTCAAACTAGGTTCTTGGAGTTTAAGAAAGCTAAATTCAGTAAACTTAGAGAAAGCTTGGGAAGGATTCCATGGATGAGAATTCTCAAGGGGAAAACAACCCAGGACGTTTGGGAAAGTTTGAAAAGTGAGATTACAATAGCACTATACCAATGAAGAAGAAAAATAACAGCTCTCAAAAGAAACCAGAATGGCTGCATAAAGAACTCTCTGATAAATTGAAAAACAAAAAGGACAAGTATAAAAAGTGGAAAGACGGGGTCATAAGGATGGCCGAATAAGGCAGAATATCAGCAAATAGCCCAAGCCTGCAAAGATGAAGTGAGGAAAGCTAAGGATCAAAATGAATTTAGGCTCACAGCAAAAGTCAAAAATAACAAAAAGAAAGCTTGTAAAAAACAAGAAAAAAGTCAAGGAAATGTAAAAAACAAGAAAAAAGTCAAGGAAATGATTCATCCATTAATGGGAAAAAGTGTCAAGAAGATGAGATGCAACAGGGAGAAAGCAGAACTGCTTAACTCATTTTTTTCATCCATCTTTGCACAAAAGGAAAAAAAAACAGTCCAACCTATCAAAATCAGTACTGTAAAAAACAGATTAGGAATACAAGTTAAGATAGGCAAGAAAATGGTAAGTGAGCATCTGTCCACCCTAGATGAGTTCAAATCACCAAGACCAGATGGATTACACCCCAAGGTTCTGAAGGAACTGGCAGATGTGATCTCAGAACCATTGAACTATATCTTTCAAAGATCTTGGAGCACCGGGGAACTACCAGAGGACTGGAAAAGAGCTGATGTAGTTTCCATCTTCAAAAAAGAAAAAAATAGATCCAGGAAACTGCAGACCTATCAGCCTGACCTCAATGCCTGGGAAGATCTGGAAAAGATAATCTTTTCTGGGAAATATTTCAGTAAGGCATTTGACAAAGTAGACCACAATCTATTGCTTGGTAAGCTAGAAAAAGGTGGAATAGACAACATCACCACCAGATGGATTTGTAGCTGGCTGACAAACCGTACTCAATGAGTAGTCCTCAATGGTACTACATCCACATGGAGCAGTAAGCAGTGGGGTATCACAAGGCTCCATATGAGGCCCAGTACTAAGTCATCAATGACTTAGATGAGGGAACAGAAGGGGAACTCATCAGATTTGCAGTTGACACCAAACTGGCAGGAATAGCCAACACCCCAAAAGACAAGCTCAGGATTCAAAAAGATCTTGCCAAACTGGAACAATGGGCCCTATCCAACAAATGTGTTTTAATGTGGAAAAAAGCAAAGTTTTACATTTAGGCAGGAAAAATCAAAGATATAAATACAGATTAGGTAAGACCTGGCTCAAAAACAATAACTGTGAGAGGGACCTTGGAGTCCTAGTGGACGATCACTTGACTATGAGCCAGCAACGTGCAGCAGCAGCCAAAAAATCTAATACAATCAAGATCATGCGAAGTATTAGTACCACTTTATAAAACCTTAGTGGAATACTGCAACCAATTTTGCTCACCATCCTACAAAACATGTTGAGACCTTGGAAAAAGTTCAGAGAAGAGCAACTAAGATGATCCAAGGCCTTGAGACTAAAACATATGAAGAACGGCTGCAGGACTTGGATTTGGGTAGTCTAAAGAAAAGAAGAAATAGGGTGACATGATAGCAGTATTGCAGTATTTGACAGGCTGCCACAAAGAAGAGGGGGTCAAAGTATTCTCCAAAGCACCAGAGGGCAGAACAAGAAATAATGGTTGGAAATTGATCAAAGAGAGAAGCAAACTGGAACTAAGGAGAAAGTTCCTAAGAGTGAGGACAATTAACTAGTGGAACAGCTTGCCCTCAGAAATCGTGGGTGCTTCATCACTGGAGGATTTTAAGAAGAGACTGGACAGTCACTTGTCTGAGATAGTATAGGTTCTCCTGCTTGAGTAGGAGGCTGGACTAGAAGACTCCCAAGGTCCCTTTCAGCTCTATTCTATTCAATTCTAATCAAGCAATGAATCAGCAAACACCTAGAGTGAAATAAAATCATAACAAATTTTACTGCATTCTTTGATAAAGTGACAAAATTAGTGGGCCACAAGAATGCTGTGGATATAATTTACTTGGACTTCTGTAAGTCATTTGATAAAATAGACCACAACCTACTACGAAAGATAGAAAAAGTGGGTTAGACAGCATCACCACCAGATGAATTCATAGCAGGCTGACCAGCCGCACTTAACATGTAGTCCTCAATGGAACTGCATCTACATGGAGGGAAGTATGGGGAACTCATCAAATTTGCAGATGGCACCAAGCTGGCAGGAATAGCCAACACTCCAGAAGATAGGCTTAAGATACAGAAAGATCTTGACAGACTTGAACATTGGGCACTATCTAACAAATGAAATTCAGTGGTGAAAACAATAAATTTCTACATTTAGGCAAGCAAAACCAAATGGGTATAGTTATGGGTGGTGCCTGACTCAATAATAGTAACTGTGAGAGGGATCTCAGTGTCCTAGTGGAGAATCACTTAATATGAGCCAGCAGTGTGCTGCAGCTACTAAAAAAAAAATCTAACACAGTTCTAGGCTGCATTAACAGAGGGATAGAATCAAGATCATGTGAAGTGTTAATACCACTTTGTAATGCCTTGGTAAGACCACACTTGGAATACTGCATCCAGTTTTGGTTGCCACAATATAAAAACTATGTTGACGCCAGTGGTGGGATTCAAATATGTGAACAACCGGTTCTCTGTGTGGATGCCACTTCCGGAAGTCCATTCTGGGCCAGGGCAACAAAAAATTAGCTACCGGTTCTGCCAGATTGATGCAAACTGGCTGAATCCCACCACTGGTTGAGACACTAGAACAGGGCTTTTCAACCTTTTCACCCATTGTACCACTTTTAGGATACGACAGTATCCGAGTACCACCAGTCACCTAGCAAGGTGTCAAAAACTTGATGACCCCCCAAAAAAGGAAAAAAGTGATGAAGTACAGTACAGGTAGTTCTCGACTTATAACTGTTCGCTTAGTGACTGTTTGAAGTTAAAATGGCACTGAAAAAAGTGTCCCCCAAACCACAGCCGAGCAAGACACCTGCCTGCCCGCCTGGTGGCGGTCTTCCTCCTGTCTGAGGTTTTCATTGTTGTGAGCATTTCTGTTGAGGATTGGCAGTGGGGGTGGGGGTAGGGGATGTCTGGTTTTTATTCACCCCCCACTGGCTGGTTGCAGCAGGTTTTGGTCACTTCACATGACCCTGGGACACTGTGACCGTCATAAATATGAATCAGTTGCCAAGTACCTGAATGTAAATCACAAGACCCTGGAGATGCTGCAGCATTCCAGCTGATCAGCACTTCTTCTGGGCTCAGCAGAAGTGCCACGATCAGCACCGAGCTCCAGCTGGAGCCTGGCGCGGATCCTGGCGCTTCCACTGAGCTCTGACAGCCCCGAAGAAGCACTGATCCTGGCACTTTCACTGAGCCCTGACAGCCCTGCAGCTCTAGCCGTCTCTCGCTCAGGCTTGTTCGGTGCTGCCACCGGTTCAGCTCATTCCCCTCCCCCACTACCACTTTTCTAGGATGTTCACGTACCACCTGCCAGGTGCCAATGTACTACAGGTGGTACCCATGCCACTGGTTGAAAATCCCTGCACTAGAAAACGTGCAGAGAAGAGCAACAAAGATGATTACGGTACTGGAGGCTAAAACATATAAAGAATGGTTGCTGGAATTGGGTATGTCTAGTTTAATGAAGAGAAAGACGAGGGATGATGTGATAGCAGTGTTCCAAAATCTCAGGGGCTGCCACAAAGAAGAGGGAGTCAAGCTATTCTCCAAAGCACCTGAAGGCAGGACAAGAAGCAATGGATGGAAACTGATCAAGGAGAGAAGCAACCTAGAACTAAGGAGAAATTTCCTGACAGTTAGAACAATTAATCAGTGGAACAACTTGCCTGCAGAAGTTGTGAATGCTCCAACACTGGAAGTTTTTAAGAAGATATTGGACAATCATTTGCCTGAAATGGTATGGGGTTTCCCGTGTGAGCAGGGGGTTGGACTAGAAGACCTCCAAAGTCCCTTCGAACTCGATTATTCTGTTATTCTATTCTGCTACTTTGGAATTTTATGGCAAATTTTACGATATGTATAAATTTCCTGTTTCTATTTTTATTATTTTGTCTTTTCATTTATTGAATTTGTAAAAGCAATGCATTATAACTGTAAAAAAGAAAGAAGAACCTCTTTCCAATGATAGATGTAATTGTCTTTCTTGTAACTTTTATCCCTAAAGAGTTGTTTTTAAATAAAGAAAATACTAATTAAATCAACAGTTTGCTAGTGAGTTCATTTTGCTCTGATTACATTATAAACCAAAGATTAATTTTTGATTAAAGAAATCAGCAATGGAGCTGTGCCATTTCCTCTGTAGCAGATTTTGGACAAGTGATTCTTCCCAATATGCATTTGTTTCTAATCACTACATTCCTGTAAAATGGAAAGGATGTTTAATTATCTGCTATTGGCCTGAAACAAATAAACTTTCCATTTGAATAGATTCCATATTATGTTCTGATTCTTGACTCAGGAATAAAATGGCTTTTCTTTCCATCCAATTGATTGTTATCTGCACACACACACACACACACACACACACATGTACACACACACACACACACACACACAGAGAGAGAAACATATAGCATATTTCTTTTCTTCAAAATTCCAAATTCAGACACATCTGGTACTGCTAGGTGAAATTTAAATGACTCATTACAGAAATATGTTTTTATTTATCCTTGGAAACACTAATAGGCTGGCATAAAGTAATGGGCACTTTTTAGCAGAGCAACTTAAAATGTACTTGTGAATGTTTCCTCTCAAAACATATCAACTAACGTCTAATACTGATCAGACTTGTTCTCAATGAATCTTGAAAAGTTAACATATTTCTGGAAAAATGAACAGCAATTTCTTTTTTTTTTATTGAAAAATTTTAACATACAATTTTTCCCTTAAAAAAAAATCCCCCCTCCCCCTCCCTTCTCCCTCCCCCCCTTCCTCTCCCCCCTCCCCCCCCGACTTCCCAGAGCTAAATACAAGGTATATAAAAAAAAACAATCATAAACAACCATATACTAACAATCATAAACTCTAAAATCTATCACTCTCTAGCTTATATAGGATAAAACAAACCTTAGTAATATTAAATATATATATAAAAAAACTAATATAGAAAAAGAAACAAAGAAAGAAGACTTATTCAAATATGAAACTTCTTAACCCTATACTTATTCTGGATAAACTCAAGCCATTTTCTCCCTTCCATAATATAGCGTTCTTGCAAGTAATCTTTCAAATAGGCCGAAATCTTCGCCATTTCAACCAAGTCGGAAACCTTTAAAGTCCACTCTTCTATGGTCAGCAGTTCCTCTTTCCAATACTAACCTATCAAAAGTTTTACTGCCGTAGTTAAATTCAACATCAACTTAGTATGTTCCACCAGACTTTTATCCAAAAAGCCTTAACCTTTTTACAAGTCCACCATATATGAAAATATATTGCGTCTTCATCACTGCACCTCCAACTTTTAAGCTAATAATTCAGATACATACTTAGCTTTTTAAAATCTAAATACCATCTATTAAAACATTTTGTAAAAATTCTCTCTTAGATTTCAAACTTGTATAAATTTTTCATTCCTCACCCAAATCTTTTCCCACCTCCCACTACTTGGCTGTGAGTACGTTGTGAAAGTTCCATAGACTTCTGCTGATCTTGTTCTTTTATCTTTTTTGATCGTTTTAAAGCAGCACGCGTCACTTTCTTATTAACACTGATGTCTTTGAAATATCACAAGATTATAGTAACTGTGATATGGGAAACGGTGCCTTTGAAGACTGGAAGTTGAAATAGGGGTAAAGAGTGAAATGCCAAGGGCATAGTATGTCTCTGCTCTGGTTCTGTAAGATTTGATGATCCGAAGAGTCACTTGTAATGCTTCTCAAAAGAGACTGAGTTTCTGCATGCTCCTCCCCCCATGGAACTGGAGTTGGAATTCTATTTAATGCCTTTTAGAAAGTATCCTTAGAACATTAAAACAGTTTTTAATTATTATTAAGCATAAAACAAGACCAAATTCAAAGTAAACCCTTAGCAATCGAAGATCATGACATGTTTAATATCACTTCTTCTTCTTCTTCTGTTACTAATGAGCATTAGTCCCCAGGAAGTAAGATTTAATTTCCAAAAGGCCATTAATCTTGTTTCCCCAGCTGTTGATATATACATGACACCGGTGACTGCTTTCTAATCGTAATTGTGTTTCTGATCACTGAAAAGCTAACTCTACCCAACAGGCCTAACCTGCATTATTTAGAACACAAATATTAGTTAAGCTATCTTTCATATTTTCCATTGTAGACTCTTCTCCTGCAGAGTCTAGCAAAGCATTCCCATTCTTCAGAATACTGTATTGTGAACAAATCTCTATGGAGATTTTTAGTCATCCAGGTCATGGTTGTCCCAAAGGTGCTTTTTCAAAAGGCAACTGGACCTTCTTTGTTTTTCCTTGAAAACGTTTCACTTCTCATCCAAAAGCTTCTTCATCTCTGACTGAATAGTGAAGATAAAGTAAGGTAAGGTAAGGTAAGGTAAGGTAAGGTAAGGTAAGGTAAGGTAAGGTAAGATAAGATAAGATAAGATAAGATAAGATAAGATAAGATAAGATAAGATAAGATAAGATAAGATAAGATAAGATAAGATAAGATAAGATAAGATAACCTTTATTGTCATTTTTTTACTGTGGGCACAACGGCACACATCAAAAATGAAATTTAGTTGCCCGCTCTCAAAATGAAACACATACATGACACACACATAAACATACTATATACAACATATGTATAGACCCACACCCCTACATATACATAACAAATAAATATTAAACACTATCCATCTTGAAAATATAATGGAAGGAGGAAGCTTGAGAGTTCACAGGTTAATGCTGTATGGAATGAAACTATGGCTGAATCTGGATGTTCTGATATGGATACCACGAAGCCTCCTCCCAGAAGGTAACAAGGAATACAGGTTGTGAAAAGGATGTGTAGTGTCCCAGATAATCTTACGGACCCTGCTCAAGCAACGCTTCTGTGCTATGCCCTGGATGGGAGGGACGGAACTGCCAATGATCTTTTCAGCCATCCTCACCACTCTCTACACTGCCTTCCTGTCTGAAGCAGTGATGCTTCCAAACCAGACTGTGATGCTGTATGACAGAATTCTCTCAATCGTCCCCCTGTAGAAAGTAGTTAGGACAGGAGAAGGAAGCTGTGCTTTTCTCATGCGACGCAGAAAATGCAGGCTTTGCTGTGCCCGCTTCACCAGGGTCTCGCTGTTGAGCGATCAAGCTAGCCTACTCATTAGCTCCACACCCAGGAATTTGATGCTGGTAACTATCTCCACAGGTGAATCATTAATGCACAGAGAAGTGCATTTAAAACTAGGCTGTTTTCCTTATACCATTTCACCAACTCCTCAAACTCCTTGCAGTAAGCATCCATATTGTCATCTTCAATAAGGCCCACTACTGTTGTAACATCTGCGAACTTCACAATATGGTTGGTGGCAAACCTAGTACAACAGTCATGGGTCAACATGGTGAACAGCAGCGGACTTAGGGCGCAGCCCTGAGGAGAACCTATGCTCAAGAAAATGGTATTAGAGGTATTTGTTCCAACTCGCACATATTGGGGCCTGTTGATAAGAAAATCAAGAATCCAGTTGTACAAAGGAGTATTTAAACATAAAAAGCCCAGTTTGTCTACTAGATGCTGGGGAATAATTGTGTTAAACGCCAAACTGAAGAAGACAAACAGCAAACGCACATGAGTATGAGAATGGAAGATGTATGTTCCTTGCAGGCATTTGATCCTGAGCACTCTCTTTGAGAGTTGTTGATTGCCCTGGGAGGTTTATCTGTGCTCTAAGAATAGTGCAAATGAGTATGAAACCTTGGAACTGCTGAAAGGACCGTATTATAACAGGAGATAGATGGTGTCATATCCCTCCCCCTCTGTTGAGATGTGCAATAAACCATAATTAATAATGGGTCCTTTTGAACATTTATTATCATCTTAGCAGTGAGGTGGACTTTCCTGCAGTTTTGGTGTGGCTTAAAAACTTAGATAAATGAGTGAAATATTTTGAATTAAGAGGTTTTATAAGAGTGTAATAAGAATGTAATAAATTAATGAATTTCTAGTAAAAAAAGGAAATCTTTTAGATCTTTGAAACAGAGAAGTTACGAGTTTCCTTAGTCTAGAAAACATGAGATATTTCTCCATCTAGTTGAGAATAGAATTGGTTCTCTCTCATTTCATTACCACAAGAAAAGAAGATAATTTTCCACTTAATTCACACACACAAAAAAGTTAAAATTGCTTGCTTAGGCAAACTCTGTAAGAGAAGATGAAAGGAACTGCATCAATTTTGGGGGGCGGGGAGAGAAAAACAGAGAAAGAAATAAAAGAAAATAATCTCCTAAGGGTGAGGAAAACTACTTAATTTATCAAAGCTACCCTGTAGCAACTATGAATTATGAGCTCTTCTCACAGCTCTTCTTTAATTTGAACTGATAAATTATATCATTCAAGATCATGACATGTAATATGAATGAAAACTCTTAAGGGTGAGAGAAGATTGCCAGGGGCATATTTCCTATCCTTCAGTTAAAGGCATCTTCTAACACTCTTTCCATTAATTTATTCTTTAAAGCAACCTATGAAACATGGACAAAAAGGAGCACAATCCTAACTAAAAGTGGAATTGCTACCTCATAAGCAATGCTGGAGAGTTTACATTAATTGTTTTGTGAATTGGTTATATTGTCTTAAATAAAATGTGATAAATCGTTAAGACTATTGCTGGAATGTGGTGGTCTAGAGCAGTGGCACTCAAACATTTTGGTCTCAGGACCCCTTCACATTTTTAAAAATGATTGATTATATTAGAAATTAAAACTGAGAAATTTTAAAATGTTTATTTGACTTACCCCCTGAAAGGGTCCTGTAAACTCCCAGAGGTCCCCAGACCACACTTTGAGAACCACTGGTTTGGAGGAATTGTAAATCCATAATTTTTTTATTTTATATTTTGGAGGGCCTTTAAATCAGCTTTTCACTATTGGCAACTGCCTGAACAAGTCCAAACCGGTTTACTATTACCAGCTTCCTAGGGCTGACAGCAGGACTGACCTAAGGTCACCAGATTGGTTTTGTGCCTTAGGCAGGACTAGAACTCATGGTCTCATGGTTTCTAGCCTTGTGCCTTAACCACCAACAAAAGTGAATCTAAACACATAATCTATACATAGTTGTGAAACAACACAATTAAATCATGGCTGAATAGCAAATTTCAGAATGAATTGTGCTCTTGAATAAAACTAGTCTGATCTCCTGATGATCAATTTGACCCAAGATTTTTTTAACGTTTCCTTTATTAACAAAATTGAAATTTTGGTAAAAAGTTAAAAAGAAAAAATATGTATATATTTTAATATAAATCTTTTATATGCTTTCATTTTACATTGTATTATGCATTTTAATCTTGTATATCATGTTGAGCTGCAGAATCAGACAAGTTGAAAATATTGCAATAAAATAAATCACGTAAAATGACATCAATAGTAGAAATATGTTACTTTTAAGGTGGCAGATAGTATAAATTGAGAACTGCAGAGTAATAATTTGTATGATAAAGTTCCTCTTGTCAGTGTAAGTTGAAGAGCATGGCTGAAAATATATTGCTGTTTGGAATGCCAACATCCAGCCATAAGCTAAACTTGCTTTAGACTTTCAGAGTCTTTAAAACAATGATGGATCAGTTACGTGTCATCAAGTCATTTTTAACTCTTGGAGACCATATAGATTGATTTTTCCATGACATCTTATCTCTAACCTGGTCTTTCAGGACTTCCAATGGTGCACTCACAGCCACTGTAAGTCAGGGGTTGCCAATCCCTGGTTGTGGCCCAGTACCAGGCCCTGGCCTGTTTGGAACTGGGCCATACAAGAGGCGGGCCAGCACGGGCAGCTCAATTTGCACTCACACAGACACTTGTACTCATCTTCTGGGCAGCTCCATTTGGGCTCACACAGACACTTGCGCTGATGTGTACAGATCCATTTGCACACGTGGCAGGCACTTGGATTTGTGTACGGGGCTCCATTTGTGTGAGCAGCAGGTGCCCATACCCGCTGCTTGTGTAAATGAGCCTGCACACACAAGCGCCTTCCCTGCCAGTCTGCAAAACTGGAAAGATTGGAGACCTCTGCTGTAAATTATTCCATCTATCTCAGGGGTGTCAAACTGCCAGCCCATGGGCTGGATGCATCACCCAGAAGCCGCACCCACCCCATTGCCGGCAATGGAAAAACAGTCCCGATACGTCGCGTGATGTCACGTGACATCACGAGTTTGACATGTCTGATCTATCTTGTTGCTAGTCATTCTCTTTTTCCCTTTTCTTCCTCCTTTTGCAGCATTAGAGTCTTTGCCAGGGTCCTGAGTCTTTGCACAATGTGTCTGAAGAAAGATAATTTGAGTCTGGTCTTTTGTGTCTCATGTGAGAACTCTGGATTTGATTTGTTCAATGAACCATTTGTTTGTTTTCTTGGCTGTGCATGGTAACATTTTTAAAAATTAATTTAAAATAAAATTAAAAAATATTTTAGCTTAATTAGCTTAATTAGAATAAAATGTTAATGTATCTCCCATTTATCATGTCTAAAGTGGAACAGTTCTCCTGTCAAACACTTAAGGTAAATCCAGATCATATCGTATTTAATCAGCCTAGAGACTAAATATATGTGGATACTGAACAGATCTGTTATGATGCATGTGGTCAAGGCAAGGCAGGCCTCTAGAGAGTTCTTTATGTCTCTTAACAAATGTTTCAGCCAATGGCCCTCCAACAACTGCTAAGGGTCCACCCTCATACTCATACACCCTGAAGGCAGCCACCCTCAGACTCCCAAACAACAGCCCCTATAGTACAAAGGAAGCCCACAGCTTAGGAGCACGCTCACAGGGCAAGGTCCAGGGTGCCAAATCTAATCCACCAGGCAGGGTCCAGGCACATTACAAGGGTAGTCCTCAGGACAAGAAACAGGTTCCAGAAAAGAAGCAGTTCTAAAGTCTCAGTGAAGCAAAGGCCAAACATAGCCACCAGGAAAGGGCTAGGTCCAAAACAAATGTGAAGAGCGAGGCAAGGCAAACAGCAACAGGCATGAGTAAAAGCCAGGGGAGTGTAAGCCAAAACAAACAATTATTCCTGGCAAAGACTAACTCCCTATGGCTTCTCCTTAAGTTACTCCCCTCCAGGTGTTCCTTGTGAGAAGGGGTCGGGCTACCTCCTCCCAAGTAGCCTTGCAGCCCTTCTTTGGGCTTGCCTACATTCCACTCTCCTTACTCTTGGATGGAGTGGAGGAGGCAGCACCACTGCTGATCAGCAGCTGATCCTCCTGTGTCTGTGCAGGCAGGCAGCTCTCCGTCAGGTTGACCACCTCCCCCAATGCCTGAGGAGGCCGGGACAGCATCGTCCTCAGGCCTTGGCATGCCTTCCCTGTCAGAAGGTCCCAGCTCCAACTGTTCCTCCTCCTCCTCCGAACCGGCCTCTGAATGGGCCATGACATGATCAAGTGGCTGTGATGCTGTAGTTGCTGCCACCGGGCGGAGGGAGGTGGGTTTATGGATTCTTTCATTGTGAAATGTTTATACTGTAAACTGTCCAGAGTCACCATGCATAAGTTGGGGAGCCACATACAGTTCTTTAATAAATAACTGTTTAAATAAGCAGGAGGAGCTTATTATAACTTCCTTGATTTCACTGGGTTGTCTTTTAAAGATACTTACATCTGGATTCAACCTATCACCTGGCCATTTTTAGATTTTTTAAATTAAGAAGAAATAAATGGAAACGTGACATGCTACCAAATGGAAACGTGACATGCTACCAAAGCCCTAGCCTATAGAAGCATATTTACATACATGGGGCTGCCCTTGAGGACCACTCGGAGGCTTCAGCTGGTGCAGAATGCGGCCGCGCGAGTTGTGATGGGGGTTTCCCGATACTCCCATGTAACACCTCTACTCCGCGAGCTGCATTGGCTTCCGGTTGCCCTCCGGGTGAGATTCAAGGTGCTGGTGATGACCTATAAAGCCCTAAATGGCTTGGGTCCGGGATATCTGAGGGAACACCTGCTGCCGGCATCAAGTTCCCTTCGTCCAGTGCGCTCCCACAGGGAGGGTCTTCTCAGGGTGCCACCGGTAAGAGATTGCCGGCGGGTAACACCCAGGGATAGGGCCTTCTCAGTGGGGGCGCCTGCCCTTTGGAACCAGCTGCCAGTGGAGCTGAGGACTGCCCCCGACCTCCGTTCATTCCGCCGGGGCCTGAAGACCTGGCTCTTCGAGCTCTCTGGCCCAGGCTGAGGATTAATCTTGTTTTAACTGGGGTTTTATTTATACAGGGACAGATATAATTTTTTTTTTAAATTTGTTTTTAACTTTTGTATTTTGGTTTTTTAATCACCCTGTAAACCGCCCTGAGTCCTTCGGGAAAGGGCGGTATATAAATGTAATAAAAATAAAAAATAAAATAAAATAAATACGGGCTGCAGACATCATACACTTTGTTGGAAAATGTGCCTAGTCCACCGAACACTCAAGATAAAAGTCAACTTGGGGGTAGAATCTCAGTTTGCCTTCAGGTCTCAATGGGTGTTTACGAATGAATATACATCATAGAGGTCATGTTCTATGTATAGGTAAGCCCCCATGATCATCATGACATGTATTTTACGAGAGCACTCATAGTTTCCTTTATTATGCCCTTTAGCTGCAAAAATATTATCTACTAAAATAAGGCTTCCGGCAGACAAGAGGATAGTTGATTAGCAAGATTCTTTGAAGTTTCTTTTAGTTCAAAAGAAAGAAGAAAGATCAGTCATACCTTTTGAAGGAAGCTTAAAGAGCAGCAGGCTGCACTTTAAAAGAAGAAAAAGTCATTTTTGATGAGATAGGATGAACAGATGCCTGTCTCTGTCACAAAAGTCAACAAAGCAAAAACTGTGGTATCTGGGCAACCAGCGTGACCATTCTAAAATAAAGCCCCCCCCTTTTTAACCTATTATGATGTGTAGTAAGGTAAAGGTAAAGGTTCCCCCGCACATGCGTGCTAGTCGTTTCCAACTCTAGGGACTGGTGCTCATCTCCATTTCAAAGCCGAAGAGCCAGTGCTTGTCTGAGGACGTCTCCGTGGTCATGTGGCCGGCATGACTAGACACCAAAAGCGCACGGAACGCTGTTACCTTCCCACCATAGTGGTCCCTATTTTTCTACTTGCATTTTTACGTGCTTTTGAACTGCTAGGTTGGCAGAAACTGGGATGAATAACAGGCACTCACTCTGTTACGCGGCACTCGGGATTCGACCCACCAAACTGCCGACCTTCTGATCAACAAGCTCAGTGTCCTAACCCACTGAGCCACTGCGCCCCTATGATGTGTAGCAGCTCTTCCTATGACATGAAGACTGAAGAAATAACAACAAAACAATGCCCAGTATTTGCAGAAAATATTGGCTGGTGATCCACTTTAATCCAGAACTGGCTTTGTTTCAAGTGAAATAAAAATAGATAGATAGATAGATAGATAGATAGATAGATAGATAGATAGATAGATAGATAGATAGATAGAAAGATAGGGGAGAGAGATTTGTATGGCTACCCATCTCAACATTGTGACTACTAATGGTGAACAGTGGTTAAAGACATAATATAACTGTAGCAGCCCAGTATGTATCATTCTTATTGATATAGAATTCCAACAAATTTCTATGCAGGATGCAACAGCAGGTGGTCGTACAGAAATTTGTTCCAAACACACCATCAGTCCTTCTGAATCATGAACTCCCACTGTTGCCATTATAGGCCTTTTGAACCACAGTGCAATTTACCATGAAAAAATTGAGTTAAAATATTTCAATACCTTCTAGAAAAAAGGAAATAGGACACCTTTCTTTTTAAAAATTGACTTCTGTTTTCATACTATATTTATGATCAGTATTTGCAGATCCAAAGTAAGGAAAAGCAGAAAACACAGATTTATAAATGCAAACTCCCCCCCCCCCCAAATTACTATTATTTGGGATTTTTTTAGAAACATGGAACTAATGAAGGGAAAATATGACAGAACTTTATGAAATTATGGCGCAGTGTAAAAAAAACCCACTTAGTTCAAATTCATCCCTCCCCCTCACCTACCAAAAAGTTCATGGTGGGAGATTCACAGATAAAAGGTAGAACTGTGCAGATATTGTATTTAGATTTGAAGAGGTAAAGGTGATTCAGAGTACATATGAATTCACACCATACCTACCACTACCTCATGTCAAACACTCCTGTTGTAAAGTCCTGAAAATTTAACATCTTTAAGACATCCGGTTGGTCACTGAGGGAACAAAGCAAACTAATCCTGCAGAGCTCTTCCATGTTATTAAGGAGAGAGAGGCAGAGGACCAGGGAGTGCACTTCCCATTCATCAGACTGAAAAGTAGCATTCAGGGAATGTGCTGAAGTACCCTCTTCCATCCTACATGTGTCAATTCATTGCACACAATTCTATGACTCTCTGCTCATTCCATTAAGAGTGCTGTCCTCGGAAGGAGATAATCAACTGGAATGCAGCAAAGAGCCCATCATAGACACAGAGAAGACTAAACCCAACATTAATGGGTTTGGGCCAGAGTGAAGTGTATTCAATTTATGCAGCCTTTGGCTTGCCCCACTAAAGCTCCTTCAGGTCTGGACATGTTTGCTTCAGAGGTTGAGTGACATGATTAACTTACAATTATAATGTAGATTAATATAAGATCTCATCTCCACCCCATCTATTCAATGGTTTATCTGTTTTAATATTAATGTGTTAGCTTTTACTATCTGATGTTTTAATGTTTGATCCTATAATTGTTTTTATTGCTATTTATGCTAGTATAAGCCCCCCAGAGACGCTTGGCAGAGATGGGTGGCATACTAAATAAGTAATTCCAAGACTATGGAAAAACATAGCTGTACGCACATGTACAAACATTTGTAATGAAAGCCACTATGACTTCCCTCGTTTTCCATGCCGTTATCCTATGTAAGCTTGTTTTCACAGTATGTTCATATCACGGGTTTGAAAATTCTACTGAAGTTGGCTTATTTAAGATTGTAAGTTCTGGTCTTGCTTTCTTTTGCAGAAGCCCGCTTCTGAGAATGAAAGTATGTTCTCAGATGAGTTTACTGGTGAGGATTGGCATTATGTGAAGAAACTAGCTAACCCATCCACAAGGATGAGTGGGAGAAACATGTAATCAAGTGTTTACATATCTACCACCTGTTTTTAATGGAATTTACTAAGCACTTTAGACTAATCAAGCTAAGAGATTTTTTTTTACTCATTCCTCTGAGACCTGTCCCCTCTCCTTATAGTTCCTTTTAGAAACTAAGATGCTATTTTCTTTTCATTACAAGCTGTAACACCCCCCAATGAAAAACTATTAGGGCTGTGCAAAACATTCCAAAGAAATGTATTGAAACTGTGGCAGCTTGCACGAAGACTCCTTTTCAGATTGTTATAGCAGCTGCATCATCTGTAAGACTTGTTCTCTTGGTTATCTGCTTTTGATTGCCTACATGTGCCCAGAGAGCCATTTTGCTCAACATCTTCTGCCATTTTGCTGACTCCACCATTTCAACCAAGGTCTATCTCCTGTCCATTTTTCCCCAGCAAGCAGCTTCAGGATCCTCAGAAATTTCCATCAATAGAAGAAGCCCTTCCTATTTCTGCAAGGGACCATCTATATAAAATTAACAATGAACAGGCTGAAATCCAAAAAAGTCAAGTAGCTCAAAAAACATCCTTTTTCAAAGAATAACACTGCCAATATAAATTATTATTTTAAATTGTTACTTTATTACATTAAAATGATGCTTAAGGACATCTTGGAGTGCTCACTATAACATGACAATAAAAAATAAACATAAAGGATAAAATAAATCTTTTTGTGAACCTTGTAAGACCCAGCATACTGTATAAAAAATATCAGGCAAAGCAAATTAGTGTCTGTCAAGATTGAGTTCAATAACTGGGCTTTTATTAACATAAAGAAATCAGAAAAAGTTTTAAGTATTCTGTTCAATAATCATTCAGAACAGGTTCTCTGGAATGCATTATAGCAAGGCACAGAATCTCTTTAAAGCAGCTGTGTCTTTAATGTGCCTTCTTAAAGCAGTTGCATGTTTTCAAGTTCTTTAAAGATATAATTACCTTAAATATTTGTGCTTTGAAGGACTTGTTTCAAATAATTTTCAAAATCTGCACATTTCTATTATTGCATAACTTGAAATTGCTCGAAGAAAAGAAGGCTTTTCTTTGGATATCTCACATAACAACAGTCTTCAGGTACTCCACATTCAGGTTTGGGGCATTTCTAACATTGGCAAAAAAAGCTCTTGAAACTCAGCTAAGAATCAATGCTTTCTTTTGATAAGCCAATAACAAACTTTTCAGCTACTAATAGCCTCCACAAAGCAGCTAAACATATATTTAATGAAAGGACATACCACTGACCTCAGTGGTTATACAATATCTTCTCAATGAATTGCTGGAATGAAAGTGCTAGGAAATCTGATTCTGTCAATTATCACTAAAACCTTGGGGTCAAGCATTGTGAGGAGGAAAATGAGCATCTCTAGAGAATATCCAGCTGCCCAGATTAAAAATAAATATCACTAATTTTTCTGTACTGTCCTAGTGATCAACCTGCAGGTCATCAAGACATCCAACTTCATTCTTCTGGCTCCTACTGACTTTCAAAATTTTGCGGCATGGTTTTTTCATGGTTTCTAAACAAAATTGGATGCATTAAATTTCTGGGAAACTCTGCAATGAACATATTGAATCCCTTAGCTGCTACCCAAATGAACCAAGAAAATGGGCTGAAATATGGCCCCATTATTGTATTACCAGTCATGGTGCAAACATTGTGGAAGGGAAAAAAAATCAAAGTGTGTATTTTGCCTACAAAAAGATTGCCTGCCCTGTCCTAGTGGATGCAAGATTACTTATGCCAAAATGATATTATATGATATCCAATATGATACTATTCAGCTTTGGTGTCATTGATCTCATTGCAAAAATAGTGTATTGTAGGGTGCTGTCTTTTTGGGCTGAAGACCAGTCTAGAACAAGTGCTTACAGGCAAGCAATCTAGCATTATAAAACAGACAATTTCCATTAAAGCAATTCTAAATGATGAATTCTGAAGACTGGTACAACTGAGACACCTACGGAGGCAATTCCCATTCCACATTTTGTTAATTCATGTAACATAAACAAGCCACTGGAAACGTTTTATAACATGCAACCTGCTAGTCACTTGCATTTTGGCTACTTTCAATGGGGTTGTTTTTTATTAAACCCAAATTAAAGAGAATTGAGTTGAGGTTAATGCACAAAAATGTGTGATCTGGATGTGCTGTCCTCAATAGTTCTTGAATCATAAGATGGAGAGTAAACAGCTCAAACATCTTCTTATTACTCCTGCAATATATTTTGAAAAATATGTAATTAAAGAAGTCACTTCAGTTCAATTAACATTTGATTCTGAAATTTCAACTTTCCAAACTGAAATAAACAGTATCTATTGTTATTCATACTTTATGTGGTTATTTTTAATAATTTATTAAATTTATATACACGCCCAGCAATTCTGGATTTTTGTTTTCACAACCTTTAAAATAACTTTCATAGGCTGCACATAGGATATCTCTTTTAAATAAAATGACTCTCAGTTACCACACAATGATATCTGCACCATATGGCACTGGTATTCATTACTGCAGAAAAGGAGTGCAAAAAGAATAGGCACAGAGTTAGAAAAGTCTTCAAAAGCTATTTTTTATATATTTTACCACTAAGGTATGCTTAGATTACATTACTGATCTTTACCCACCATCCCTCTCTCACTACCACCAATCTATGTCTTTCCTTACTGGTTTGTGATTGGGTCTGCCCTATTTTATTTGGTTGACTGTTATCTAGTTCAGCTATTGCATCCATATCTTTTTTATTAGTTTTCTCATGAATCTCCCAAGCTATGGAAATCCTGGGTTGCCCTGATTCCAACAAACACATAATATTTCTGAGAAAAATATTTTGAGGTTGGAAAGCTTACTTGATTTTTGAAAGTTTTTGAAGCAGAATGCTGAGTTTCTCCAGGAGCTGAATATCAAGATTAAAACTGCGAAGCAGCACTGAACAAGTCCGGAAAAAGAGTTCATTACTACAAGCTTCCAGAAAGCGATTCAAATACCCTGCAAAATAAGGTGCTCAATAAACATAAGGAGCTCAGCAATCATGATTGGTGTGTATAATTGTAAGGAATGTTATATCCCAACGCTTTCAACCTGGGTTTCAGCAATATATCAAACTTTGTAAGTTCAAATTTCAGCAGATATTACAAAACTGATGATGTGTGGTAATAGCTGGTGTTGATTCAAGTTTTTGCTTGAAAAATCATAAGAATCCATTCCAGAGGAATTTAAATTCTGAAAGAGCAAATCTCTTGTGCCCATCACTCATACATACAATCAGTAAGGGCGGGGGGGGGGATAATGTTATAGCATCTATGAATTGCATAATTCTTTTCAAGTTTCGTGGTCCTTAATACTGGAAAATATACACTCTTGCTCCAAGTCTTTGAAAGAACAATGGTACAGTAACTACATCTTTAATCCCTGTCTTTTAAAGGGATGGTTTCTTAGAATATTTCACCATTATCTTGACTTGCCCAGCTCCACTTTGCTATGTAGATTTTGATATTGGAGCTGAAGAGGAAGAGTTTAAGTTTATTGAATTTATATACCGCCCTTTTCCCGTAGGACTCAGGGCGGTTTACAAAGTATTTAAAAACATCACTTTTGACTTTGGAACACTGACCCGCTGTTCTGATCAGCATCTCACCAGGACACATTTTACAAACCTGGTCAACGATAACTCATGAAAATCTTAATGCTAAAGATTAAAAAAAACATTTTCTATTAATCTGTGCATGTGAAACATACAAAAGCTGGAATGCCTCAGCTTTCTTAATAGTGGGAGAGATAGCTATTTTGTTTAGCATAATTCTAGGTTACAACTGCTTTCTTTAACACAGTGCCTGCCTCTTTCCACCAATCACAGAGGTGGTCTAAATGTTTACAGGACTTTGTTTTGTTGAATTTCTGATATATATTAAGTGGAAACTCATTTTAGTCCTGTGATTTTCCAATATTATAAATAAGGCAAAAATAACAGAAACATCAGGATTTGCATATTCTTTGACAGGATCATCAATACGGTGGTATCTTTGCAACATTATTTTTAATGAAGCAAGCTTTCATTTCTTAAAGAACTAGCTGATATTTCATTTTTAGCAGGAAATGTTTTTCTCTTACTATTCGTTTCCATTTCCACTCTTAAGCAGCTTGCAACTATCAAATTTATTAATGCTACAACAATATATTTATGTCCTGCCTTTGTAAGCAAAATGCTGAAAAAAATGAATGCAATCATCCTGTATAAAAGGAAAAACATCTTATGAACACATAAGAGAAAAAGGAAGATTTTTGCATTAAAAGTAGGAGTAATATTATAACCCTATTTATTTATATGCCAGTCACATGTACAACAGTAGGTGGCTCATAATATACTCAATAAAACACTATAAACATCCATTGTGCTTCTTTTTAGCTTGCTCCAATCAATAAACATTTTAAATATTAGCATGCAAAAGTCACAATGTCTAATGAGTTTATAAAGTGTTTTAAAGATTTCCTATCAATGCAATCAGTGGTTTCAATCTTAGTGTAGATTTTCAAAGGAAACATCTACAGTCTAATTACATATACACTAAATATTGGATGTGAACGCATGTTTCTTATCCTGTTTGTTTCCTTTGCTTCTGTTCTACTATATAAGGTTAAGAATATCTCCTCGATTATTCTTTTTGCCCCAATTAAAAGTATATTGCCTTATTCATAATTAGACTCTGCCTATTCAGTCTAGAAACTTCTGCTGCTCATTCTGTAGCAATAGAGATGCCAATATCCAAGGTACCTTAGAATACCTTCCAGTATTACAAGATTAAGTTAGGTCAGCAACCCATCATTACTAAGTCAGAAAGCTACAGAAATTAATTGAATATCTACAGAAATATTACAAGCAATAGAAGAATCAGTAAAGGCTCAAACCCACAAATGTCAACTAATCTGGGGAATGACACAGAGGCCAAAAGTAAAGGACAATCAGCAAGATGGGTGGATTCAATTAAAAAAAAAATGATGGGTGCACAATTGGGAGACCTGAAGGGTGAGTTAGGGGAAAGGTTATCCTGGAAAAGATCTATCTATATGGTCCCCAAGAATCAACATAATCAGTCAATCAAATCTATCCAAAAATCTATCTAAATCACGCATGTCTATAGTTCATTGCTATTACTGATTTTTTCTAAGTTTAGCTTTGGTTTATTCATTTTTATTGCTATTTCTGAATAAAGTTGCAGAGTTCAATCAGAGCCAAAAGTACTTTAATGCACTCAGAAGGGTGAAATCCCAAAGCGTGTGAGTTCAGACAATTCAGTTCTCTTTTGGACTATATGAAGCAGCATTATTTTAGTCATAGGCTAAGAAGAAAAAGACAATCCAACCTCTCAGAGAGAACGTTACAGACAGGATGAGGAAGGAAAGTCTGGGACAGGAAACCTTTTAAAAAAGCATGCTGCTTATCCTACATAAGCTATAAAGTATTTTTTCTTCTCTAACTTCAAATGCCTCTGTTTAAGATAAGTTTGCACTTGCCCTTTAAAAGAATAAAGGATGGGATTGTTTAACCCTTGCAGCAGCGAACACAGCTAATAAGGAGAAATTCTTATTATATTCAAAAAATCAAGAATCCAACTCTTAGCTTTTAAAAAAATGTGGTAAGAATATGTAGGTTCCTTTTTGAATAGATAAGAAACAAAAAAGATGTGAAGAGAATGAAATTATTTCCATCTAATTTCATTTACCCCAACGGTTCCTACTAAGATTTAGAATAGAAAGTCAAGCTGAAGCAGACCTTAAGAAATAAAAGTCTCACAGAACCTCTTATTCTGAGAAATTTTAACACAAGTTTTATTCTCAATTGTCCCTCCACAAAACAAAGACACAAGCAAGCTTTGAGATAGCTCCAGTACTTCTCCTCTGAATAGGATATTTAAATTGCAAGGGTAAAAATCAAGTCGTAGGTGAAGAACTTATTTGTGATGAAGGTGCAGTGCTTCATGGACAGTTTTGTGGAATGAAAGAGGGCAAGGCCAACTCTTCCCTGTAACCACCTTTTCTTCTATTTTCTTCTGTAATTTCACTTAATTATCTTGTGTTTAATAATTTCACATATGCTACTACTTAATGCCAAAATCTGGTAATACATAAAGCAAATCCTCTGTGGTAAAAGCTTAACAAAATGCTAAATTCGAAACTACCACATGGTATTTTTGTGCAAATGAAATAAAAGAAACATAGTCCCGACAATGTATTAATTGTCAAAGCAGCTCTCTTAACACTAGGAGGCTAAAGATAAAAAGAAAGTTATTTCCTGGTTAAGATAAAACAGCATAATCACTCTAGGCAGAAATTGTGGGATGAATCCTTAACAGTAATTTATCTCAGTAGGAAATCAAGCTGTCTTGTTTCTATAGGAATGCAGAGTTCTTTCTTTTAATTCCACGAACTGTAAGTTTTAAATGTAGCATGATTATTCTGTTTGGCTGGAGGCACATCTGGAGATCCTACTTAATTTGATATTAAAGTATGGCCACAGAGACAGGAATCATGGCGTTCTGAAGATTGGAACCAACAGTTGCAGTATAAAAGTGTTTACACGTGAAAGGTTAAAAAAATTCAGTCACCCAGGTTTCAATTTAAGAAGACATAATTCCAATAAAAGAAACAATCCACAATCTTGTACATAAACCCACTGTGTACATGTTTATTTTTAGAGAGCTTACACGTACTAAGTATTCAATAAACATTATAAATCAGAAAGAATTGAAAAGCATTTTATTACTAGAATTTGTATTTACATAAACAGGTCTACGCTGAGATCTTGTTGAAAAGGTCAGCCCTACAATATTTAGTTGGACATTATACTTCCATACATCACAATCTCATACACAAATATCCAATGGACACAAGGTTTGAAATCCCTTCTATAAAGTATAAAGCACTCACTTTTTTAAAAAACTAGTTGCCTATCATATTGAACTACAACAGGGGAAAACACATTTTCTTTTGCAGAATTTCCCATTCTGCCTAATAAAAATAGTAATCCTTCCCTTGGAATAACTTATTGTACAATTAACCCAAAAGTAAACACGGCAGGCATGCAAAACGAGCTAAACAACATAAAAAGTGTATGAAAAGATTACTTACTAGATTCTGTTGTCATCTGAAGTAAACTGTCAATGGCATTGGAAAGGAGGCCTTTCCTTGATATTCTTAGGTGAGTCAATATTATGGGCACTGCTTGGTAGTCCAAAAACAATACTTTCCCTTCCTCTGTCTTCAGATCAATGCAAAGTGAATCAAAGGCTTGTGCCAAATAATCAGCTAAAAGAGGCATTTGAAATTAAATATTACAGACGTACACCATTGTTTCTAGACATCCATACAGGTCGTCGCTAATGTGCATAAAATCCTGCACAATGTGCTATATCAAAGTTTTTAAATTATACTGCTTACCAAATGAATTATTGAATGAATACGTTTGCTCATTATGTGTCAAACAGCACTATATTAAGAAAATTGACTTGAAGCAAATTACACTCACAAAATCCTGTTATGTTTTATTAACGGCAACCTCCTCAACAGCTATATAAACTTCATATTTACAGCATACCTAGGCTATTTTAAAATTAGAACCATTTTATATAATAACAAAAGAAGTGGAACTCCAACTTCAGGAAGGCAACAAGGATTCTTCTAGGACACACAGAAGAGCACCGGCCCCAATGGTACAGCAGTGGTGACTTCTAGCAGACCCCTGGTTTCACATTTTAAGCCAACAGACTGTATGTGAAATGATTTATAATCCCAGGGAGGCATATTGCAAACTTTGCCTATTCTGAGTCTTCTCATAAAACAGTTGGATGAAAGAAGCCTTTACGGTGTGACAGACAAGGATGACATCACCACAAACAAGCCGCACTCTACCATCCCGTTTATTATTTTCATTTTTAAAAAATGTGCGAACATATTTTCGAGCAAAGCTCTGGGTTGTAGCCACCGCTATTCTATTTCTCTTGAAGTATTTATGGGCCTACATGGTACAAGGGGCATTTGTGTAAATGGTTATGATGCTAGAGAATTTGGGACAGCAGGCCAATGTTTAATTTAAAATGTCTAAAGAACAGAGCCAGGTAAGAAGCCTGGAAGGAAAAGGACATAACGGGCCCTTTGCTGAATGTTCCTGGTTCACAGACCATTTAAAGCAATGTTTTTTAACCATGGCAATGTGAAGATATTTGGACTTCACTCCCAAGGTTACTGGGAGTTGAAATCCACAAATCTTCGTGTTGCAAAGCTTGAAAACACTGCTTTAAAGTGATCGGTCCTTAGTAATCCAGGCATGGTTTTGGAAGGGTCGCCTTCAGGTTGTCCCTCCTGCCTGAGAAAAAATGCATCAGAATAAAATGGTAGACAGTGGAGCTTCAAAGATGAAGGAATATAGATTTTGTAGATTTCTTGTAGCATTATGGTTATGATTCTATTTTTCTCCTTTCACCTTTAACAGTGTAGGCTGCACTCTATAAACATGCAATAGTTTAAATATGTTCCAGGATTTTCTGGTTTTTCTTCCAATGTGGCTGGTCCTCAGGAATGGATATAATAATGTAGAAAAAAAATCAATTAATGTTTAGATGGTTGAAAAATGTGAACACTCAACTACTCATGAAATTCATATGACTATGAGTTTATCACTGGCCACTGAAACTTATTATTGTACTGTGCTGTAACTTCAGTGAAACAAAAAACAATCCATTTAAAAACTTGCTATCATCAATCTGAATATTAAAAGAAAAAAATAGGAATAACAGCAAAATCCTGTATTTTTAAAAATAAATAAATAACTAAATAAATTACCATGGTGTTCAGTGTAGGTTATTAGTATGTTTAAATCAATACCCTAAAAGAGTAGATAGTAACTCTATTCATAGTAAATTTTTCACTAAAAAACTCTGGCATCTTAATGCAAGCTACATTTACTTTGGATATATTTCAAATATTGTACTATGAATATAGGTTTTATTTTCTTGCAAGATTATATCTCAGAAACTGCAAAACCTTACTTAGACTGCCCCCTACTGTATTATGTCTTTACTAATTATGCATCGGTACATAATTGTAATGAACACACATTTCACAATTTCATCTTAGAAAGGAATTTTGGCTTATTATAAGGCTTTCTATTTCCTATGATGGATTGAAGGCATCCTTCACTGCTCACTCTTGCTTTAACAGGCAGGATCATGGAGATCTTATATACATCTGTGGGAAGAGTGACTCACTTCCAGTTCTGCACTTGAAAAGTGAAGAATTCCATCAGAAATATAGCCTAAGAGGAGACAGTGAAAATATTCCAATTCAATAAGCAACGCTCCTTTGACCATACTCTCTATCTACCATAGAGAAAGCTGTACCCAGTAAGTAACAGTTAATTTTCCTTAAGTGAGCTATAATAAAGCGTCCTGCATTAAGAGTAGGGATACTGGCTAAAGGAAGGCACTTTAGAAGGAATGGACAACCCACTGATTAACGTCTGACAAAAATCTTCAACTGAAACAAATGCATCTAACTGAATAAAAAGTAAACCATATGGCCAATTAGCTACCAACACATGGTCCCAAAGAACCATTGTTGGAAAAAGTACTGAAGTCTTGGTAGGGTGTGCTGTGATAGCCAATGGATCAACAGCCAGCAGAGGCTTTCAGCCATAGCAGCTCACCGAGTATTCTCTTTCAGACCAACCTAGACTGGGAAGAGGGAGCATCACGCCTCAGGTAAAGGTGGGATAGAAAAATAAAAAAAGCAAATAAGCCAGAATGATTCATCTATGGATGACTATTTCACTTTCCAATCTAAACTTATTGAAGAAAAGAAACAAAATACGATCTGAAGATTTGTGATTCTTCCTGCAATAAGCAACTTAAATCATTAGATGAGTTAACACAAGAAAACATAAGTTACTCTTGGTTTCAATATACCCAATTGAAAGCTAGGTGGAAGTTGGATCAGAAGGTTGGCATCACAATTACAGATGAAAATTTAGTAAAACAAATTAGAGATTTAAATTGTGCACATATAAAGAGGATATATAATGTTTTAATTGAATTGGATTCGGAAACAGAATTAGTGAAAGACTGTATGATAAAGTGGGCACAAAATATCCAGGAACCAATTCCGTTGGATACTTGGGAGGTAATTTGGGTTAGAAATGTTAAATTTACTCAGGCTCAAAATTTAAGAGAAAATTTTTATAAAATGTTTTATAGATGGCATTTGGATCCCAAAAAGTTGTCTAACATGTATCCTAACCTACAGTCTAAATGCTGGAGATGTGGTAGTTTAGATGCTACTTATTTTCATATGTGGTGGACTTGTAGAAATATAAAAGCTTTTTGGATTAAAATTTGGTGGAACATTCAAAAGATTTTTAAGAGAAAGATAAAGTTCTCTCCACAATTGTTTTTATTGGGCATTGTTGTAGATTTGGATGTTAAAGAAACCAATTTGATGTTGAATTTGATAACAGCAGCACGGTTACTGGTGGGACAATACTGGAAGAAGGATAGTTTGCCTACCATAGAAGAATGGGTGTTTAAAGTATCGAATCTTGCAGAAATGTCTAAGATTTCTGCTTATTTGAAGGATCATTCACAAGAAAGATATATTTCAGTTTGGAGGAGATGGATAGATTATATTCAGAATAAATATGGGACTAAAAAGTTCCATTTGGCTTATGAGTAGATTTTAGAGGGATATTGTTATTAATTTTAGTGTTAGTACTTTGTATGTATCTATGTTAAAGGGGAGTTAAAGCACATTATGAATTTGGTTAATATTATATTATGGATAATTTTTAGTTAGAATATGATTATTATATCTATAACCCTGTATTTAGCTCTGGGAAGCGGGGGGGAAGGGGGGTGGTTTTTGGGGGGCGGTTTTGGGGATATGTATTATAAAAATTATTTTGTAAAACTCTTTAATAATAAAAAAAGATTTGTGATTCTAAGACGTTAATCTGAGTTATATTTGATGCAATTGTTGAAGAGATAACTGAGAGATTATTTAAGCATGAAGTGTAGGTTCCATGATGGAAACCTATGACTATGATCTTACAGATTTGAGGTTCCTCCAAAAAACTCTTTGGAAGAATTACAGGATTTCATTTATTTATTTATTAAAAACCTTTCAAGTTAAACCAACTCAAAAAACATACACCAGAGAGATTTCAGGAATGCTACTTAATAACAGAAACTAGAAAGCCTGTCCAAGTTTCTCTCCCCCCTATACTAAATTAAATGGTGGGGTTGAGTTTCTTTCTCATGTGTGCTTCAGTATTTGGACATGTTCTCTTATCTATAAGCCCTTCCTTAACCATTCCTTCAGAGCTTCTCCGAGGTTATCTCTAAATTTCTTTAGAATAAAGGAAATTGAGGCTGCAGCTATACAGTATATTTATATGCCAAGTATTTGGACACATGCTTTGTCCAAAACTCAATGAAATTTTTTTTGAGGGAAAAATGTTTTACATTAATGGCAGAAAGCCCTTCTGGGAACTTTTTATTATTAATTTTTCTAAGCTGCCCATCTCCTCTCCCCTACAAGGTGACTCTGGGCGAGATAACTTCATGGATAAGCATCATGGATCTCCTTAGAAAAGCTAAGGTAATTTGGATTGTATCGAATTATAACTTAAATCACACAGCAGGAGCAATCCAATGTCCGTACATATAGCTTTAAGCAGTCTGCATATGGATGGTGAAAAGCCCAGAAGTTCCTTACAGGATGAAAGGGTCCGTGGGACTTCTATGGAAGGTTGGATTATCTCTAAAGCAAAGATCTCCAAGATTCAGAGCTAGAACCATCTCTATAACAGCTTGAATTTTGACAGTATATAACTTAGACTCTAGGCAAGATCCAATAATAGCTGCCATCTTTATCTCCCAAATTCATACATATTATTTGGACTGATTGTGGGAAATTTAAGTCAGCTTAATCCACTGCAACTCAAGACAGAAACTTTTGATTGTGATTTATGATGGGCAGAGCAATTAGACACAAGTTTCTCTAGGTTTAAATAGCCTAGCCCGGTTTTTTGCCATAATTGAGTCAAACAGAAATTGCCTTTCTGTACAGCAAGAGACAGCTGCTCATGAAAGGGCACATTATACAGCTCCTTAGAGAGAAACAAACTTGGGGAAGGGGGAGGTATCTCAGCATTAGCTTATTAAAACAGCAATACAGTTTCAATTTCTAGAATAACTTATATTTGAACAGTAAATCTGATTGGAATTCAATTCCATTTCAAACAATTTGAGATTATATTTTGCATTTATAATTTTAAATTTGTGAAAATTGAAAACTTAGGTTTTGGAATTTACTTCTTGACATTACCACATGAAATACATATAATTTTATAGTATTGATTTAATGTATTATTCATTATCTACAGTTTCTTTTTCCTTTTTCTAATGATTTGAATTGTGTTAACCAACTACTTCTAAAGTTTAATAGTTATTAGTCACATTTTGATTACTACTATAGAACATTTATTCTGCATCACTTCAAAGTACTCATTCCGAATTCATTAGCCTTAATGATTGAAGGTTTTTTCATAAGCTTATCCTTCTCTGGTCGATGTAACTTTGAAAAGGAAATCAAACTAGTGTATCTGTGTGTATATGTGTATGTATGAGAGATGGGGAAGTCTTCGAGCTAGTGTTGATTCCTGGTGATTTCCTGGACAAACCCCTGCTGTTTTCTTGATGAGATTTTCAGAAGTGGTTTGCCATTGTTTCCTTCCTAGGGCTCATTCTATTTTTTCTGAATCAAGCAAGATTCATTTCACGTCTTTCATTCTTTCATTAAACATCTTTTAGATATAATCTACGGAAGCATTGTTACTGATATTGTGGCTACCAATTTCTGGTCCCATTCTTCAAAAACTCCTTAATATTTCAAACACAGTATTTTTTTATTTATTTTTATTTTATTTAGATTTATATACCGCCCTTTCCCGAAGGACTCAGGGCGGTTTACAGGGCATTTAAAAAACAGTCAATACAAACGTTAAAACAAATTAAAAGAGATTAAATAGAACCCTGAGAGAATTAAAACCCAGTTAAAATTAAAATTAAAAATATTCTCAGCCTGGGCCAGAGAGCTCGAAGAGCCAGGTCTTCAGGTCCCGGCGGAATGAACGAGTTGGGGGCAGTCCTAAGCTCCGCAGGCAGCTGGTTCCACAGGGCAGGCGCACCCACTGAGAAGGCCCTATCCCTGGGTGTTACCCGCCGGCAGTATGTCATTTTGTAGATTCTAATCTGTAATGGAATGTGGATGACTTTGGAGAAGGAAGGGAAAAGAGCTGCCTAGAAAACAATCAGACGAGAGAGGCAGAAGACCTGATGGCTTAATAATCAAAGGAAGAAATGTAGGATTGCCCTAATTTATTTATTTACTTTATTTATTTATTGGGACTTATATGCCGCCCTATCTCCTGAAAGACTCAGGGCGGCTAACAATAAAATACAAATAGGATACAAATATTAAGAAGAAATTAAACTATACCTAGCCCCAACTAAAACCAATAAAATGTTAAAACCATGTTAAAACCCCTTATCATCAGTCCAGGTCGGCCTGTTGGAAAAGAAGTGTCTTAAGGTCACGAAGGAAGGACCGGAGGTCAGGGGCCATCCGGAACTCTGAGGGGAGCTGATTCCACAGGGCAGGTGCCCCCACAGACAAGGCCATTCCCCTGGGGGTCGCCAGGCAACATTGTCTGGCCGACGGCACCCTGAGGAGCCCCTCTCTCTGTGTGCGCACAGGGCGATGGAAAGTCGTTCCTGGCAGAAGACGGTCCTGCAGGTATCCCGGGCCTAAGCCATGAAGGGCTTTATTAGGTAAGAACCAGCACCTTAAATCTCACCCGGAGAGCAACCGGTAATCAATGCAGCTCATGCAGGAGGGGTGTAAAATGGGAGTATCGGGATGCTCCCATCACAACCTGCGCAGCCGCATTCTGCACCAGCTGAAGTCTTCGGGTGGTCTTCAAGGGCAGCCCCATGTAGTAATCAACATGGGAGGTAACGAGCGCATGAGTGACCGTACATAAAGCATCTCTGTCCAGATAGGGGTGCAACTGGCGCACCAGGCGAACCTGGGCAAATGCCCCCCTGGCCACGACTCCTATATGATCTTCTAAACTAATGCAGAGGTGTCAAACTTGCAATGTCACGTGATGTGTTGCGACGTGTTGTTGACCCCATGGACAACATTCCTCAAGGTCACCTGTCCTCTACCATTCTCTGGAGTCCATTTAGGCTCACGCCTACTGCTTCAGTGACTCCATCCAGCCACCTCATTCTCTGTCATCCCCTTCTTCTATTGCCCTCAATCTTTCCCAGCATTAGGCTCTTCTCCAGTGAGTCCTTCCTTCTCATTAGGTGGCCAAAGTATTTGAGTTTCAACTTCAGGATTTGGCCTTCTAAAGAGCAGTCAGGGTTGATCTTCTGTAGGACTGACTGGTTTGCTTGCCTTGCAGTCCAAGGGACTCACAGGAGTCTTCTCCAGCACCATAGTTCAAAGGCTTCAATTCTTTGGCGCTCGGCCTTTCTTATGGTCCAACTTTCATAGCCATACCTTGCAACTCGGAAGACCATAGCCTTGATTATACACACTTTTGTTGGCAGGGTAATGTCTCTGCTTTTTAGTGTGCTGTCTAGATTTGCCATTGCTTTCCTCCCCAGGAGCAAGCGTCTTTTAATTTCTTGGATACAATCCCCATCTGCAGTGATCTTGGAGCCCAGGAAAATAAAATCTGTCACTACCTCCATTTCTTCCCCATCTCTTTGCCAGGAATTGAGAGGGCCAGATGCCATGATCTTGGTTTTCTTAATGTTAAGTTTCAACCCAACTTTTGCACTTTCCTTCTTCACCCGCAACAAGAGGCTCTTTAGTTCTTCACTTTCTGCCATTAGAGTGGTATCATCTGTATATCTTAGGTTGTTGATATTTCTCCTGGCAATCTTAATTCCAACTTTTGATTCATCTAGCCCTGCCTTTCTCATGATGTGCTCTGCATATAAGTTAAATAGGCAGGGTGACAGTATACAGCCTTGCCGGACTCCTTTCCCAATTTTGAACCAATCAGTGGTTCCGTGTCCAGTTCTCACTGTTGCTTCTTGACCCGCATATAGGTTTCTCAAGAGACAAATAAGATGGTCTGGTACTCCCATCTCTTTAAGAACTTGCCACAGTTTGTTATGATCCACACAATCAAAGGCTTTAGCATAGTCAATGAAGCAGAAGTAGATGTTTTTCTGGAACTCCCTAGCTTTCTCCATCATCCAGCGTATGTTGGCAATTTGATCTCTAGTTCTTCTGCCTCTTTGAAATCCTGCCTGTATTTCTGGTAGTTCTCGATCCACATACTGCTGGAGTCTAGGTTGTAGGATTTTAAGCATAACTTTACTAGCATGTGAAATGAGTGCAATGGTGCAATAGTTTGAACATTCTTTGGCACTGCCTTTCTTTGGAATTGGAATGTAAACTGATCTTTTCCAAACCTGTGGCCACTGTTGAGTTTTCCAAATTTGCTGGCAAATTGAGTGTAACACTTTTACTGCATCGTCTTTTAAGATTTTGAATAGCTCAGCTGGAATACTGTCACCTCCACTGGCTTTGTTGTTGCTCAGCTTTTCTAAGGCCCACTTCACTTCACATTCTAGGATGTCTGGCTCGAGGTCGGTGACCACCTCATCATGGTTATGAGGGACGTTAAGCTCATTCTTGTATAGTTCTTCTGTGTAATTTCTCCACCTCTTCTTAATCTCTTCTGCCTGTTAGGTCCCTGTCATTTTGGTCCTTTATCATGCCCATTTTTGCATGAAATGTTCCCTTCATCTCTCCAATTTTCTTGAAGAGATGTCTGGTCCTCCCTATTCTATTGTTTTCTTCTATTTCTTTGCACTGTTCATTTAAGAAGGCATTCTTATTTCTTCTAGCTATTCTCTGGAATTCTGCATTCAATTGGGTGTATCTTTCTTTTTCTCCTTTGCCTTTTGCTTCCCTCCCTTGCGATATATCATGACTTTTTCCCCATTGCCGGCAATGGGGTGGATGCAGTTTCGCCATGATGCATCCAGCCCGTGGGCCAGAAGTTTGACACCCCTGCCCTAATGGATCAATGGATCAATAAATTAAGTCGTGGCAGGAAGTTTGTATTTTCAGACTTCAAGAGTCTTTTGATGTAGCCTCAAAATAAAGTAGAACTAGTTAACTAGTCACACTTTGCTTTGGTTTATCTGGGACGGTTGACATAACTCTAACAAAAATGAAGGATTTTTTTTTCTTTTTGCCTGGACTTTCATCCCCTCATGTCTAATTGAAATAATCTATTATGAGTTACAGTAGACAAATAATATACTGCCTACAAAAAGTTATTTTATATAGTTAGTTCCATAATCTTATAGTAAAAGTTTCAATATTCAAAAGTTGTCTTCATTTCTAGCTTTCCTGGTTCAAAAACTTATTTTTGCCATTTATTTCACATTCTTTAAGTTTTTATACTTATAGTTAATGTTTCTTTGTTCAGAAGTGAAAATAGACTTACCGGGTGGCTTTTCAAACTTGTCATTCTGAAGATCTCTAATAGATCTAAGATGGTTAGATAAGCAATTTTATAACATGATTCGGCCTTTGCTGTGGAAGCCCTCTGATTTACTGGACAGGCCCATAATTTGGTAGCACCTAGACTTATATACCACTTCACAGTGCTTTATAGCCCTCTCTAAGCAGTTTACAGAGTCAGCATATTGCCTCCAACAATCTGGGTCCTCATTTTACCAACCTCGGAAGAATGGAAAACTGAGTCAACCTTGAGCCTGTCAGTATCGAACTCCTGGCAGTGAGCTGAATTAGCTGTAATACTGCATTCTAATCACTGCATCACCACAGCTCTAACCATGCCAACCCCTGGGCTGCTTGGCTGCTCCATTAATCTTGTTTATCTTCTGATGACAAGAAAAGTATTGTATTGTCAAACTACAATTTTTGGTCATCAGAGATTGAGATAACAGGAAATGCATATATTATAGTCAATATTTCCAGGGTGGTTCAGGATAACAGCTTATAGCAGTCTTTTTAGGTACAACCTAAAGAAAGATGGCTCCAATTGCACATTGCCAATATGTAAATTGAGTTGACTGTACTCTGTTGCCACTCTGTGAGATACCTCCAAGAAGGAAAAGGAAGGTGCATAATGCATACAAGAGATTATTACAACTGGAATCAAAGCTGCTGGGATCTCTTTGCCTAATGAGATCACAACCATCAGAAGATATTCAGATATATCTCTGGAGAGAGGCAGTTTCTGCCCTTGATTTCCATGATGGTCCTTGCTGAAAAATCTGAAGAATGGAACTTTCAAGGAATTCCACAAATCAAAAATAGGATCCTAACCCGAGATGAGTGGAATTTTGTGATCCTGCCTGAAGCAGCAAGTGAAAAGAACAAACCTAATAAAGGATAGCCTCTACCAACACTGTAGGAAAAAGACTTGCTTCTGCACTTTGAATATTTTAAATATTACTTGTAGGACAACTTTTAAAAAGTTTTCTAAAGATACTAACAATTTTCCTAGGTTTCTAGTGTTTAATATTTTCAAAAATATTTATGACGCTTACCTTGTGTGACCACTTTGATTATAATTAAAGTTGACACAACTCGTAAAGATAAACTACAACTTTTAAAGAAAGATGCAACCTTGGGTTTGGAATCAGTAGCATGTTCTGAAGAATTGTGCTGACTTTCCTTAGGGACAACACCTTTAAATAAGTCTTCACCCAGCCGTCTCATAGTTGAGGTCATTGCTACATGCTATTTATGCAAGCAATAAAAAGCAGAAAGTGATTATAGTATACTGTGTTATGTATTGTCATAATATATTTATTATATATACATTTTATGGTAATGTAAATGTTATAGACAAGTATTATCAACACTATAGTCTGGTCATTTAAAATATGCAATGTACGTCTCAACCAGTGATCTCAGAAGATAAATACTTAATGTAATAAACCATTTAATAGGTTTGACACTACAGTTTATATTTAGAATTAGAACTGAAGGTTTTCTGCCTATTATAAATCTGTAATGAAGATGCATTGTTCCATAATGATTAATTATAAGATTGATATGAATTTGCATCAAAGCAGAAAAACAAAAGGAGATCATGCTGGCTTGAAGTCAATAAAAAAATTATATAAATTGTATAAAGAGAATACTGCAATATTACAAAACAATGTGTTCAGATCTAGAATTCTAGTAGTGTCTGAAGATGGGTTCACAAAAGAACTGAGTCTTACAAGAAAAATTGTTGAATATAATTGTATTAATATTAAAATGATTTACCTATGTTTAAATATTTATTTCAATATTTATTTGATTTATGTGCCACCCATCTCATCTAGAAGCAGATTAAGATTTTGATTAGCTAATGCCATAAAACATGAATGTTTTGTTTTGTTCAGAGAAACATTCTTAGTGAAAAGCACAATTTCTGCATGAAAACATATTTTACCTGGGTACTTCCATCTAACTGCCTTACAGCCCAGTAAATGCACTTAACCACAGGAAAGTGCAGATTAGGATTCACAAATGGCAGCCACTGAAGTTGTTCTGCAACTAGAGGCAAAAGCTGCAAAACACAAAGAGAAAATTGCAGTTATTTTCCAAATTATGGTCTTACACATAGATTTTATTTGGAAACTGGTTCTTATGCTGGTAATAAAAAAATAAAATTATAAAAGTTAAATATTAATATGCAGAAATATCACAAACTATGAACTAGAGAAATGCAATGTGTTAATTTTTTTCTCACTAATTTGTCCTGCTTTTTTTCCTTGCAAATCCAGCCTTCCCAACCCCTCTGTTTGGCTGATCCAGGTGCTAGGATTGTGCTGGAACCTGATTTACAAAAAAATAAAAAAAATTCATGTTTTATAACTTTGAACTTTAAATACTTTAATTTTATTCAAGCAATAATGAATTGCCTAAAAATGGTTAATTCTGTCTTTTTCAGTGAACATTCCAGTTTAAATTATATCAATCTCACTCTAATAGTCTACTTTTACTAGCAATTTCTAACCTAGTGGTTTGTCATTGCCTTGAGATTTGGCTATGGTCACTGATCCAGGAATTAACTTTTTGAGATCAGCCAAGATCAGTTATCACTTATCTGGGCTACAAACTGTATTCAGGACATTGTAGGGACATATAGTGTTTTGGCCATCACTATTTTGCATAATGAAAACCATTTGCATCTGGATTTGTTGATATAGCAACATATTATTATGGAATAAGGGTATTCTTTATGCAGGGAAGTTTTATATCCTCCTTGAAATTCCTGTACTAGGAACATAAACTGGATTGCAGGGTTAATAACAGAAGTCTAATAATAAAATCTGCACTGCAGCTAACACATAATTTTCTGAGAGATGGTATGTTTGGCCTTATGCTGCCATTAATAGATTGTAAATATTTTTGGTATGCAGCTTGATTGAGAAATAAAAAACCCTACTAAACTCATTCTTCTGTCATTATCACAACTTCTTCATTACAGAACACAGGAAGAAGCTTACTTGGGCCTGTGTGGAATGGATGGTGTAAGGCAAGGGTCCCCAACCCTTGGTCTGTGGACCAGCACTGGTCCTCAGCATGTCAAAAGGCAGGATGCACAAACAAGCAAAGCTCCGTCCTCAAGATGCAGGCAGCATTCAAAACCACACCCCCTCTGGTCTGTGGAAAAACCTTTCTCCATGGCACCGGTCCCTGGTGCCCAAAAGGTTGGGGACCTCTGGTGTAAGGCTAGAAACAAGTCCCACTACAACCAATCGGGTTACTTTTAGGCAAGCATGTTTAGCACTGCAGCTAATGGACATGTATGTACACTTCTGTTTTGCAACTTTATATCTTAAGTAACCATTATCTCTGGTTTAAAAAAATGTTAAATGATACATCAGAATTAATTAACCTGAGCTGGATGAATAAAATCCAAATCACAAGGAACCAGATATGCTAGTTACATATCATGAAACATACCTGTATACCAAACATTCATCTGAAGTTACACCTATAAACATGGATCCCTTGTTTTAGATCAGAATTCCCCAATTTTTTGACTTGACAGCCGGGAGGGGATGGTTCTGTGGGAGGGGCATGCAAGTGTGTGTGCACGTGTACGAGCACCCATTGCTCATGTGAGTGCCTGCAATGCTCACGTAAGTGAGGCCAGGAGTCCTGATGCTCACAAAAGTGGGTTGTGAGTGCCCGCAATACTTGCTCAAGTGGGGCCTCGAGTGCCCATGATGCTCGCGGGGGTGGGGCTGCACGTGCATGCACGAGCACCAGCCAGCCACTCATGCGGCACAGTTGCGAATAGGCCACGGACCAGTAGTGGGCTACAGCTCACAGGTTGGGGGCCCGTTTTAGATAACGGGCTTTCTAATGAAAGTAACATGAAGATCTTCGGATCTATAATATGAAATCATTCTATTTAATCAACAGAGTATTTTAATATATATACAAATGATACCAATATACCTTTTTATTACATTGTTGGAAAAAATTCTACCTTGACACATTTCTCCTGTATATAGTTTATGCTGGAAGCAAGTGTTCCTGTTAGCTTGTGAATGTTTTCTTTCTCTTCCTCAACAATCAATTTGCATAGGTGCTGCTCTGAGATCCAGTCCATTAATACCGTTAACAAGTTATAGACATGTGAATTAAGTGATAACTGCAAAAAAATAACACAGAAAGGAGATTTGAAAATATCTTTATTATAAGATTATATTAACAGGATGTGCCAATTTGTATGTTTGGCTGTGCAACACATATCCAGTTTGGGTCACCTGTTCTCAAAGTGCATGGAAATCATGATGGTACTGATAAGAAAATGAGAAGGAAGGGAAATATTCTTCCAACTTCATATGTATGAATAATACATCCTGTAATACTGAAAATGTAGCTGATGATGGTAATTGCGAGTAGAATTTCTGTTGCTAAGTAATAGGCTCATTAAGTGATGCCACGTGACCACATCACTCAGTGATAGTGATTTCAGCAATCCCAATTGCCATTGTTACTCCAGGATATAAGATGAGAAGAGGCTGGAGCCCTAGGCAAGTTGGTCAGTGTATGATGATATGTGAGAAAGACTAGAGGGAGGATAGAACTTTTAGATTTTGTCAGTGGAATTCGCATATCAGATTGAGCCATTGCTTTTTAATTTCATACTTCAATTCTTTTTACTTGCTATTTATGATATTCCTCAACTTACATTTATATTTCCTCTGACATAATCTTCCATATGTCTTCCATACATTCTACCAGTATCTGCAGATCACAACAAACATTCTTCTACTAGCTCTAATTTTTCATCACTAATGGGCAATCAATCCCTATATTCTCCTGTCAAGCAGATTTGCCTGACCCTTTGATATATTTTTTTCCATATTTATACTCTTCATTGCATCATATAATTTGTCTAGCATTCCCTGAAAATTGCTTGAGGTGTCAGGCATCAACACAAAAGTACACAGATATTAACCGCCAAACCAGCACATTGCATTATTTATGTTTTTAACCATCACATATCTTTGTCTTTCTCCCTGCTCACTGGTGAACCATTTGTGAAGCTTTCCATTTCTTTTCATGCATCAGTTTAATATTGGTTGGGACTTGATTGCTAGAGGCAAAGGGATTTATCTATACAGCAATCAACCTTCATATTTGCAAAAAGCATTCTGTAATTTAAGCATATTCTCCAAATCAATAAATGTATGCAAAGATTTTAATTTCAAATTTCTTTACCTCTTGATCTTTTTAACGTCTTTCTTCCTTAAACATATATGCATAGTTGATACATAATGTATATTAATGATGTAAGATATCATTAGCTTATTAACAAAAGAAAAACTATTTGGCAATTTTTAAAAAATGATCACTAGGAATTCTGAAAACACATCGATTTCTTTCAATAATACAAACAAACAGAATTCAATATCTTATGCATACAAATAGTCAGTATCCACAAGGTGTCTGATATACAATATAAAAAGGACAGTTGTATATTTTATATGCACAGCCGCCCTTTCCACTCTCACACAAAATAAAATTGTCTGACTTTAAAATTCTGAGTTGGGGCCTTGAGTGCTTTATAGAATTTGCCTTACTTACTTTATAGGCCTTTGCTGATGCTATTGCTCTTTCTGACTTCACAGGTTTACGGTCTTGGAATGTGAGTTCTTTAGATCTCTGCACCGATAAAAATTCATGCTTTCTCTAAAATAGGTCAGAGAGACAATATGTAAGATTTCTGACGTGGAGTGGGCAGAGAGCAAGGGTAACAATAGCTAAGATTAAATATTACCTGCAAATTCTCTAAACGAGCCTGTACTTTTCGAGACTGGACTTCAAGCTTCTTGTTTTGCTCAGTCACATCACTTAACTAAAAATAGGGAGAAAATGTTGAACCAATGCTTAAAATTAAATATTTCTATTATATAAAATCTCCTGTTTCCTAAGAAATGAATCCTGAACCAAAGCACTGATTATATATAGCTTTTCTTTCTGACATGATAAAAACTCATCGAAAGTTCTATACTCATCTATAAAGGGCTGACATTTAGTCCAGAGTCCAAAATCACCTAGCTATATCACCCATCGGTATGGAGATCAAAATCCTGCTACCAAGAAATTCTGATTTCAATCCTAAATATATTCAAAGCACATTTATCTAATGGAATGTTTTACTGAAACTATCAAGGATTTTATTCTTCAGCACTGTAGTTAAAGACTATTTCACATATATTTTCACATTTCCAACATTATATTGCCACAATAAATCAAATGAATCTATATTATAGTCAAAGACTAACATAAGGACCCAGATTGTTGGGGGCAATTAAGCTAACTTTGTAATAATGCCGCTTGGGGTGTGTGTGAAAGCCCTAATAAGCAGGCATATACATAGAATGAAGGCTACTGCTAAGCTTGTAAGCCGCCCTGAGTCTTCGGAGAAGGGCGGGATATAAATGGAATTAAAATAAATAAAATAAATAAATAAGGGGGGTATGTTGCACATAATAAACATTTTAAAAAATAAAACAAAAGTGAAAAAACACACACAAACGTATGAAACATAAAAGATATAACAATATAAAAAGTAAAAAAAACTAAAAGAAGTTTTAAAGAGCAAAAATGTAGAAAGTTTAAAAAATATGGATTGTCTAAATTAAAATATATGAGGTAGAGGGTATAAAAGTGAGTGGAAGGAGAGGTGAAAACATTAAGAGAACACAAGGAAGCATTAAATGTTAGCACAAAAAAGCCATGTTAGGGGACAGAGCACCCCAATATGGCAGACCAGGTACAGCCTGAATGTAATTCATAATGCTGAGCCCCACATACAACCCAGAATTAATCATCTGACAAATTTTGAGTGCACAGAACAGAATCTGGCAATGGTTGTCTGTTATCGCAAAGTTAGTATCTGAAAACAATGGAATGGGGTAAAATTGTCCTGTGTGCTCAAAGTATTTATGTAGTAGTGGCAGGATGACAATAGCGTGAACACCTCTAAGGTACAAACATTGGAGAAGCACACATTCTGTTGTCTCCACATGTCAAAGTCACAAGGGCACTGCTGTTCCAAGTAGGGAGATTTCCTATTTTAATCTTCAAGGATGCCTGAGGGGAGGGGAGGGGAGGGGAGTGCCACAGGAGTTAGAGACAGTTTAGGGGACAGCATGGGGAAGTCAGAATACTTGTTGGAAACTCTGGTAAGAAATCTTGGGCCCCTGGCTAGGCTTGACTGTCCATGTTGATTACACCTTTTCTAAAGTGCTTTGAAAACTACTTATGTACTTGAAAACATCTAATAAGTAGTCATAATTGGTTAAAGCTGCCTGTGATGTTTTTTGTCCTTTTCAACTAGTGCAGATGTCTCCAATCTGCAATGAAAACATGAGCACTTTGCCCATTGCTAAAACATATTAAACTGTAAGATTATGATAATCAGAAAACTTTAAATTTCAGACAGAAGAGCTTAAATAATGAAAACTATTAAGTTACAGTAATTCAAACACTAATTTTTTAAAAGACACTATTATTAGGGTTAAAATACATTGATCTTCCTGACAACTATATCCTTAAAACAGCATAATCTGTAGTTATTTGCCACTGTCATCATTGTCACATATTAATACTTCATATTAAAAACAATAACCTTCTATTTATAGCATTTATTAATGCCAGTTTAATAATTCTGTTAAAACTGTTAATTGCCTGTTTTTTTAAGTTGTCATTCAGCTCCTTTAGTGTTTCAAATGCTGTCTTCAGCCTTTTGTTCTCCTTTGTTTTTTCTTTCAAGGCATCGGATAACTGCTTTATTTCAGCTTCATGTTGCTACAAATCAAAATAAGAACTTTTTAAAAAGGATTAACCACGGTTTTCAAAAAACATTGTAAATCATATAAGCATATAAGACACGATAGAAATGCAATATATAAGGAAATAAATAATTGTAGCATCCAGCACTTTCTCAAATAAAAATCCAATAACCTCAAAATCAAAAAAGATAAAGATAAACATTCTAAAGGAAGAGGAAACTTTATTTTCTTTTGGTAACCTTTCTGTCAACATTCTGAAATGCAGTTTTCCCTACTGCAGGGCAGAAAAACTGGCTAATAGACCACTAGGGGGGAAAAAGAAAAAACAAACAAAACAAAACCTCATAGTTATGCTAAAAGAATCAATAAGATCGAACTCTTATGCATGCGTGTTAGGTATATCACACTCTCTAGGTACACCTCAGCATACATACAACTACCCTAGCTGTATAAGCTTTACCATCAATCCTAATCTTGCTAAAAGGAAAGTCTTTCATTTTCTCTCCTCATAACATCTTATTTAATATCTCTATATCCTCCGATTACCCAGAGATTTGTTTTTCAGTCCACTTCCACTATTGATGCCCTATATTTAATGTTTTTTGTAAATTACACAGGAAAAGGGTCTCTTTATTCTAGGGATGGGTAGCTGATATATTACAGTGGGGCCGAAATCCCCATCTGCACTGCTTTCACAACAGCCTGGGCAATGCTGATGTCTAAGGACACTTTCTCTTATGTCTATCTGAAAGATAAATCCATGAATTCACAATACACTATGGTATAAATATAGCCTATGGGTTTGTTAGAATAATTTTCTAAAATTTAATAAGAATTTTGTAAGTAGGGATACCTCCTTCATAATTTGAAATTTTGTATGAACTTCCTCTTCAACCCCCTTTATCTTGGTCAAAGCAGCTTCATGCCTATAAAGCTGGACTTCCCGTTCAGCTACGAAGCATTCTCTCTTTTGAAGTTTCAAAGCATACTCTTGCTGACTTAATTTTTCTTGCTGCACCATAAAAGACAAAAGAACCAACAGCAATATATAGCAGTATCTGCTGATATTGGAAAGAAAATGAAAACGAACCAATACTTGAACCATTATTAATATTTTACCTGTAGCTTCTGATGGATGATAGATAATTCATGGTAAATTTGATTGAACTGAGGTGTTACCATGCTTTCCCCATTCAATTCTTGGGTTTCAGAAATGCTTGCACTATCTCTTACTGCATCGCCATCATTATTATAGTCACAATAAGCAGCCACTCTTAAAGTGGATGGCAGAGTAATATCTAATACATGAAAATGGAAGCAGCATTATCAATATTATATTCCTCTATTTTATAAAAGCCATTACAAAATATTTTTTTCATTATGGAAAGACTGTATGCTGTTTATGTGACTAGCCCCTTTTCCAGTTGATGACATAGAAGGCAGGGTTGTACCTGTCAGTTCACATTATGAATCATTATTAACCTCTCTGTAAACAGGAAAATCTAACATTTGGAGATAGTTCAAATTAAACAGCATAATTAAATCTAAAAGCTTAGCCATGAATATATAGGAACCAAAATGTTGCCCAATTATTTATTTTATAGATTCTGCTTTTTAGCAAAGCTTCCTGCAAGGCAACTTAACATAGAAAATTATTAACAGAATACAAATTAAAAGAGTTAACAATAGCAAAATAATGTAAATACAGCAAAATTAAATAATTGAACATGCCAGATTTCACCAAGGAAAGAAAATCCTATAGGTGCTGATATTTATATTCTTTTTCCCTATCCCAAAGCAACTGGGGCACTTTTGTGGATCTCCTTGATTTCTTAACCAGTGTTTGATATATATATGCATCTGATTAATGTAGAATTCCTTAGGAATGCCAAATCTTCTCTCCACTTATGTGGGTGCCAAATAACAATAGCAATCCAATCTCTGAAATCTCAGGTTGTCACCTGAAATCTCTCAAGGTTTGTGTTCTGACATGGGTGAAATTGTGAAATTTTAGTGAGATTTTTTTTTAACCGGATGCAAATATGTGCAATGAAATTGTGCATGATTTAGTATGCCCATGGCAGTTACACCACTCTTTTTAGCTGCTATATCCTTTTACTTGGAATACAACCCATTCTTGGCACAGCTTTGAAAGTACTCAAAATTACTGTTAAAAAATAAACAAGAATCCAACCTTGAAAATATCAAGAATGATTTCCATTTGCTCTTATAACTTTCTCAGAATGGAAAAAAACTTATTTTTTCCTCCATTCTGACAAGAATGACTAAAGTTAAAAGTCCTGGACATGATCAACTAAGTAACTTGTATGATTGTTTTGTTTAGAAAGGTAAATAAAATGAGCTATATAATTAGTACAACAAATCAGTGTTTTGCTATTCTGCAAAACACAAACTTAGTGAAGAAATTTGTCAATTTAGAACACAAGATACTCTACCTCTTGTCTGGAACTAAGAGCAGATATTTTCTCCTTGATGGAATAGCAACAATTTGTCATAACTAAATTCTGGAAATCTTAATATGGTGAAAAATGTAGTCTCCATGAGTGAAATGCAAATCTGAATTAAAGGAGGGCACAAGGAAATGCAGTTCATCTTGCCTAGAGTGACACCAATGCTGCAATTAAAAGGCTAAAACAATGTAGCAGGATCAAGCCAATGATACATTCTGCATAATATCAGATGTGAAGATGTTATTTTGCTCAAGTTGTGCTAGAAATAAGTAACTGAATACCTGTTTCTGAATATATGCCTTCACTTTGAATTTCACCATTTCCAAGAAAATCTCCAATTGGTTCTGGCTGTAAATGAAGCTGGTTTGAATCATACAAAGAATCCAACTCGTCATCTGGCCTAACAAACACAATTATCATGGTGAAGTACATACAGTATAAGACAATGCTAGAATCACCAGAAAAATTTAGTACTTCACAGGAAGTTATTGAACTGAATTATTAAATGACCTTATAGGTTATGCATTATAAATGGATGTATTTTTCAAAGAGTAAAGAGATTTCTTACCAAGCCAAGTTTTTCAAACTTTTTGAGGAATCCAAAAATCTATTGTGCTTTCTTCTGCAGTATAGCTTTGATTGTGAGGAATTTATCAGTATAGATGCAACTGTATCATCAAGTGAGTTATCTCCTGTGAGGAAACTTTACTTTACTGAATTACAGTTAGAACCATCATTAATTAATTACAGAAGAGCATCACTGAATTAATTATGGAATGTTTTGAACTGTAATACAGCAAACAAATAAAGATAAAATGCTATTAAATGAAGACATATACCTCAACTGTGCATACTGCCAATTTCTTTGATTTAAAGGAAATTGTCCACCCTTCCTTAATCTTCCAGAGTAGAACTGAGAGGCACCATGTTGGGATGTTCCATCTTACCAAATGCCTGGTTAAAAGCCTGTTTCTTACCTCTCTTTGCACAATAGCCAAGTAAAATATCTCCCCCCCCCCCCGCCCCAATATCATCCCAGATTTTTTTGGGAGGGTGAGGCACTTCCCAAGTAAACAGTAAAATAGGGTGTGAAAAGGTATCTTTCTTTTCATCATTTTAGTCATTGTTTATTCACTGCAGGATGAAGGCCTCTTTCACATGTTTCCAACCAATATGGTCTTTCTCTTATTGTGGCTAAATATGTCCTCCCTAAGTTCTTGATGCTTGTGTATTTTCTATAAAGCAACTGATTGCATTATATGATTGCTCCATATCATTAAGCATTTTATTTGACTGGCCTTTGGTTGTAATAAATTTGATTAAAATCCTTTTCCAAAGAGAATCTGCTTTTATGAAAATGTGACATGCAAAGTCCCTCCTGAGGTAGGCACAAGTTTAGATGGATGTGCCTATCCGTTTTCTTGACAATAACATGGAAGTGGTTGGCCACTGTCTTCTTCTGAGCTATTTACTTTCCAATCTAGCTTTAGAATTTCCCAGATGTTTCCTTCCCAAGTTCTAACCAGTCTAATCAGCATAGCTATTTTGAGATCAACCAGGTTTAAGAGAGTGCTGGCATTTGCTGTGACAAAACTGTTATAATAAATCATTTTAGGTCAGTACAAATCCTGCCATATCTAATTAAGTTCTCACATAATGTTCTTCAAAAATGTCAGAATGTTATTCTCTACTGTGTGATATTGAAATTTTAAGGTATGGAGGGGGTAGCTAGTTTTTATTTTAATGTCTAGAGTTGCATAATTATTAAATGATCAACAAACCACCTTGCATAAAGAAATATGTTATCCTGTTACATAGGATTACCCACTTTCAAGCAAACCTTTCAACACTGGTATCACCAGTGGGCAGAGATCAATTATGCTGTCACTCAGGTTTTTTTTTTAACCTTCAGAGAACATGCACCACTAGGATTCAAACCTGATGTCCTCTTTATAAGGCCATTCAAATACACTCCCCAGTTAATATCCCCTTGACTAGATTCCATTTTTCCACAGAAATATTTCATTATGTATCTGCACAGAGGACATCATGGTCAAGACCCAGATCTAGAGGCACTTTTCACTGACATCTTAGTTACTCTATCAATATGTAAACCAAAAGACCTGTTTGTGTTTAAACTTATATACAGTCTTCAGTCATAACTTCAGAGTTTGAAGAGTTTTCATACATTTGAAATGATAGAGCAGTATCATTTACAGGAAGATTGTCACTGATAGTAGGAACACGATCAGTCATCAGTTCATATATTGAAGTTAGGGAATTGGGTAAATTCAGTGGAATGTGCTCAGTAAACATAGTGTGTTGTGCAGACAAAGTTGCTGTTAACAAATCCTTACTCACTGCTTTTGATGGAGATATATAACTAAATTTTAATAAAAGCTCTCTACTCTACTTTTACTTGTTAACAAACTACACGTCTTTTTAAACGTCTTACCTGCAGCTATCAAGGCTCTTCTACTTTTACTTTTGGCTTGTGTTACATCCAAAAGATACCCCTGAAAAAGGAAGTGTATACCAGAATTAGGAGCATCATCTAGTGTTTGCTTCTTACATACACAGGATTTTTATTGTTCGTTTGTTCTGGCGTTTCTGACACCCTAAAATCCTTTTCAAGCAATGCTCCTAAATCTGACTAAGAACCAGTTAATAGGTCGATTTGATGAAATTACCTTTCCCCGAACAGAATTTGGATAATGCTTCGAAGCTGATCTCTTTTGTACCGTGCAGGAACCCATAAGAACAATGAGTCCCCCTGAACTCGTGCCCGCTACTTCAGGGCCGTGGCAAAACCAATATTTAGGAATAACCGTGCTTCTATCAAACTCCACTCCACGTCAGGATCTCGTGAGGATGGAGCTACACGTATTCAAACTTCCCTCGCGTATCCCCACCTCTCTACTCAGATAGCGTCTCCTCCAACGCTCAACCGAACTGCTCAGGTCTGAGGAAGCCGCCATCGAAGAAAAACCAGCCAGCCAGCCAAGTCCTCCCGCTGCCCTCCCCCGCCTTTTACAACCGCTAGCGAGGGGAGCGGGGGAGGTGGAGGAAGGAGAGGGAAATAAAAGTGCAATGCGCTTGCGTGAAGGGACTGCTCCGCCCCCATCTTGTCGGATGCGACCTTGTTTCCAGGGCAACCGACTAAGCCGCGTCCAGGCCGTTGGGGTTATGTTTCGGCTACTGAAAGGGCTGACCTGGGCTGCTTTTCCAATGCTTCGCAAAACTGCGATGGTACTAAATTCTGAACCACGATGGCCATCCCACTCAAAGATATTTATAGACATTCACGCCCTTGCAAGGGTACCTTTAAAGCAGGGGTCTTCAAACTTGGCCCTTTTATGACTTGTGGACTTCAACTCCCAGAATTCCTCAGCCAGGCATGCTTGCTGAGGAATTCTGGGAGTTGAAGTCCACAAGTCATAAAAGGGCCAAGTTTGAAGAGCCCTGCTTTAAAGTCTTTAAAGCCCTACATGGCATGGATCCAGAGTACCTTAGGGCAGCGTTTCCCAACCTTAGGAACTTGAAGATGCGTGGACTTCAACTCCCAGAATTCCCCAGCCAGCATAGCTGGCTGGGGAATTCTGGGAGTTGAAGTCCACGCATCTTCAAGTTCCTAAGGTTGGGAAACGCTGCCTTAGGGATCACCTGCTGCCAGCATCAACTTCCCTCCGCCCTGTGCGCTCCCACAGAGAGGGCCTCCTCAGGGTGCCACCGGTCAGAGAATGTCGCCTGGTGGCCCCCAGGGGGAGGGCCTTCTCTGTGGGTGCGCCGGAATTGTGGAACCATTTGCCGGTTGAGCTCCGGATGGCGCCCGACCTTCGCTCCTTCCGACGCGATCTGAAGACCTAGTTGTTCGAACAAGCCGGCCTGGCCTGATGGGTGATGGGTTTAGATTTTAATATTGTTTTAATGTATTTTAATTCATTGTTCTTAGCTTCTGGGCACCTGTTTAATCTCTTTTAATGTTTGTATTCTTGTATTTTTATGTTTGCCCTGTTCACTGCCCTGAGTCCTTCGGGAGAAGGGCGGTATAAAAATAAAATTATTATTTTCTCCATATCTTATCAAATTTAATGATGAGCAGAACAAGCAATTTTGAATTTGGGACCCAACAGTATGGAAGTGATTTGTTATAATGAATTGCCTGGCACTATCCATGTACCAATGAAGCCAAGTCTGTTTAGCCTTCAAACTCATTAAGTTCTACCAAATGTTGTCACCAGCAATTATAACTGATAAGAGAACTGATAAGGTTCCTTTTGGTTTGAATACGATTTTGCTTTAAGCACTAAAGTTCTTATTGGCAACTTGTAACTGCTATTACTTCCAGTGCAAATGCATGTACATACCACCTATAATTTCAGGCAGTAGCCTGTTTTTTAAGACATTAAATATCAAAATAAGGCAACTAAATATCACCACTTAAGCAACTCAATCTTTTGCAGCATTTTGTTTGCTATAGGAAATCATTCTTTAATACAAATATATGTAGTATAGAAATATCAATTATCTTGTAATATTATTTGAATTCAATTGATCCAAGAAGCATACAGAAACACAGAATTCCAGACACCTGGGATTTCATTTTAAATTATTTAATACAAAATCAGGAGGAAACAAAAGTACACCTGAAGTAGACTAGTGTTTGAACGTTTATTTCACAACATGTAGGCAATTGCAACACATTTTAAAAAGTACTCAGCTATGAGCTGTAACTTTACATTTATACATCAGAAGTTGTTCATTTTTTAAACAAACAAAAAACCCTGAACATAATCTTGTCTAAATCTGCTGAAGATTTTTTTAAATCTCTGAATATGTCAGCAGAATCATTTCATATTTGTCCACAATCTGTAATCACAATTCTTTTTGACACTATTCCTTTGGGAGAGCCAAAAGATTCTATTTTTTTCACTATATCCATCCCATCCTTTACAAACCCAAAGACAACATGTTTAAAGTCCAACTGTTCTGCCTTTTTGAGAGTAATAAAGAATTGAGAATTGTTGGTATCTCTGCCATGATTTGCCATTGACAATAGGCCAGGACCAGTGTGTTTTATTTCAAAATTTTCATCTTCAAATGAATTTCCATAAATGGATTGTCCTCCTGTGCCATCGTGCTTAGTGATGTCACCTCCCTGGAATGAAAGAAATTGAAAATTTAGTAAAATATGTAATAGGTGGAAATATCTCAAATACAACTAAAACATGTTTACCAATAATAATACATCCTTAAACAGGAATAAATCCCTACTCTCAGTGACAATGGAATATAGGATCCCGATTGATTAAAAAAATGAAGGATATTAAGTCTATTCATATAATTGGCAGCACTCAAACAATAAAGTATGTTTTGCTTTTACATGTATGAACTCAAAGCTAAAAGCTTAGATCACCTTTTAGACCGAAAATTCAATACTATTCAAACACAATGGCAAAAAGCCTAAATGCAACTATAATTTCCAGTTATATTTATTTTCATTTTTTATTGGAGAGCCTAAGAGTCACTTCAGGTGAGAAGGGCAAGCCATATAAATTTGAAAAATAAAATACTCAATGGTGGAAGGTTACTCATTATTACTAATTCAAATAAATTCTGTTATGCCACTGTTAAGACTTTTTCTTTCTGCTTTTCTCATTTGTGATTATATTTTCTGTATTGATAAGCTTTTTTTGTATTGGAACTCAATTGATTCCAGTTCAAAAAAATGCACATATGAATTTGAAACAGTAACTAATTTTTTTCTGAGTCACAATTTCTTGAGGAACTCAGAAAATTATGCAGTAACAAGTGGATGATAAAATTGAAAAGTAAAATCCTTCTGATCAGTCTCTGAATTATTGTAACTTACCTGACAGACAAAATCTGGAATTATTCTGTGAAATCTAGAATTTTGGAATCCAAATCCTTTTTCTCCTGTGCACAATGCCCTGAAGTTCTCAGCGGTTCGAGGAACAACATTGGAAAACAATTCTATTGTTACATGCCCCAGAGGTTCATCATCAACAGAAATTTCAAGATATACTATAGGGTTAGATTCCTTTGAAAATTTTGCTGCAAAAGATATGTGTCCCTTCTGTTGTTCCGACAAAATCAGTTGACACTCTTTAAATCTCGTCTTGAAGGTATCAGCTAATTCTTGGGTTTTAAATCTAACTGCAAGCTGTTCTACCTTAGCTTCACCATCTGAAATGGAAATTCAAGTATTATAATAGCAATGATCTTGCTGTGAAAATAATAGAAAGGATAGTGAAACTATGGGACATCTCAACAAAAATACTCACCAGCATAATCCGTTGCAGTCCAAACCATGGCATTATTTGAAGAATTCAAGGGTTTTAAATCAATTGTTTTTGTGATTATATGGTTTGCACAAACTTTGAGAACTTGATCCCTTCTCATTAAAATTCGGTAACATTTCTTTTGCGTATGGAAGAGAATCTTTAATTCTCCAACGCCACGTTCTTTCCACTGATTGACTTCTCTGTCCCATCTGTATAGTTTTGCCCTTTCTTTGAAGATAATGTCTTCATCTTCTTCTCCAGATTTTACTTCAACCTAGCAGAAATAAATAATCATGTTGAATCACACCACTGCACCAATGTTTAATTGGAAGGATAGAGTCATAAGGCCTGTGGGCTAATTAGTGGAGTTCTAAATGACAAGACTTTTTAGAAAGCTGACAAATGTTATCTACAAGTCTGTCCAATTAAGACAAAGTAGAAATACACAAACGTAAGATAGATGACACTGCATATAAACTAACTTAAAGATTAAAGTAGAAGCAGATTAAATCACGCCAACTTATGAGACACAGAGAATAAGCAGATAAAATTCCAACACTGCAATGGAGAAATCAGTTTAAGACTGAATGAGACACAATCAGTATCGGTTTCTTTAGCCAAACAGGAAAACACTAAAGAAAACCCCTTAACTCCTTCAAAATATTGTCAGATTCCACTTGGGAGAAGATGGCATATTCCAGTCTGAATATTTATAGTTTACAATGAGCAATCACAGTTAACCCTGCATATACACACACGCCACACACAGAAGCATGTCTAGTTTTTTTTAAAAAAGAAATATATATGTTAAGTCTTTCAGATTTCTGATATTTTAGTCCCATTACACAATAGGTTAAGTGCCTATTCTTCATTCTTAATCTTTTCATTTATTTCATGCAAAATCAGTACTGACAAATGAAAATAAATAGTTGACAAATAAATGGAACAATATTGTACCTTATGCCAGGAAACTGACTAAACAGATATATTTCTTCTTAAGATTCTGATTAGAAAACTTACCTCTGGTAGTGAGACTATTGGTTCAAAATGAATATCGTCACTATGTACCACTTCTTCATCACTTCCATCATCATGATCCCCTTTAGTGGCTGCTTGTACTCCAAATACAACTGCTCCTGTATTTGCCCACTTAAAATTTTTATCTGTTTAGATGAGAAAATAAGGGTATTAAAGCTTTTATATGACTACATCAGTTCACTTTTGCTATCAATTTTTAAAATTAAAAACTCCAGCTAGTTTTCTCACATTGATGATTGATAAACAAAATATCTTACCTTTGGAACCAAACGCAAAATCCCCAGAATTGCTTGAAGCCAGATCAGCAAATGACAAGCTTGATTTGTTATCAAGAGCAAAGGAAAAGGGATTATTCTCTACAAGAAAAGGAAATGTACAATTTTATCATCCACTGTATACTAGAAGCTTTCTTTTTCATCCTACAAGTGCAACCCTAACCCTATGCCAAAGTGCAAATAACAGTATCCTCCACTTATGACCAGTTCTTTAATGAGTTACAATGACCTTGGAAAGGTTGCTTTGCAGCCTAGAAAACAGTTCCAGCTGTCACAAAACTTCCCCTCCCTGCAGTCACATGACTGCAATTTGGGAGCTTGGTAACTGAATTGCATTTATGACTGGTTGCTGCAGTCACATGACCATTTTTTGCTGACATCCTGTGGGGTTTTTTTGCCAGTGTTTGTGATTCACTTAATGACTGCTGTAAAAACAGTAAAAAATCAGGTCCAATCCCAGAGTGCCTCAACTTACAACTACAATGACTTACAACCAAAATTCTGGTCCCAATTGTGGTCGTATGTTGAGAACTACTAGGATACTGCTAAAGCATTAGGCCTCCCATTATGCATGCATAAAAGCCATCTGAACAAACAAATTATGCTTCCCATTGAAATTCTTTGTCCTCCATGGACATCAATTTTTAATGAACTTGGAATTATGTTTACAGTTGTTTATTTTTGTCTAGCATAGCACATTTGACATTTCATATATCAAATAGACAAATATACCTTGATTTACAGATGCTTTAGAACTGGAATCACTTTCCTTCTTATTTGATAAATCAACAGGTTTGTCATCTGTTGCTAATACATTTTGAATGGTATGTGTAGTTTCAGGAGTAGAGTTGCCATCTGTTCTTAATGTATCACATGTAGTATACATAGGGATGGTTGTAGAATCTGATGCTTCAGAAATACTGTAGGCTACATCTGGTCCTCCTTCCTTATTGGAGCACACACCGTCAGCTGAAGTAGTTACTTCTTCTGCCTGAGATTCCTGAAAAATGAAACCACATTTGTTTTTATTAGTGTTTTTTTAATGTACCTGAAGGTTGTTTAGATAACTTTATCAGTTAATATGTGAAACACAAGCATGGTTCAGGTAATGATAGTGTGTACACAACCAATTATCTTGGCTTTATATTAAATGCCTACATAAGTAAAAGAATTAAAAGGTTACAAAAACCAAACCATTGTCCATGAACAGTAATTCCACAATCAGAATAAGCACTGAAAAAATGCTGACAATTATTTTATGCAAATGAACCTACCCAGATGCGACAGAAGAAAGACAATATCCTAAAGATTACTGAGTTTTGAGCTTTTGCAAGTCACATCATAAGAATTCTCTATGCTGTTCAACTTAATGTTAGTAAATGACCAATTCTTGACTTAAGAAAGAATATGGAAGACCCTAGTTTACAATCAACATGCACAGGAAAAATAATATCCTGACTGCAGCCCTATGTATAGTACACATATTTTTATATTGGTAGGAATGTTGTAGCACCAGAACAAAGTATAAACAGCAGATTGAACTTGAATATGAGGAAAACTGGGAAACAGAAAAGTGAAAGTAACACATCAAAACTATGAGAAACTCACTTTGCATTGAGAGTACACCTAATTCTTCTGTTACTTACTTTTGTTTCTTGAGTTTTTCTAAGTTCTGTCTCAAAGTCTTCTAAGTTGTCATTATCTTCATCAGTGTCACTATTAATACCACAGAAAAAAGTTGGAGGAAGTTTTAGAGTTTCTGCTTTAGCTTTTTCCTTAGGAGTTGGTTTCTTTTCCCAAACAACAATAGTCTCTGGATCAAGATGTTCTACATTCCTAGTCTCTGGATCAAGATGTTCTACAGCACCTGAACAGATAATACATTATGGTTTATAGAAAACATCAGCAAAATAGACTAATAAAATAAAGCTTCTAAATATGGGAGAAAGCTCGTCAAACTAACATACAGTAGTGGCCAAAATTGTGGAAACCTGTTGGGAAAAGTGTAAATTTGAAGTTTGATGGCTAATAACACCTCTTTTTTTTGGAGTAGTATCATAAAATTATATATCAATGGAAAAATAATTTAATCAAGAATGTAATACAATAACTTTTATGCAGGATTTGCTATTAGAATAGCAGTTATAAAGAAGAAAAGTGAAACACGTAGAAAAAATGAGATATACAAAAATTATCACCATAGAAAAAAATGAGATATACAAAAATTATTACTATGTCAGTTAATAGCATGAATTATGGCCTTACAATGTCTTCCCATGGAGTGAACCAAGTCCTTTAGTTCTGCAGCTGTGATAATGTGAAACCAAGATTGAATGATTGCTTTTATTAACCGGGTTTTATTGCTGGGTCGCTTCTGACTAACAAGTTTCTTTAGTCGACTCCATAGATTTTCAATTGGGTTAAGGTCTGGGCTATCCCCAGGCCATTCCAGCAGTGGAATATGATTATCTTGAAACCACTTTTTGCACACAGCAGCAACATGACATGGAGCTGAATCCTGTTGAAATATAAATGCTTCATTGTCTTGGAAAAGATCATGTGCGGAAGGCTTCTGTTTGGGCTCAAGTATTTCATTAATGTATTTTTGGCCACTTAAAGGTAAAGGTAAAGGTTCCCTCGCACGTGCGTGCTAGTCGTTTCCGACTCTAGGGGCCGGTGCTCATCTCCGTTTCAAAGCTGAAGAGCCAGCGCTTGTCCGAGGACGTTTCCGTGGTCATGTGGCCGGCATGACTAGACACCAAAGGCGCACGGAACGCTGTTACCTTCCCACCGTAGTGGTCCCTATTTTTCTACTTGCATTTTTACGTGCTTTCGAACTGCTAGGTTGGCAGAAGCTGGGACGAGTAACAGGCGCTCACTCTGTTACGCGGCACTCGGGATTCGACCCGCCAAACTGCCGACCTTCTGATCGACAAGCTCAGCGTCCTAACCCACTGACCCACTGCGTCCCTCTTTTGGCCACTTATATTCCCATTAATCACACAAATTCTGCCCACACCTTTTGATGTTATACAACCCCAGATCATAACACTGACTGGGAGTTTCACGGTACATGTAATGCAATCAGGATGCAAATCTTCTCAGATTCTTCTCCTTATGTATTTTATGACATCACTACCAAACAGGGAGACCTTGGTCTCATCACTCCAAATAACGCTGTCCCATTGTTCCTCTGTCCAGGTAACATGGGTTTTAGCCCAGTTTAGTCTTTTCAATCTTTGTTTGAGAGATAAGTGGTTTTTCGTGGAATTCTAGATTTTAGGCCAAATTCCTGCAGTCTGCGCCGAACAGTCCTTGCACTCAACTTCACATTGCATTGTGCCATTTCATCTTGTATACACCCAGATGATTTTCTTCTGTCACGTAGGGACAGTCTCTTAATTGTTCTATCATCACTTGCTGTTGTGCACCTTTTCCTGCCTTTACCAGTGTGGTTTTGTAGTGACTGAGTCTCCTTATACCTCTTCAAAAACTTAGAAATGCCACCTTTGGTTAAGTTTCCACCAATTTTTCTTCTAATTTCTTTATACCTGTAGCCTTGTTCACTTAATAATACTATTTTACATCGCTTTCTGGGCGACCAGTCAACTTTTTGCACCATTACTTTAATTTTATTATGTTTTACAAGTTCACTAAATGAAGGAACACAAAAAAACCCAACCAACTTGATAGCGATGACATAACACACTGACAAATGTCCTCCTCTCAGCTTCAATACCATCAATAACTGAATCCTACTGTGATCTGATTGGCTCATTGCCAAAACAAGATGACACCTGATTGGCTCTCTAAACATTCATGCTCATTGGCTAAAATCAGATGAAGAAAAGCTATCTGATATCAACCTAAGCAAGTTGTGCTTCCTTTTTCTGGTTATTTGGCTATAACTTTCCATAGAATACAGATAATTGAACAAACTTTGTTGCATTACATTCTTGATTAAATTACCTTTCCACTGATATATAATTTATGGTACTACTCCAAAACAGGGGCATCTGGAATCACATGGAAATCAAGATGAAGCTTCTTATAAAGACACAAAATTGTCTGCCTCATTTATGGTAACAATTAAAGAGACATTTAAGAAACAATACAGGTTCAGCCTAAGGCTGAGGTATCAACATATTTAGTTGTAATGATCTTTAGTAGCCAAACAAAACTGTATGAAAGATAAATTCTGGAATAGACCTCACAACTCCTAAGGATCACAAAGTCTAAAATATTAGTAACAGGATCATTTCCTTCTGTACTGCTACATTCTGTACAATAAAGCTGTTTTAACAACTGCAGTTGGTGAAGGGCTCTTCCTGCGAGATTGCCCAACTCTGAAGGGTCTTTTTCCCATACAGCTTAAGACAGGGGTGTCAAACTCAATTTCATTGAGGGCCACATCAGCATTGCGGTTGCCCTCAAGGGGCCGGGTGAGTATGGCCAGGGTGGGCGTGGCCTACTGGGTGGGCGTGGCTAGAGTGCGTATGGCCTACTGGGTGGGCATGGCCAGCTCTATATTGTTCGCATCAAGGGTGCCTATGGGGGCCCGGGCAGGAGTGGGACAGATCTGAGGGTCTCTGGCAGAAGGAGGGTCTCTGGGCCAGGGCCAAGGCAGTGGGGGCCATTCCCTCCCTGTTTCCAGGATGGCTTCGCGGGCCACATGAAACCACTTCGCGGGCCGGATCTGGCCCCCAGGCCTTGTGTTTGACATGTCTGGCTTAAGAGTACAATGGAAAATCTGGCCAATTCTCAGAAGTTCTGGAATTCAAACAAAACCATTCCTCTTTCCACATTTGAATGGATGTGGAATAAGATTCTATAAGATTAGATACATAAGATTAAAGTTACAAATAATTTAAATTTTCTTAGTTTCAAATTGCATTTCACTCTGAAAATCAGTGCTCTAGCAGAAAATTATCAGAAGAGTTCAAAATTTCTTCCCTAATTTCTTCTAAGAAACTATAAAATTAGTAATTAAATTAGATTAATATTGTTTACTTGTATTCGTTATTTCCGAGTTTTCTTTAGGTTCTTCTAAATACAATTTTCCATTAAGCCTTCTGACAGCTGTGTCATAGTCTTCATCTAAAATATGAAAAGCAGAGAATGATATAACATCAACTTGCAACTGAAGTTTACATGTATAGAAACACTTTAAACAAAATCAGCAATACACACTAATATCTGTTGTAGATAAAAAGGAAATCACAGCAACAATGAAAGCCCAAGAACCTTGGAAAGGAGAACCCAAAGACAGTCTAACAGTCTCCCTAATCACTACTTATGTTTTCCTCAGAGGCAGAAATAGAAAAACAAATCTGACTGGCTTTAATAGTTCAAAACAATTTTATTTGCCAAGGTTCTTTACTTCCAAGGGACAAGTCCTTGAACTTGCTGCAGGAAAAAAAGTGCATGAGCAGCATTCAAGAGTTTTATGACACAGAAAGATTTCCAGACATTTCTAATATTCCTTTTCAGCTTGAGATACAGTTGCAAGAAAAAGTATGTGAACCCTTTGGGATTATGTGGTTTTTTGCATGAATTGGCCATAAAATGCACTCTAAACGTCATGTAAGTTACAACAATAGAAAAACACAGTCTGCTTAAAATAATACTACACAAACATTAGCTGTTGTCATGTTTTAATTGAAGATAAGATGGAAACATTCACAGTGCAGGGTGGAAAAAGTATGTGAACCTTTGGACTTAATAACTGGTTGACCCTCCTTTGGCAGCAATAACCTCAACCAAACGTTTCCTGTAGTTGCAGATCAAACCTGCACAACGATCTAGAGTAATTTTGGACCACTCCTCTGCACAAAACTGTTTCAGTGTAGCAATATTCTTGGGATGTCTGGTGTGAATCGCTCTCTTAAGGTCATGCCACAGCATTTCAATCGGGTTGAGGTCAGGACTCTGACTGGGCCACTCCAGAAGGCGTATTCTGTTCTGTTGAAGCCATTGTTTTGTTGAATTACTTGTATGCTTTGGGTCGTTGTCCTGTTGCATCACCCATCCTCTGCGGAGCTTCAGTTGGCAGACAGATGATCGTATGTTTTCCTGAATAATGTCCTGATAAACTCTGGAATTCATTTTCCCATCAATGACAACAATCCGTCCAGGCCCTGAGGCAGCAAAGCAGCCCCAAACCATGATGCTCCCTCCGCCATGTTTTACAGTGGGAATGAGGTTTTGATGTTGGTGTGCTGTGCCATTTTTTCTCCACACATAGTGTTGTGTGTTTTTCCCAAACAACTCAATTTTGGTTTCATCTGTCCACGTTTGAAGTTTGCAGAAGAGCACCTGGATGTTCCACAGCACTACTGGCAAAATATACTGTGGACAGATGAAACCAAAATTGAGTTGTTTGGGAAAAACACACAACACTATGTGTGGAGAAAAAAAGGCACAGCACACCAACATCAAAACCTCATCCCCACTGTAAAACATGGCGGAGGGAGCATCATGGTTTGGGGCTGCTTTGCTGCCTCAGGGCCTGGACGGATTGTTGTCATTGATGGGAAAATGAATTCCAGAGTTTATCAGGACATTTTGCAGGAAAACGTACGACCATCTGTCCGCCAACTGAAGCTCCGCAGAGGATGGGTGATGCAACAGGACAACGACCCAAAGCATACAAGTAATTCAACAAAACAATGGCTTCAACAGAACAGAATACGCCTTCTGGAGTGGCCCAGTCAGAGTCCTGACCTCAACCCGATTGAAATGCTGTGGCATGACCTTAAGAGAGCGATTCACACCAGACATCCCAAGAATATTGCTACACTGAAACAGTTTTGTGCAGAGGAGTGGTCCAAAATTACTCCAGATCGTTGTGCAGGTCTGATCTGCAACTACAGGAAACGTTTGGTTGAGGTTATTGCTGCCAAAGGAGGGTCAACCAGTTATTAAGTCCAAAGGTTCACATACTTTTTCCACCCTGCACTGTGAATGTTTCCATCTTATCTTCAATTAAAACATGACAACAGCTAATGTTTGTGTAGTATTATTTTAAGCAGACTGTGTTTTTCTATTGTTGTGACTTACATGACATTTAGAGTGCATTTTATGGCCAATTCATGCAAAAAAACCACACAGTCCCAAAGGGTTCACATACTTTTTCTTGCAACTGTAGGCTAGAAGGAAGGTGCATTAGCTTTCTCAACCTATATATGATCAGACGTGAAGCTAGCTCATGCTCTTCCCTCTTGAAATCAAAGCTATAACTGTGCTATAGATCTGCACTAGCACCCAGAAAGTGCAAAGCCACAATAAATGTCAAAGATCCACAGACCTCTAGGACGACCAGATTCACACTTTCTTATGCTCATCACACTTCCCAAAGCCTGGCACTCAGACCAGCCTGGCAAATTGGATTATCAGATTCTACTATTTGATGGGGTATAATTTAGAATTTGTCTTTTACCTCCTTTAAAAGAGGAAGATGAAGAATAGGGCAACTATTATAATTTTCATCCCAAATTTTCAGATAACTTTCTTTTGAAGAGCACATTGATACAGAAAAGAATGAGAATAAATGAAATCTTGTTAAATTGGTCAAGGCTTTATCCTTTCTTATTCTTGGATCTTGTAAAAGATAAATAATTTTCAACAAATATTCCTTACCATCATCATCTTCACTCAGATAGTCAGGTTTGTTCTTATAGCAGAAGAATGTTGGGGGTAATTTAAGAGATTCTGCAAGAGCTCTTTGCTCAGGTGTTGGTGTTAACTCGTACACAATCAATACATCATCTGAGGGGATTGTATTTGGTTCCTTCTTAACCTCAACTGTAAAACAAGTTACAAATTAATTTCTTGAGCGAATCAGAAATTACAATACCAGCACATATACAAAGCAAAGTATATAATTAATCTGAAGACAATATACATAATATCATTCAGAAAGCTTAGTTGATATAACATTTTTTTCAGCCAAGAACATAAGACAAAATCATGCCATGCTTCTCGTTAGACAACTGTATTCAAACACATGTTATTTCTCATCCATTCTTTTAAAGACAACCAAACAATTCAGCAGCATTTTCAGTGGTACAGGCTAAAATCTAAAGCCTAAAAGCAACTTTATATGGCTCTGTACTTTGTTTCAAAACATTTCTTTAGGGAATTCAATGAAATTGAATAAATCATTCAGAGATCAAATTTGTAAAATATTGAAGTTACTACTCCACTAATTTTTATAATAGTTTTGGCACTGGTTTTAAAATCTAAAGAACGTTAACAAATGTACACAACTTTAGACCACTTTATCTTGAGTGTGGGTGTCAAACTCGCAATGTCATATGACATGTCGCGACATATCGTGACTTTTTGCCATTGCCAGCAAAGGGGTGGGCGTGGTTTCACTATGATGCATCCGGCCCATGGGCCGGCAGTTTGACACCCCTGATCTTGAAGGTTTCTCACCCCGCCCCCTGCACTTTTACAGCTTGATCCAGAACCGATATATTTTCTTCTTTGGGGAAACAAAGGGAGAATAAGGGATGGGGGGGGGGTTGTTTCCAAGACTTCCCATGTGTTCCTCTCTTCCCTTTTCCTAAGACTCAACATACTACTCTGTTCTCTTCTTAAGACTCTGTATCTTTCCTCTCTTATGGAAAACAAGGTCTGAACTCTTAATATTGTGGATGTGCCCACTTTATTTGGCTATTTAGAATCCATTTTTAATGAAATCAAATTTGTAACAGATTTATTATGATGGGAACGTTTATGGATTCCAAGGCTACTGCTGCTCTTCACTGGCAGTATGGTAACTTTTTCTTTTGTACTGCAATGTGTGAGCAGCTCAGAATCCTGTTTGTATTTGCAATATACAAGTCACAATAAACTAACAAACAAATTTCCTGTGACAGGAGGTTTTACAGTAGAGTTTATTCTGAATTTTCAAATTAGTTTTAAGTATCAATATTTGATGTATCAATTATCAGGACCAGGACTAATTGGGGAGATTTGTCCCAAGGTTAAATATTCCACTGATTTTAAAAAGCGAGAGGTTGATGCATTTCTCCCTGAACAGTATTAATGGATTAATTAATTTTAAAAAGTATCTTATTTAATTCAGGGCCTAAGAACTGTCAGTTCTACAAGACAGAAGTGTAGTGGACACCGTGTGCATTCCAGAAGAGCAAAAGACAGTAAAGTTTGTGTGAGGAGAGTTAAGACAGCTACTCGCTATTAATTTTCAGAATGTATGTAGAATTAAGGGTTCCAGGATGTATCTTTTTGTGCAAAATGCTTTAGTACAAAGAAAAGTCTAAGCAAATTAGGTTCAACTTTAATAAAATCTTTTGCTTTTACTTTTTAATAATCCTATTTTGTAAGCTGAAAAATGAATCAAGATGTGTGGCAATATCATAATTATTTTTAAATACAAATGACATTCACTTCTGTTTCCACCAGACTATATTCTTAAGGGCACTCGTATTGGAGTTATTTATTTCTGAAAAAACCTGCCAAAAATTGTAGTACTAGAGATGTCAGATCTGACAACAGAGTATGTAAAATTCTTTACATAAATTGTTTTTGTAATTGCTTATATAGTAAGATCAAATAAAATGCCAGACCTATATAGGTTGTTTCTCGCATTACTATCTCTCTATTAATGTGGAAACTCCAGATATCCATACGTCACTCGCTTTTTAATGTGAAAGCCAGAATTACAATATTTGGTTCATTAACTAACTGGATTAACAAAAATATTTCAGCAGTTAAGATGATTATCTATTTTAATGCTAGAAAGTTGGTGCCAATTTAAAAGATGTATCTCAACAGATAATAAACAATAGAAAATGTCTCTTTAGAGAACCTGGCTGTATGTGCATTATTTAAAAATAAAATAACTTTTGCCTTCAGATCTGAGGACTTTTATATATAATTACAGCTTCACATATATTTTCCTTTGAATGTATAAAGAGCTATACATACAACAGAAAATACGCATTCAAATTTGCAAGAAAACATATTTAACATTTTAACACAGAGAAGTTGTGTCAACATTCTGTCACTTAAGGATTTATTGAAACAGCATTTGACCAGGAGTGCCTAAGTTTTGGAGGCAATTGCGTGACTCCAGAGTATATGTATGTATCTCTCTACTAATCTCTGCATGCATACATGCACACACATGGGGATCAGCTGCAAGGAAGGTGTAAGTTTGTAATATGTGTAGTAGCGTTGAGTGTTCTAAAAACTCGCGTTATAATAATGGAGAAAAGTAGCATGAAAAAACTCTTTTTCAACCAAATTTAGAAAATCTGAATGTTAGCGTTTATATAATTTTTGGCTTGGATTTAAAGATCTAAAGAGTAAAATTCTATTTATAAAATGACTGTGAAGGAAATATTTCTCAGAAGTTTTCTATGCTATTCCCACCTGCTAACAATCTCCTCTGGAATATTGGAGAACCTATGAAAAATAGAATAAGAAGTTACAGAAGAAAGCAGTCTCTTCCTTACTGCTTTGTATTGTGGAGTCCATGGTGCTCTCTGAGCTTGGTTGTTTGCTTGAAGATGTTTCATTACCTGACTAGGTAACCACATCAATGCTACTGAGTGTGGGGTTTGCTTTCTGTTAATATACAATAGTTTGCCCTACCAATATTGATGGGGGTGTGGTTTTCCTCGTGAGAAGATTTCCTCCTTTGTTCACCACCAGACAGAAATGTTGCAAGCAAACAACCAAGCTCAGATTAGTGTATACGTTAATACACTACACTCCCATCATCAAAATTTACTTTAAAAAGATAGTACTTACAACAATTCTCTCAAGTTCCTTCTACCTTCCATCAAGACCAGCAAGCACCCTTACTTAATTTTTATCATCATAAATCAAGCAACAAGTGAAAGCCAATAGATAAGTGCTTAGAAGATAAAAGAACTAAACAATCCAAACTGGTAAGTGATTAAAGAATTGGCCTTTATATCACAAATCAATGCAGTCTATTTTTCTTCCACATGCATGTTAATCTTTCTGTTTCCATACTGTTAAAATAAGTTATTTGATGAGAATTTGAAAGCTGTCAGTGATTTCCAATAAGTGATGCACCACTTCATTCATAGTAAATACCTTCACTATTGGATTGAGAGGGGGATGAACTTGTCCAAAAGGCCATTGGGTTAGATTTAAAAAGACTAAAATTAAATCCTAAAAAATAAATTGTATTACTGTGTTATCATTACTAAAGGAGAAATGGGCACTGATAATTGAAAATGACAGTAATATTGCATATTGACAATATGCAACGAAAATTGCATTTTTATTGGTGGAGCAGTGGGCTAATGCCTCCTTAAGTAACACCAGCTGCCTGCAATTAGTGCAGGTTCGCATCCCACCAGGCTCAAGGTTGACTCAGCCTTCCATCCTTCCGAGGTAGGTAAAATGAGGACCCAGATTGTTGGGGGCAATTAAGCTGACTTTGTAATAATGCCGCTTGGGGTGTGTATGAAAGCCCTAATAAGCAGGCATATACATAGAATGAAGGCTACTGCTAAGCTTGTAAGCCGCCCTGAGTCTTCGGAGAAGAATAAAAATAAAAATAAAAATAAAAATAAATAAAATAAATTATGTTACTAACTGCAGCAAAATTTGCAGAGTCCTGCAATTCTTTAATCATTCCTTCTCTACCTTTTTTCAAGTTTGTATTAGGTTTTTTAATCATTATAGTCATCATTACAACCAACTGAACTGATTAGGTAAAAATGCAGATTCTACTTTCTACTGTCACTGAAAATGACAGCTCAAAGAGCTCATATACTCTTAGCTGATGCTGTTTGCTAATAAGTCATAATGACTATATTCACATACAATGCTTTGACTAAATCAATTATATAGTTTACTAGACAACCCATGACCCATCGGGTCATCATTTCAGGTATTTTCTTACCTAACAGAGAAATGGATTGACTAAGAGCAAAAAAGCAGTGAGAGCGACTTCTGACTTCCTGATGGCCTGATCACACCTGACCATTCTCCAGCAATTGATGGTGGGACTGGTCTACCTGCCCACCAGAGGCTAGGGTGGAATAGGTGTAGCTCATCTCCAGCAGCTGATGGACTAGTCTAATCTTTGGGCGGCAGCATAGCATCACTGAAGTGATCGCAAATTTGCCAAATTTCAATCATACAGTGTCTTGGGTCCCAGATTCTGGACACATTCTCTAAGCTGAGGTAGCTTGGTTCAAAAACTGTTGCCCTATGATGCACTCTTTTGCCCAATTAAAAGTTACAGACAAAAGTGTTTTACTAGTATAAACTATAATGGATGGGTTTGTACAAAATGCAAACCCAAAACCTAACAAACTATTATGGTTTAAAGCAAGGTATGATCCAACTAATGTTAGTATTATGGAAAATGAATCACCTCTATTCAATTTTCTGATTCTTGCCCCCACAATCCTAGGCCTTTCTTGAGACTCCTTAATCCTTAAAGATGGCTTTTGTGGGAATCAAATGAAGAAAGTCTGGATATAATCTGGGAATTATGTGCTGCAATTCAACTGCATTTATATCCTTAACATTTAGTTACAGAAGAACATCTATGAGAAACTTATATAACAAATGCACTTAAATTTTTAGGCAATTTCATTATGGCGATTCGTCTGTTTTGATTTTTCAGGAAATAAAAAAGCAGTCAAATAATAGCATCTAATACCATACCTGAAGATGTAATTGTAGATATCAAAAAGAATCTAAAGACAATTATAGAAATATATCTCCAACAGAAACATTTTAAGCTTAACATTGCAGGTTTAGTAAAAAGTAGTTTGATAAACATCATAAACTTTTGAAAGCAGGTGATACAAAGATATACTGTTTTCAAAGACTTTAGCTGCAGCTTGTTAAGTAAACTACAATTCAAGAAATGCTCACCTTTTTCTAGTATTTTGAATGAAAAGTTAGAGACCCCTTCTGCTTTTGAGGCAGCCACTGGAGTTTCTCCTTGGCCTTCTGAGGGCTTCCAATTAGCAGCATTACTATTTTCTTGGTGTTCCGCATGTCTGCAACTCATAGCATCCTGTGAGCTATCTGGGTTTTTTGGATTCATGGTCTGACACACTGAATCATCACTTTTGCTGTTGGGAGGGGCATTAAAACTGAAACCAAAGAGTGATCCTGTTGCTGACGTGTTTCCAAATGTAAAAGGCTTTGATTTTTTGTTATTAAATATAGTTTTAACAGACTCTGAGCCAAATACAAATTTAGGAGGGGAAACAACAGCCTTCGTTGGCATATCGGCTGTGCCCTCAACTACTGAAGTCTCTGCAGCTTCGATATCTATTTCTTCAGCCTCCTTTAAATCAGTTCTCTCCCTGGTGGTTTCTTCCAATACTGCAACAGCAATCTTTCCACAGGGAGATTCCTCGGGGCTGTTAATACGGGAAGAGAGTGGTGTGATTAATATGTCTTTTTCTTGAGCATGTTTTGCTTCCTCAAAAATTTTCTTAAATGAATCAGCAACATCCTGAAGTTTAAATCGCACAGCCAAGAGCTCCATCTTTCTTTCCCCTTCAGCAAAGTCACACGCAGTCCACACCCAGGCTCGCTCTGCACCTTTCATTTGCTGGATGTTCATATTGGGGGTTATTCTATGGTTTGCACAAAGCTTTAACACCTGATCCCTTCTCATAACTACACGAACCTGCTTAGTGTCATAATTCTGTAAGATCTTTATATCCCCAATGCCCCTCTCTTTCCACTGGTGAGCATCTTTATCATATCTATACAGTTTAGCTCGGTGACTAAAGACTACTTGCTCATTCTCTTCACCACTTGTTACTTCCACGAGGTCAGGTAAAGGTACAACTGGTTCAAAATATGGACCATCTCTTTCATCTTCCTGGGTAACATCAGACTCTTCATCTGTGCCAACAGAAACCCTACTCTGATTCTGTTTGGAAGGAGATTTTGAAGGACTTAGTGCAGATTTGAAACTGAAGTTAAATCCTGTGGCAGACTCCCCAAATCTAAATAGATTTTTCCTCACAGGGCTACTTGCCCGTGGCATTGAATAAACTGAACTGTCAGTACTATCATCCAGAGCTTCGCCACGCAAGTCATAGTTGTCCCACTCTAATGTAGGTCCAGTACTCTCAGCATGTGGCTTTATAACTAGATCAGAGCTGTTAGAGGAAGACACTAAAGTTTTCTCTTCATCTGTGAGTTTAGTTTTATCATCTGTAAGGAAGGTTTTGAGATCTTTCAACCCACTTTTCATTTCTTCTGCTTTTTGTATCAGCTCAGCTGTCTTTCCAGTATCTACTAGTTTGTGTGGGGTTTGAAGTGGTATATCCAGCAACAATCTTTGACACTCTTCAAATTTCAGTCTGAATTCCTCAGCCTGTTCTGAAGATTTGAATTTAGCTGCCAATTGCTCCAGCTTTGCATCCCCATCAGAGAAGTCATTAGCCAGCCACATCCATGCTTTGTCTGAGCCAGAGAGAGGTTTCAGATTCATAGTAGTTGTAATCCAGTGATTTGCACAAACCTTCAACACTTGTTCACGCCTCATGAGCATCCGGAGTTTACCATTAACTTCATTCTTAAGGATTTTTAAGTTGCCCACGCCACGCTCTTTCCACTGCTTAATTTCTGCATCAAACCTGAACAGTTTCACTCTTTGTGAATGCAATACCTTCTCATCCTCTTCTCCTGTCACAAGTTCCACTTTTTCAGGCATCTGAACAACAGGTTCAAAATGAATATCGTCACTATCTTCCGTTTTATACGCATCATCATCTTTTTCAAGATCAGAAGTATTTAGCTTGGGAGACATTTTAGAAATCTGAGAGGAAAAGAGTTTTTCACCTGCACCTGTGAAGCCTTTGAAATTAGGATCTTTTTGACCAAACTGAAATCCTTCACCTGATTTGGCAAGATCAGCAAAAGTGAAAGTATTGCTCTGATGACCAAAAACCAAATCACTGCTTGGTTTGTTACTTGTATTGTGTAACTGTGTTTCAGTCTCTTTCTCACTGATCTTCTCTTTATCATCAATACTTTTAAAGACATTAACTTCTTTATTTTGTTCAGCATTTGCAACCTCTTTACTAGAGTCCTGAATACCAAATTTAAATTCTCCTGGGGGGACAGGCATTGAAAAATTAAATCCACCCTTTATAGCCTTTGGCTCAGTAGAAGAGTTTACTTGCTCTGTGACAAAGCCAAATTTAAAAGTCTTGTCTAATATTTCACATTTAAAACCTGTCTCTTGTGGTTTGCCAGCAGGTTCAGATAACTTGCTCTTGAAGCCAAAAGTAGCTGGTGGGCCATTAGCAGCCAGAGAGGAAGCATCACAAGTGGGATTTGGAGCCTGACAAGCTGCACAAGTTAGCAAAGAGCCTTCATTTCGTACTAAACATACACTACAGTCCCACTGTCCTTCCTTCTTCATAAATGCAGCCCCAAAGCCACTCTGTGGAACTTTTGAAATATCTTTTGAAATATCTGTTTGCCCAAATTTGAATGTGGTTTGAGAACCAAACGTTGGACTGCTGATTCCACTGGGATTCTTGCAGCTAATACAATGAGAAACACTTGCTTCATTTTTCTGAGAACAATTGTTGCATTCCCACTGGTTCTTCACTTCAGTAGAAAGGGATCCAAATGTATTCTGTGCTCCCTCACCGCCAGGCTTTAAAGCTGCAGATGATTCTTCTGGAAGTACAGTCTGGGCTTCCCAATTAGATGGATTTGGAGACTGGCATGCTACACAAGTTTGTGAGGTTATTTTATTCTTAACTAAACACGTGCTACATTCCCATTGGTCTTTCTTTAACATGAACTGCTCTCCAAAGCCATATGTTGTGTGTGTTCCAGAAGCATCTTTCCCAAATGAAAAAGATGCTGGCGTAGTTCCACCTGGTGTAATTGAGAAAGTGCTGCTGGCATTGGCATTTTTTGCTGTGCTATTAATGTCAGGACTAGGAACCTGAGAGCTACCACTGAAGGGGGTCCCCCCACTCTTGAAGTGAAATCCAGTATTCAAGAATCCAGCTTCCGCTTTACCAGGCTCTTTCCTAGCATGTGTAGCAGTTTCTCTTGATGAGCTAATGTTCGGAGCCACTTGCTGACTAATGTCTGATCCAGCACCTTTCAAACTATTTTGTGCTTCCTGAAATTTATGCTTGAAAAAGATTGCTTCTTCTGGAGTTTTAAATCTAATGGCAAGTTGTTCGGGTTTTGGCAATTCATCTGCATAGTCCAAAGCATGCCATACAAAAGATTTGTCTGATCCAGCATTTGGTTTCAAAGTCATATCAGGATTTATATAATGATTTGCACAAATTTTTAGCACTTGTTCTCGTCTCATAAGTAATCGAATTTTGCCTGTTATTTTATGCCTCAGAATTTTCACATTACCAACACCTCTTTCTTTCCATTCTCGGCATTCACTGTCAAAACGGAAAAGTTTTGCTCTATTACAGAAGATCTCTTCTTCATCTTCTTCACCTGTTTTTACTTCAATCTTGTCAGGCAGAGGGACAACAGGTTCAAAATGAGGACCATCATCTTCTTCATCACCACCATGGACACTGGCACAATCTGTTTCATGACTTCTGTTTGCTCCATCTAAGTTTGGCGTCCCAAATCCAGGCTTGGCAGATTCTTGACAACTGTACATATCATCCTTGCCAAATCCAGAGGGCTTGGATTGAGTTTGTCCCATTTTATCTGTTAAAGAAATAGCAGAATTTTTACCACCAAAACTGAATATGTTGCGCTGTCCTGTGACATAGTCAGCAAGTGGTTTCTGTCCTGAGTATTGATTCTCTTTGATAGGTTTATCTGACGTCAAAAGACCCAATAGACTGTCACTGTTGTTATAGTTTGCATTATGGGGCTGTGCTACAGCCTGAGGTGATGAAAAAGTGAAATCACCATCATTAGATTTGAAATTAGAATTAAATTTAAAAGTGGTTGGATGGGTAGAAGTTATTAATGAAGGTTTTGCTCCATCTGCTGATACAGAAGGCTGTCCAAAGTTTGCCTTCCCAAATTCTATCACCTTTGTTTCTGCAGATCTGGAAACAGGAGGTGCTGTGGAAGGTTTTGTAAAGTAGCCTGGCTCAGGGAGGGGTGGATTTGTGCTTGTTGGTGGCACACTATAATTGTAGTAGTCTTCACTGCCACGTGGAGACAAAATTCCAGTTGCAGAAGAATCAAAACGCAGCGGTGCACCATACATTTCTTGTGAAAACATACAAGCAGATGTATTCTGTAATGGAGGAGTATGCACGGGCTGTTGATACGTATAAATGTGTTGCTGAGGCGTAAGTCTATTCATGGCATAGACAGGAGCCTAAAAAAGAACAAAACTCAGTGTTAGCTTTAACGCATCCTTTATCAAACACTGAATACTAAATTTAAAAATTTGAATAACTGCTTTGTTTTCATTATTTTCTGCTAATTTCTACTGTGTTTTGCAAACGATGTGACTGCCTCACAATTGGAAGAATAATACAATTGGAAGCTTACCCCCCTTTCCAGAAACACTGAACATTACCTTTGTGGGAGTCACATTGGTTGCTGCTGTTCGTAGAAGATACTGAGAATTATATGCTGGTGATGGGTTGTAGTAGACTGATGGTCCTGTAGTGGCAACTGAACACACACAAAACATCAGAATTAGAAAACTTACGTATTTCCCTGCAGTTTTGCTGTTACCATTTCATGCCATAATACGATAGCATAGTCTAATGCTCAGCACTTCTGATCATTTTAAACCAGACTTAGAATATCAATAAATTGAAACTACCTTAAATTCTCCTTATTCCCTAAATAAATTCTTTTAATAAAAACCCCTTTTAAATAAACTATTATCCAATTAAAATTCCTCACTGTTGGGATATCATTCATTATCAATCTTCAAAGAAATCTTCCTAGAACTCTTCAGTAATAGCAGCAATTTTATTCAGTGTGCCATTATGATAAAGCACAATAAAGGTAAATCAAAATTATATATAATATAAATGAGCATCATGATTAAATTTATGCATGTTATTTTTAAAAACAATATAAAGCATAAATTCAGAATTAGCCTACAACAAATAGTAAAAAAAAACAAATAGAAAAGATTCCTACAGTTTCTCAGAGGTCTTGCAAAAAGAAGCATTTTAAGGGCTTTTTTAAATTAAACTTTTAAAAAGCTTTTGAACTCTACAAGTAATTCAAGGGAGAAATCAAGAGTAGGTATTAAATTAGTGAAAGCCCTAAAATGTGAGGTGGCAAAGTTATCATAAAGAGACTAATTGCTCTTGACTACATTACCAAGCTGAAAATAGTTTCTAATCAAGTTTTTGATTAACAGTCTTTATGCGTGATCCAGAAGCTCAACATCAGCAATTTGAACTATTAACATTTCCAAAGGCCCACCCAAAGAGGGAAAGTAAGATATTTCAGGGAGATATTAGGAGAGATTCAGGGTCATTTAGATTCTCCAGTAAGGTTTCCTTGGTTTCTTACTAGTCTAAACGTCACTCAACCTGAACCATCAACATCTAGGAAGGCTACTATAGTCCTAAATTTGAATATCTCAATTTTAAATACAGTATTTAATATTTAGGTATTAAAAGTTAAAATCTTCCAGCAACAATCTCTATCATAATACGAAAAAATTAGGATCATTTATACTAATAAATATTCACAAAGCTACCCGTTAAGTGTTAGTTTGAACCTCACAGAAGCCTAGCCAAGAAACAATTCTTTACCTGAAATGTACAATGGACACAATAGGAATACAACTACCAAGCACGATAACAATTAACCAAATACATTAACAGCATCATTAAATTTAATCCTGGTTCTTAAGAAAACCTAATCACAATTCTTACTCTCATGCTTATGACAAAAGAAATATTATCATAAAATGTTCAAAGAAAGCAAACGTAAGATTGGACTAATCATTAAAATTGACCAAAAAACTAACTTCCATTAAATTTAACCTTACGCCTCAAGGACATCTAATCCTAACAGCAAAAGAAATATTGTCATGCTAAGAAGACTGCTTGCGTTAGAACTGCCGTGCTGCTTCTAGCTTGCCTACAGTTGCGAGGGGGGAAAGGTTTTGAATACACAGGTGGATTCTATCCGGATGGGAACCAAGGCCATGGAATGTTGTGGCAAACAGAAATGTTCTCATAACTGCCTGAGGATTAATTGGACAATGTGACTTGACCTGTCAGAGAGGGAAGGGAAAGTTTTACTCTTTTAATTATCTTTTTCCCGCCATATTGCCAGAGCTGGTTTTCTATTCTTTAGTGCCGGTATGCTGTATCCAATAAAGTTTTGCATTAGAGATTGGAATGGCTCTGGTGTATTTACTTTGTTGGAATCCTTAGCCAGAACCTTGACAAATATATTCTATGGGTTCTCCCAGAAAGCGCTGCCTGATGTAACATGAGTTTAAGTCTATCATTAATCAGAAAAACTCAATATAAAGCTAACCCTCAAATCAAGTGATCTACAGAGCTCAAGGAAGTCCACGTTTACACGAACTTTAATGTAAAAACAAATTTTGTAAACTGGCTGCGCTGTAAGTTGAATTTAAGACTGCTGATAACCATAAAATATATATCCTAAAACTAACCTTTGCTCCAACCTTCACACCAAAACGAACCTGAGACTTCAAGAAAGCATAATTTGAATCCTACCTTGATCCTAAAGGCAACCGTAACAAAAATACCCTTAGAAGTACCCTAATAGGCAATTTCTACTATAATAGGAAACTTAGGAAGCTGCTAATAAAAAACCCCCGCCTAAATGGTACCCATAAAAAACTAAATGGAAGCTTAAACCTAAACCTAATACCAAGAGAAAATTCCTCCCAGACTTTAAAAAGCCACTCATGGACCTTTGCTGCTGACTCTGTTATACATGTTTATAAATGAGAACAACCCCTTGCATCTTTGGCTGAAGGTGAATGTGTAGAATTCCTTCCACTTTCATTTTTGAGGGTATTCTAACCACCTTAAAAAAGTATGTTTTCCATCTACAAATTCTAAACTGTTTATTCCACATAGCTACCCAAGTGCTTCTTGAATGGTGAGAGGGGCCTCATCACTGTGTTTCATTCCACTCAAATTGAGTCCATTTTTTCTCTCCCCAAGATAATAGTATCTCAATAGTAGTCACTCCTACTAAATAAATTTGTTCTGTTGTGGCTTAATACACTACTGTCCCAATAAAATTCCTTATTTTCATCATGTACTTGCCAGTTAATGGTGCTCCATGAAAGTTTTGTGCTCCCTGGTACCCATCTGGCATTGTCTCTGTTGCATAGCTTTCAGCTGGCCATCGACTGGATAGATTTGTGTTAGAGTTGTTAAGTTTCATTTCTTGCATTTCATGCTATGAAAAAGCAGAGGGCTGACATCAGTGATCCTAACCCAATGTACTTTAAAAAAAATCATAATACAATTAAAAAAGGAAATCAGTGCATATATGTGCTAATACATCCTTCTTTAGGAAGATATAATTTTCATTAAAGCTGTGGTGCTGAATCATCATATAAACTGTGGATCATGAAAAAAATAAAAAGTGGAACCCACCATAAAATGTTGGTATTGAAAAGGTTTGTTTATAATGAAAATTTCTAGCCTGGCCAGATCAATTCAGGCTTCAAAAAGGGAATTTCAGGGACAACAGGCAACTCTTCTCTTATAACACTCTACAACATTTAAGGATTACTAGATTCAAATTTGAGCATTTTAAAGCCACAATTAAACAGGAATAAGGTGTACTGAAGAACAAGATGATGTTATCAGGTATAATTTTGTGTGAAATACAGCCTTGCATCCAGAATACAGGTCCAAGAGTGATCTAATCTATGAATGATCTATTCTGCTCATCTCATTCTTCCCATTCTAATATATTTTGCTCATTTTTCTCAGAATTGGAGCTTACCAAAAGGAGCATGAAAACATATCCCCCTATCTTCTTCCACATCCCATTCTGGAGTCCTTGCCTTCTTTTCTAAGCTAGTCTCTCCATCCACCAGCAAGTAACATTTTGAAACAGTGGGACAGGCATGGCTATATATATAAAACTCTGCATCAGCTACTTCTCTCTGCTTTCTTATTCAACTAATTTAGCCACTGTTCCTAGTTCTGTATTAGAAAAAAAATCCAAGGGAAGCCACCAAGCTTTCAGATAGCCCTACCTCCTAAATATGGATACTGCTGCTTCAGCTATATGGTATTGCTCTAGGCTACGGAACAAAGTTCAGTAGCACTAATACTAATAAATCTAAGTGCAAATCAATTGTTAAAAAATAATATCTTAATTAGTCTTCTGTCCAGCAAAGTATTTATATTAGTCAAATTTGTGATCAAAATAGTCACATTTGAATCAGATTAGTAGGAGCTGTGGCTTCTAAATAGTTCAAATACTAATTTTAAAATACATAACTTTAATTCAAGAATAACTGTCTTCCAAAAAGAAAAATCATAAAAGTTGTAGGATAGTATAATCATTTGCATATCATCTTTGGGAATTTTTGACACCCATCTCAATTCTGCTTGATAACATTAATGTACCATACTGCTATCCTAGAGCAAAACTTGCAACTTATCTCAGTGTACGATTGTCTGGTTTACCTTAATGGACTCCACTTGCTGACAGATCATCTGCAGCAGAGATTTCTGATCCTCGGCCCAGCGAGGGGGAGTTTTGGGAGAGAACTGAAAAAACAATTGTTAAACCAATTAGACTAATCAAACTAATAAAAATGCATTAGCTTTCAAACATTTGTTTGACATACCTTGTAACTTTTACTTGGAGATAGTGAAAACGATGTGGGTGATGGTGTAGAATGTTTCACTTCTGATTCCACGGGGTGGCTCAAATTATTCACAAGACTCCTTTCTTCTCCACTATCTCCAAGATCCTGCATTATGCCTTCCAGCATCTCCTTAACTGTCCTGATGGATACAGGTAACTAGAGAAAAATTACAGATTATGTCCGATTTTAGATTCATTGGAAGTCTATACTGTGTAACTGAAGAAACTGTGTGTTCTGCTTTGACTAAAGGATGTGTGATTTCTAGCTGATCATAGGCACTAAACCACAGAGGTTTTATAGAAGTGCAAATATTCTAATTTACACCTTTCAGCTTTTTTGTATGATTTGAAACTTCTAGGATAATAATCTCTTGATTCTCACATCTCTTTGATCCAAAAGAACCATCATGGGTTATTATAACATGTGAACCACAGCAAAATGTTAAAGCATCTAGTACATTAGAAGTTAAGTCACCTCTGGGTTGAGGATAGGACCACTGAACAATCTTGGAAGAGCAATGGAATTCAACACAAGTACAGAATCGAAAGGATGCATGTGCTTCTGTAATGTAGAATAAGCTGAATGGGAGAAGCTCTATTAAAGTTGCTTATTTAAAGGAAAGCCTGGGATGGGCCTAAAATAGATACGCTGACTATGTGGTTTTGGAAGGGATGATCACAAAATGGAATAGTTCTTGTGTGGTGTCTATTAATTTGAAGAAACAAACTGATGGAGTAAGAACTTTAGAAGCTCTGAGAAAAGTAATTGGGTGTCTTTATGGGAAGCAGGCTTCAATTTGAGCAGAAAATTGAGTTCAAAGGAATGTATGTTGAAGCTCAAATGCCATCCATCTTTGTACCCCGTTTCCATATATTAGCCTCTTTTAGGGAAGCTACAACTATGCCTACTAAGTCATCAAACCTAAAAAGTTCCCACATAGGGATATCCCTAAGAATGCTTTTAAAAATCTAAACTAAATCATGAACCTTTTCAATGACAGATGAATCCATGCAGCTCTCATCAATTATCTTTAGGAGATAATCCCTGCTTTTTTTCAAATATTTCCTGCCTTCTTCTTGTTCTTCTGGTGACAGACCATCATTTTCAATCTCTTCAGCTTTCCTTTGGAAAATCTATCAAACCAAAAGAGACTGTCATTTTGTATGCCATTCGTAAAGAGGATAGAGAGATCTCATTTTGAAATTCATATTTACCAAAGCAAGATTCCAATACGCAACAACATTTTTAATAGCTTCAAATGCATGCATAGCATCATCTGTTTTTCCATCAACAGCATCCAAAATAGCAAATGCTATACGTGCTTCTTCTTGATATTCTTCAACCTGAGAAACCTAAAAAAAAACCAATTCGTTAGCTTTACCTGAACAATTTTTCAGTATACAAATGTTTTATAAATGTCAAATTATGGTAACTTGAAGATACCTAAAACAAAACAGTGTCAGAGTAACTAAACGTGTACAAGTAGTTCTAGACTTATGATTAGTTGACCAATCAAAGTTATGAGCTACCTGAAAAAGGAGACTTATGACCCCGATCCTTAGTTCTAAGACTGGATCCCCTTGTGGTCCCATGATCACAATTCAGGCACTCAAGCAAACAGTTATTTTCATTATCCTGACATCACCTAACCAGATTTTACAGTGATTTTGCTGAAAATCATCACTTCTAGTTTTCAGCAAAACCATACCATAGTGAAGAATGGGTTTGCTTAATGACCATGATGTTTGCTTCATGACTGCAGTGCTCGTTTTACAACTGCTCTGTTCACTTAACAATCACTGCGAAAAACATTTTGACCAATCTGTTTCATGACTGTTACAACTTACGACTGTAATAGGTAGGTTTCAGGACTAATGTAATACATGCAGAAGAATTATCAAACTTGTTTCTAATTAAGCAAAATGGACAGTTCTTCACTTCTAATTCATTCTTTAAATACAGGGGAGGGCAGTTCACTGTCACAAAGACCTTGAAATCATGCTCACTAACATTTGGCATAACAATACATAAATATCTGAATATATATCTGCCTTTTTTATCAACACCAAAAGTTTCATGTATAAAAAGCAGTGATATCAGTTTTGGGTAAACCATTAGTTAGTCTTGGAGGACACACTTACCAATACTCTACATTATCACAAACCTAAAATTTCCATAATACACAGGGATAATTTTTATACCAAATTTTTAATAAACTTCAAAAAATTCCTTATGGTTGTGAATTCTACATGGTTCTAGTACACCATTCCTTACTCAATTTAACTTTTTCAGATTATCCAGGAAAACTGAGAAACAATGATTGTAAGTGCTTTACGATGGGATAATAACTGAAATTCTATGCAGTATGATAATTTTGTGCACATGGGCAAGAAAGATATTTAGCTTCGAGTCCTAAAGTATAGAATGATCTTTGCTTATAGGATGGAAGGTAAACAGGTAAAGTTAGAAGTAGAAACTGACATAACATTAAAAAGGGGATCTGATGTAAGATGCCTAGCCCCCCCAAAATTCTTAATCTTGATTACCTGAATATCTTCACTATGAAAGTGTTTGAACAATGGGTCAATAGGTTCAGAAATACTCCTCTTTTTCTTTATTGTCTCAAGCATTGGCAAAACTTTCTTCCAATAATAAACACTTCGTCCAATGTATTCTCTCTGATCATAGAAAGAATTGAGATTGCAGCCCTATGGAGTAATACAGCATACATTATTCATTATTAGTTGTAATTCTGTTACCTAGCTCACATTTCTCATAACTTCTTAATTCTGTCCACATTGCAGAAATATATGTGAATTCTGCTCTTTTCAGTAATCATATGTACATCTCACTAGATATTTGTTGGAATCACTTTAAGTTATACTAAAACACAGTATCTATTACCTTTGTTACAATAATCTGAATTTACTGTATCAATCTAAACATCTGTGCATTTAAATCCATGAATTGTACAAATTTAAACAATAATTTTTACATTTGTTAAAAATGGTAGTAACCTACTTACTGTTTTAAGGAGACTTTTTGCCCAGTACACTATAAGAGATGGTTGAAGACCATGTTTTCCTAAGGCCCTGAGGATGTTCAATTCTTGTTGAACCAAAAGTCTTACTTTTGCTGCTGTTCCAGGTCTGAAAATTAATATTGATACAGAAAACATTTCAGCTGAGTAATATTTAAATTATTTTTTCTCTTTGATTAACAAGCCCACCCATTTTAAAATATAAATGAGAAATCAAAATAAATAAATAAAAATAAATAAATAAATCCAATAGCATAAATATATAAAAGGCAGGTTTCTCAACCATTTTTTAAAATTTATGATGCCAGACCAATAACAATAGCAATAGCACTTAAGTCTTATATATAGCTTCACAGTGCTTTACAACACTCTCTAAGCAATTTACAAATGTCAGCATATTGCCCCCAACAATCTGGATCTTCATTTTACTGGCCTCAGAAGGATGGATGGCTGAATCAACCTTGAGTTGGTCAGGATCAAACTTGCGGCAATAGGTAGTTAGCCTGCAATACTGCATTTTAACTACTGTGCAATACAAATCTAACATAAAATTTCTGATAAAATTAAGAACCCACTTGAATTGAACAATCTGAAAATAGTGAAGAAGCAAAATCAAATGTTGACCACTGAATAAAAGTTACTGTGGCATATCCACAAGAACATCTACTAGCCAGGCTACTTACACCGCTTGCTTATGAATGAGTGTATAAACTGCATCCCACCAGGCTCTTTGTCTTTCAGTACAAAGTTGCTTGCATATTGGTAGTGGCAGGAATCGAGGCTGATGTACAGTGTACTTAGTATTAAACTTCTCTTGTAATTGCAGGTGACTGGTAAAAATTACCCCAAGTAAAAATACCTGTTCATAAAATACAATGTTAAATTGTATTAAAAAAAACAGTATATGCTCATGATAGTTTAGTAAACTCAATATAGAAAACATTTTCTTACTTCAAGATCCAGCATACAGATGGACTCAGGAGCATTGGTTTCAAGTCTTGATGTCTCCTGGGGCAAATGGAAAAGCTGCTTTAGCCATTTACGAATGGCTGGCACAGCTGGTGCAGAATTCCATTGCAGACCAAGCCACGTGATGTGCTGGAGACTACCATCGTGTGCTCTAATGGCACCTATGGAAAAAAACACATGACTTCTGAAGAAATATGACACAACATAAGAATACAGGGATGAAAATAGTATTTTTATTTAAAACTACTTCTAATTGCAGTTTAATTAACTGTACCGTATGTATGTAGTATACATTAAAAAAAATAAAAATTCAAACCAAATACCTTACCTATATCATATCTAGCTAGTTCTACGCATTCTGGAGTCTGCGCACCAACATTTTTTATATCATCTGTGCTGAGGAATGAGTTCTCTTTAGAGGAAGCATCCCCAAAGAGAGCATAAAATAAAGTAGAGTGTCCACTCTCATTTGCAAATGACTCAACGACCTCTGTTAAAAAATCCTGTTTGCCATAGCTTAGGTTTAATAGCATATAGCCTGAAAAATAAAGAGACAGTGATTAATTACAATAGATTCTATTGCACCAAAAACTAATTAGAACTCTGTAACTTGAATTCAGAGACCTTAGTTTTAAATTTAAAATATGCTTAACATTAGTAAAGAATATAAGTCTAAAAATATCCCAAACAGAAATATGATGTATTCTCACTGAGGGAATAGACTATTCTCAAGATAATTAGATTTTTATCACTTTCTAAACCAATGAAATCACTTAATATTTAATTTATATTACCAGATTGGCTCTGTCGGTCACAGGCTAACATTTCCAACTTTTCTTGTTCAGCATGATCTCCTTTTATTAATTTTGACTTTGGTCTTGGAACCTGTTAGAAATTATAGACAAATATAGGGAATTCCTATGGCAGGAAAATATATTTTCTTTCCACAAACTTCAGATATTCTGGACAGTCATAAAACCTTACTATATTACAGGCTGAAAGCAGCACTCATTTTGATTGTCTCCTACAACTAATAGGTTTACTGGATACAGAATTATCTCAATCTCATAAAAAAACAACCACCCAGCACTTAGTACAATAAGGATTGTTTTTGCACTTGAATGTACAATATTTAAAAATTAAATGAAGAGAGCCTAAGGAAAGTTTAGAACATAGGGAATATAGAGGAAATATAAACCAAGACACACCTCCTGCGACAAATAAGAGAGACTCAAGAAAAATCCAAATAGATCCAAGGAGAGGAGAAATACAGATGAACCACACTCTTTTGTCTCTCATTCCATCATTCTCCCCTTAACATCCCCATTTAGGTTGCATTATCCTTCCGCAACCAGGAGATTCCTTTGCGATAGTGGTGAATATCAGTAGTCGGCTATAGGATGAGGCTGAAGGTTCATTCTCCGAGCTTGTGGGTTTGTTTCCTAATGTTTCGTTAACAGGCTAGATAACATCTTCAGCAGAATTTAGGGGATGTCAGTGTTCTTTTGCTTATAAGGGCTTTGTATGGTCAGTAGGTCTTGTGATGGGAGGGCGACATCAGGTGAGGGTTGCCAGCAAGATACAGGAAGAGGGCATTCTTTTTCTTATACCTTGCTGGTAAACTATTTCAAACTATTTCTGAAAAGCTATTTCCCATCGTTTCATCCTAGTCATTCTGCTTGGACACCAGAGTAGAATGTATGCCTCATCCTGAAGGAAGTTTACAAAGAGGCAATCAGGGAGAGAAAAAAAATCTCTTCACATTTCTAATTTTATCTCCAGAGAGGATGTGAATAAGAACATATTTCTTTAAGTCCTACTCTTAGTCCTACTCTTTTCAAACTGCTGTCTTTCTATTTCTGTATAAGAGAAATAATGGGCAGAGAAATGGGAATGGCAAAACTTTAAAGTTGTTGAAATATGCCTTTCTGTGTACTATATACACAGGCAATACATATCAATATACCAACTTGGAAAACAAAATGTATGCAAAAATAAGGACTGATTCAAGTTTCGTCCCCACCATTTCCAATACGTACAAACCATGTAAATGATCTGAACAGAGGGCTGTTTAAAACAAGTTTACCTGAAAAGCATGAAGGTAACACAAAGCTGCCAGTTCAGAAACAGCTCTCCATTGCATTTCACTTTCCTGGGCCATTTTCAGCAGCAGAGTTCCAGCATGCATATAGAAATGTCCTCTCATCTCCAGGAAAGTGACAGAAAGTTCATCACTTCCATCTGCATGTGATTTTACCAAATGAAGTGTATGATCAAAGCTACAAAAAAAACACCCCAAAAAACAGTAACAGGTAAAAATAGCATTTGCTCACATTACAAAAAATAAGTTGGTTCAACATTGCAAATATGTAGAGAAACATATGCAACTCCCCCCCCCCAAACAAACATGATAAAATATTTTACGTGATTGATAAAATATTAAGTGATTGATAAAATATTAAGACTGGACAAAAGGTCATTACTGAAGAGGCAGCATAGAAACACAATGCTTCTGGATCAAAAAGGGACAGAATTTGAAGACTTCTATATGATATGCAAAGTGAAGTACCTTTCAAGTGATTCTTTACTTTCTTTTACATTTCTAGCAGAAAGTTTCATTACTACCAGATTACAGTATGCCAGTAAAAGATCCCTTTGAATCTTTCTCCAACTAGTTTTATCTGATTCAGAGTCCTCTACAGATTCCAGATATTCCTACAGGAAATAATTCAAAGTAAGAAACAACATTGTAATACCATTTAAAGATCAGATTTTCATTACGTTACATTTCATTATGCAAAGACAGACCTTAGTTCACTCTGAATCAATTCAATAATATTTATATAAAGTAACTGGATACGTAGGTTATAGAAATTATTTTTTAAAGGGACAGCTAAACGCCAACTTTTGGAACTGTGCCTCACTACTCCATTTAAATGCCTAAGAAACAAAACTAAGGTCTGGGAAGAGTGTTATTCCCAACAGACTCATCTGAAACAAGGAATGCTAATATATCAGCCTCAATAGCTTAGGGTCAACCACAATGTATAGCTCATGGAAACAAATTCTAAGACAGGATAAAGTAAAATATCCTGGATCCCAAGCAATGCAAGCAGGAAAAAACTAGCCAGTAGACACATTCCACAAATGCTTCATAAATTCATTATTATTCAGTTTTAGAGCTGTTTTATGCTTTTGCTTCAAGCTATAAATTCAACCTTTTTTGCATAATGTTCTAGGGTAGACAGGCAATGGATGTTCCCCAGATATTTTATATTTCAGCTCCACAAATCTCTTACCATTGGGCACACTGTTTAGAATTGGCAGTTTTAAGTTCAAAACATCTTTAACCTACCAAGCCATTTATGAACTGAAATAACATCTGGGAATAACCATGAGATATCATTACCACAATAACAACTGTAGCTGTGTAAAACTAAGACTATCTTTATTTGCTTGCTCAAGCAAAAGCAAGAATGAATGCTAGAATATTTCCTACAGAATATTTTTTCAATATCTGTAAGAACACAAGTAAAACACCTTAAATGTTTGAACAACACAGGAACACCATTCCAAATTTGACCGTAAGGATATTTTCTTCTGTGCTTCCTGGCAATGTGCCACAGCATCTCCAAGCCTGTTATTTGACCGGTATAATTTTACTAATCTGATATTAACATATACATCATCTGGTCTAGTGTATAATTCTGTTTGAATCAAGTCAAAAAGTTGATTCCATCCATTTTCACTTGTACGATCCAAGAGACTTTCCTGTACCAAAGATAAAAAAGGTAGAGTTTTTGACATTTTTTAAAAGCATGACCATTTGAAAAATAAGTATCATTTTGGGGTTTTTTCCCCTAGAAAATGACAGTTAAAATATACTCATTTAAATATGTAGTTTTTAATACTGATTATAACATAAAAATGATTAAGGAATTTACTGCTGTTTGAAAAGGTATTATTGCTATGTAGCACTAGATTTGCTTTTCAAAATTAATAAAAAATCTCCCAACTATATAAGCAACTTTGATAAACCATTAGGTTATTGCCAGATTGGGGCTTATATAATGATGTCATGTTACACGCATATGTACAAAAAATTACCTTCAACCGGAAAATTGAAGGACTTCCAGGAAAAAGTTTGGCTGCTCTCTCAACCCAGTATTTTGCTCTTCCATCAATAATGTCAGTACTACACAACAGCTCTGCAATCTTCAATATAAGGTCTTTCTGTGTTGGATTCAATTCTACTGAACGCTAAAGCCCCAATTAAAATGAAGAAATATGTGTTCAATTAGATTTTAAAATATACACCAAGACATTAAAGAGATTAAACTGAAATATAAAAGGTAGAAAATATTAATACTGGACAGTAATTCTTCCTATGCAGTTTTTACATCATACTATAGTTTTACAAAAGAATTCCAAACAGTGGTACGCACTTTTCCAGGCCAAGAGTCATGTATAATCTACAAATGAAATATCAGTGGATGCATTTAGAAAGAGTAGACTGACCAGGAAAAAAATTTCTAGACTTAATTACTATTAACTCTGAGACCTGCAGTAACATTTGGGCAATTTATACACCATTGAGGAGCCACAAGATACAAATTTTCTAGGCTTGAGAAATACTGAACACTTAACAAATCTTTGATGAAATAAATACTAAACTCTTTAAAGCTTCATGTTTAAGCACAGCCACTTTAGGAAGCAGCACCTTTTATTGGGCATCAGGGATTAGAAAGGTATACTTAACAATTCTGTTACCATTAAATGAAATATTCAAAATATAGTTTATTATTTAAACATACTTTAACCACTAACAGTAATGTAGAAAAAGCATCAACTCATAATTTCTTACTTTATAACAGCCTACTGCTTTTTCAATATTATTTTCAGCTTCATACAGTTGTCCCAAGAATTTGTGTGCTTTCGGATCTCTTTCTTGAACACTGAGATATATAGATATATACCTTCAGAAAAACACAGCATGTTAACATTGTGGCAATTGATGACAAAATCAGATCAGTCAGGACAAATTATACCATTAGTTTTGTAATTTCTCTTTAAAGTAGGACTAGCAGCATTGAGGTTTATATAAGTCCAGTTATCCAAAAACACAGTACTTGATATTAAGCAATGTATATCATTAATTTTGCATATAGTAAAATGACAGCACCTTGGTAGGGCTACTGCACCATAAAATAAATTGAAAAGATGGAAACCCTCTTAGATCTTCAATAAAATCTTAAAAATACAAAGCCTTAATTTAATAGACTGATGGGAGTAAAGATGGATGTTCATTAGCCAAGTGGTTTTTTTTTAATGCCCAAAACACATTCACAGATAAAAACAGAAAAGGAATTCAAGTGGCAGCCAAAGGGCCAGCATGATACAAGATGGGCGGCAAATAAGTTTAATAAAATGAATAAATAAATGATACACAAACATTCAAGTGCCACTGCTGAAGATCTCTTTAGCAATCACAGATGCAACAAACTGACATGCCAATGACATGTTACAGCCATGTGAAAGATGAGGATCAAATCTAAGAAACTCTGGAGCCAAAATGAGCCCTAGTGTTACAGACCTGGGTGACCAGAAACCAGAGTTCCTTTAGAAGCAGTGAATCAGTCATTGGCATACAGCACACTAAGCATTAGGGAGTTTCAAAATGTAATACTCTAAAGACAGATCTTTTCCTGTTAAATATGAAGCCTCTAGAATCTAGTTTGCTTATGTGTTATTTTGAAGAATATTTAAACAAAAGTATTACCTTTTAGCAAGTTCATATTCCTTTGCTTCATAATACAGCTTAGCAAAAAAGAATCCTTTCATGGATTTCTAAGAAGAAACAAGTAGCTTCAATTAAAATATTGCTTTTGATTTAAAAAATGGAACATTCAGAATTCTATGCACATATTCCTATGGTATCGTACACATGTAGATTCTATAATAAGTAATTTAAGTTCACTCCTAAAAGGGTTGCATTCAGATATTTGAAAGAAATTACAAAAACATTTAGACTAAATGTTAATTTCTGTTCATTACTATGTCTTTTTAAAGTGTTTATATTGATCATATTTTCCTTTAAGAAGTTTATTTTTTATTAATCTTATTTAGCAGCAATTATCCACCATGTGAAAATGTGAACAGTCAGGTTTTCTGCTTCTTAAATATTAAATGTAAAAAGTCATATGAAAAGCTGTTTGTGGCTTCTCTACAAGCCCATATGAACAAAACTCAAACTGTAAATTCATGTATTCACCTCACTTAAGAGAACACTTACTTAAAGCATAAGATTTATCAAACTTGTACACCCAAGGTAGATAGACATTATTCAAACACTAAACAATCTAAACAGATAGGCACTAACAAAGAGTTACACATTTTTCTGTACTGTTTTTGCTGACATAAACTTGGATTTTACACGTTAACTCTGATATGTTATAATAACAAACCTCGAAAGCCTGTCATTTTCTCCTTTCCTCCCTATCAGAAAGTCAAGGCAAGACAATTCTGAGTTTCCTTCTCTCATTTTCCTGTTTATTCAGGCAAGTTCATGTTTTCTTAATGACTGCCACATACTTTCAAGAAAAGTATTAGGTTGCAACCACCTACCATGTTACTGTCTAAAAATTTTACATAAATATTTTATGCTTAAATAAGAACTTATGCTTTGAAGCATGACACCCCATTTTTAAAAAGTCAATGAAACAGTAAGAACAGATGGAATAGACAATTTAGTGATGCCAAGGATCACTGAACTTATAGATGAATGCCCTATTACCTACCTAGAATCTACTTGCAAACATTTTTAAAATGATAACTTTTGTGGGGCAAACTGCCTAATGCAAATCTGAAATGGAGAGAAGCATATCATCATTTGTTAATGAAAGGTGATACACCATTCCAATTCTCTAGCCATTATCATCACCTGACCTGTCCTGGTTAATGTCAACTCCAAGAGTCCCCCAGAGGTTGGGTCCCATTACAGAAGGTTGGTTGCAAAACTTTCTTATAGTATTTCTACCTTGTCTTACTTATGTCTCAAAAGAATTTCTAGATACTAATAAAAATGGCATAACATGAAGATGACATCTTCCAGCAGTTTAACGTTGCAAGTAAGATGCGCAGAGGATAAGGCAGACCTAAGCTAGTGGCCACAAAAAAAGACAACCGCTTTGCAGCATTGACTTTCTCAAGGCTAAAACTTCTGTAATCCTACATGCCCAAAGCCATTCTGAACGGCCACCACATTGGTATCATTAAAGTCCAGGCAAATCAACACAATGGCATTCTTCCCTTCACTCCTAGGAAAATCGCCCACTGGGATCATTTTAGTCCTTAATTAAAGCTGAGACTTAGTGAATTAGTGAAATTTTGCTTGGCTTTTTCTGGACTGCTGCTGCTGGTTTCTATTCGACAGATTTTCATATCAGATATACGAAGAGCCAACCGAGTTCAAAGCCCAACCATCAGAAACTTAAAATGTCGCAGTTGACTCCTCCTAACTTTAGCCCCGAAAAGACGTAGCATATGGGTCGCTTCCGCCCCGCCCCCCCACCTTCCGTTCCCCAAGGGGCGCAGCGTCCAATCTTCCGCGCACGTGTGGCACCACCTTCGTTAATTGGACAATTCGAAAAAAGCCGCCGAGAAATCCAATCAACGGCCGTTGTTGAACGTCTAGGAACGGGGGGGGGGCGGGAAGCATCCGCCCCCACGTAATTGCCTTCACTCACCTCCTTGGGCGAAGGAGCCGAGGCCTGCAAGGAGGAAACATAGCGGTCGATTTCCACCCTGGTGCGCCTCATCATGGTGGCGACCGATGGTAGCCCCGGCAGCGCCCAGACCGCAGGGTCTTTCTGGGCAGACGCGGCTGAGAAAAGGAGCCCAACTGAGCCGTAGCTAGACCGAAAGCAATCACCTCTTCCAGAATGGTGACGCCAACAGGCGCGCTAGCTTGCGCAGAACTAAATACCGCTGCTTACGTCAGCAGGATCGCGACGGAAAGAAGCCGGGAGGCAGCGGAAGTGACCTTCATAGGTGTCGCATTTCATAGAAATTTTTTAAAAAAGACTCTCATTTTCGTGCTGGCTAGGGAATTCTGGGAGTTGAAGTCCACATGTCTTAAAGTTGCTGAGATTGACGCTGACAGACATTTACCGCAGATTCTGGTGGGAGCGAGGTTTCCGTGTTTGGGAAGAATTAGGTTTGGAAACCATAGCGAAATCCAGGAAGTGGAAGAAAGCTATTTCGAAACATAAGGCAGTAAGGGAAAAAAATACTGCTTTCTACCTTCCTACACCCTGGAGAAATCTACCTATCTGGTCGCTAAGAGGCGACACTGGCTTGATAGGACAGAATTAGTACTGTACATTACGCAGCACTTACATATAGAGAGGCAAGGAAGGAAACGTAGGTAAAAAAGTAACGCTGCTGCAATTTTCCTTCGTATCTTTTATCCTATTGTCAGAAAATGGATATTTGAAGCCCACAAATTGGCATGGACGATATTTTCTTTTCCACCTATATTATATTATGGTACACCAGTTTTCTAATGAAATAATATTTTTATGTACTGTAATAAAACCTAGTCTAGCTACTTTTACAAGCTCTACTGTCTGTGCCTCACTTAACATAAATTAAAGGCAAATGTTAGATAATTTTTTATGGAACTTATTTGAGGTATTTGCAGAATAATTTTAAATTTTATAATTAACATTCCCGTTTTCTCACAATATTTCATCAGTCCTGTGAATATTAATGGGAGTTTTGTCTTCTTTCTGATAGGCTTTACCAGGAAGGCTTATATTGTCCAAGCTCTGGCCTCCTTCTTAGCAAAATTATTTTTTGTTAATGGTATTGTTGAAGGAAGAGTCTTCATCATGGTTCAGTCCAAGCTGGGAATAAACAACATGAGGACTGCTTTAGAAAGAAGGTTTATTTATTTATTTATTTATTTATTTATTTATTTATTCGGTTTATATACCGCCCTATTCCCAAAGGACTCAGGGCGGTTTACAAGGCAAAATTTAAAAACAATCCAATATAAAATTAAAATAAAATTAAATTAAGTCTAGCCGCAAAAATTAAATCACAATTTAAAAACATTAAACCCCTCAGTCCAGACCAGAAAGCTCAAAGAGCCAGGTTTTTAGGTCCTGGCGAAATGAACGAAGGTCGGGGGCAGTCCGGAGTTCCGTTGGCAGTTGATTCTATAGGGCAGGCGCGCCCACAGAGAACGCCCTCCCCCTGTGGATCGCCCGTCGGCAATCCTTGACCGGCAGTACCCTGAGGAGGCCCTCCCTGTGGGAGCGCACAGGACGATGGGAAATTGACGCTGGCAGCAGGTGTTCCCTTAGATAATCCGGGCCCATGCCATTTAGGGCTTTATAGGTCATCACCAGCACCTTGAATCTCACCCGGAGGGCAACCGGAAGCCAATGCAGCTCGCAGAGAAGAGGTGTTACATGGGAGTATTGGGAGACTCCCATCACAACTCGCGCGGCTGCATTCTGCAGTTTATTGAAGAAGAGAGCCAGATAGAAAGATGGATCTGGAAAAAAGAGAGAGCACATGTAGGGAGTGGGTTTTTATACTCTCTGGAGATTTTTGAGGTTGTTTCCTGTTCCTGTTTGAGGCTTTGTATTTCCTGTGTCATGTATTTTGATCTGAGTGAGTATGCCTTTTGGCATCTGTGAGTTAATCCTAATATGTCCTGTCTTACACTTTGGTGGGGAATGTAGATTTTAGGTCTTTGTCTTCTTAATCTCCTAGCTGGGGGCCTCCAACCTTCCTGGATTATTTACATTTCTACAGAACTGGTTTCTGCTTGGGGGAGACTTGGGGCTATTAAAGGCTTTTCTGGCTTTAAGATTCTTTTAGGAAATATATTTTTCTGCCCTTTTAATATTTCCTTCTCTGGGGGCGGGCTGACTTCCCACAGTATGGATAAAGAAATTGAATGCACTTATATTTGCAGAAGATCTGGGTGATAGCGATTCAGAGCTATATTCAGATCACATATAGTAATAACAATAGCACTTAGTGCTTTACAGCCCTCTCCAAGCGGTTTACAGAGTCAGCATATTACTCCCAACAAGCTGGGTCCTCATTTTACCAACCTTGGAAGGATAGAAAGCTGAGTCAACCTTGAGCTGGTGAGGATTGAACCCCTGGCAGTCAGCAGAATTAGCCTGCAATACTGCATTCTAACCACTGTGCCACCGTAGCTCTTATGTTGGCTAACCTAGGGATTGACCCTATGATAGGATATCTGGCCAACTTGGTAGGCCATGATTTCTCCTTTCCATCAGACTTGAGAAATAACAATCAGTAAAAGAATGTGAGAATAATGTTTAGGATTGTATCTGGCTCCTGCCCATTCTTGCATTGTTTGTTACTCTGAAGAGTATTGGAAATAGCACGAGTGCCATGGAAAAAGCTGAGAATTGACTGGTATCAATGGACATCAGTAAACTGGCAGCCTTTGTCACCTTTTTAACCCTTCTGTCAGGCATGCTTCTACTGAGCTCATTGGGTGGAGAGCACAGGCTTGCTAAACTCTGGCTCTGACCATAAAAAAAATTGCTATTGTCTCTGATATGTACCACAGTTCATGAAACTGCAGATATATTTCAGGCTGTCTTCAGTGATGAAGTTGTCCAGCCTCAGCCTTTGGACATGGCCCTCATTTTAGCATCAGTTATGTGTGGAAATGATGGCAAACGTTTACTTTTGGGAAAAGTAAATACCAAGGTATTTAAAATAATTTACTTGTCCAGTATATTGTCATCAAGAAACCTTTATTTTTGTCATTTGGCAAAAAACAACAACAACCCAACCATCAATATCTTGGTTTTAGGGTAGGTAGGCAGGTGAGATGCCTGATTAGGACATTATAAAGTAATCTTGAGTAATCAGATTTTTTGTCTTTCCCAATGCTATCCTTTTTGCCTAAAGACACATACGAACAAGCATATTTAAGTTTTAGTGGAGACAGATAAGTGCAAATGCAGTAGGTTGTTGCTGTGTGAAACACGGAACAGTTGGAGAAAGGATCTCTGGAGAAGGGAGGAACTGAGGAGTAAGCTGAATCAGAAAGAATGATGTGCAGAGTGGACTGGCTAGTGGGAAATGAGTGCATTTGGAAAGGACAGACTGGGAGACCATGAGGAAAGCTTGACCAATTGGAATTGGATTGGAATTCCAAGAAGTTCAAAAAGAAGTTATTTTTATCCACTTTCTCTGAATTAAAAGCAAGTCTAAAAGTGAAAGTACCATTAAGTTGTCTGAGTGTACCAAATCAGTGATAGGGAGCTCCAGTATGAATGAGGTAGTTAAAGCTCTATATGGAAATTCATTGTGTATAAATGAGTAATGTGTTAAGGACACTAGATATATTAGAAATCAGAAATTTAAAATATTTGCTGGAGAAGCACTGTAATCAAAAAACACCAAAGTAATTAAAGCTCTTGTTTTCTTTTCCCACCTACTGACATAGTTAATTACGAGTGACTGTAACTTGTAATTTGCTCAAGGTTTTCAAAGTGCATAAACTACGTTGTGTAGTTGAAAGCCATATTAACTGCATATAACAGAATACAGTAGCTCCTGGGCCAATAGATGATGGGAAAAAGGGGGTGGGGGAGAAACGGCACTGGGATACAACCCTGCTGCACTTCTCTTATTTTTTTCCAATAAATATCCATGTTTAATCTATATGCATTTTCATAGAAATACCATTGTAAATGTTATATAGAGGCTATCAACCTCCCACACTATCTAGTTCTTTCCACCACGTTAAAAACTAAAGGTAGATGAACATGTGCCATATAAAGGCACCTGGATGGTTCTTAAGTAATATCCAAACCAGATAGTGCAAAGTTAACTATTTATTCCCTCTGCCACAAAAGAATCCTTTCTGTAGGATAGAAAACCTGACTACTCCCAAGCCAGAATTCTTTCCCTGAAGATTTCTTCAATAGAAATATTTGCAAAATTTGTTTTTCCTTTTTCTCTATGTAAGTATCTCCTTATCAACTATCCTTAAGAGATCTATCTCCATGGGACTGATGTAAATGAATAAGGTAACTGACCACTACTAAAGTTGGTTATTTATTGTTGAACTTTGGTGATACAGCTTCGATGTGCTGGGGCAGTAGGTGTCCTTGGGTTTGTCCACCCCCACTATAGGGCGTTCTGGCTTTTACAATTCTCTACAGCAGGATGCTTTAATTATTGTTCACATTGTAGAAATTAAAGCTAATAGGATTGAGTTTTATGCTTTAATCTCTTTAAATACTTGATATTGGGTAGATACGTTATATTATTTAGCATTAAGATTTTTTTATACTGTAAGATTTTTAAACTTCACAGTTGTAAAATTCCAAATAGTTTATTAGAATATATATTGTACTTTGGAATTCAGATTTTTTTTAACAAAAACTGTAATCTACATTGTTACTCATAGGTAAATCCATTTGAGTTCAAAGTATTTATTTTAGATAAATGGATTATTATGAGCCTAAGCACCACTGAACTCAAAGGAGTTTATCTCCAAGTACTTAATATTGTAATATTCATCTAGGTCCTGTCTAAGTGTAAATAACCAATGACTGTTGCAATATTGTTTGATTCATTAATACAATATATGTCTATAACTGAAATGTGTTCAGGTTTTATTTCATTTAAATTTAAAAATAAGTGAGCTGAAGAGGGGAAGGAAATGTGCTTTGCACCCTTAATACTTTCCATTATTTTAAACAAAGTTCAAAATGTTTAGTATATGGCATTTCCTAGAGTATAAGGCATATATTTTCTAATAAAATAATATGAGTAAATATTTTAATTAATATTGTAAATATACAGCATAATTAAGGCACAGTGAAATAAAATACCAAAAGATCCAAGAAAAAATTCTTACAAAATTCAAGTAGGTGAACTCTGTTCACGCAGAAATATGTTGGCATCTCACACTTTGGGCTTCAGCCTCAACAGAATCTAAAAGCATTCACTGCAGCTCTCAAACAACTACAGTTATCAGAAACTTTCTGAACAAATCATTTCTGCATTTGTGATAGTTTGGGCTAAGATTTGATTACAATTCACCCCCAATGTGACTACTTTTTTTTTTTTTAAAAAAGATCTCAATAATTTAAATTCTTTCTGTTGAGCTAGCAGGCAGAATCAACAAGATGCCCTGACAGAATATAAACTCTTCTTAAATCTTGAGAATATTTGCTTATATTATTGCCATTTTCCTTAGGACAGTAATATAATATTGGAAAACCATTCTTTTATCAATTCATAAGTTGAGATTAAACAAGAACTCATTGCCTACAAAAAAAATCTGTAGTCTTTTGTCTCACAATTTTCAACACCAGAGTTGACAGTTTAGAATCAAAGGAAAACATCTCCTTTCCTTTGATTCTAAATAATATGAATTATAAAACTTATTAGATAAAATATGCTTCAAAGCCATCACACAAGTCTGATTTTTTGAAAAATTACCCCCATCTGTATTGGTAAATACTATGGCCATGAACCCATGATTTTTTCTAATATTTTTCTATATACTTAACCATGTAATCCTATATCTGTCTACAGAGCTGAGAGCTGTTCAGTTGAATGGGATTTACAGGTTAGTGTTTATAAATTCCCAGCCTTAAGTTTTACTTTATAGGGCTGGTTGAAAATTCTGGAAATTAAAAGCTCAGCACATTTTGAAGATTCTAGGTAAGACGAGGCTGTGCTAAATTATGTTCATTTGAGATCAGCACCAGTGGCCCAATAAACTGATCTCTATTGCAATTGAAAGGCTATGTTTTAATCTTCCACTTATGACTGAGTTATCTAAAAATTATATAAACATAGAATGCATAATTTAAAGGATACATATAGCATTACATAAGACATTAAAGATTTTATAGCAAGGTATAATATTAAGCTAGTCATGCAAAGGGATTTTTTAAGAGCATAGATTTCATAAACACAGTGAAAATAAATGGGAATATGAATCTCATTTTCTTAATTTTGCATAGCTAGATTAAATATATTATTTCCTTCCTAGAGTTTCAGCCAATTTCTTCAGTCTCTTCTTGAGCTCCAGTGGGAACTTCTCATAGCACTTCTTACAGACAGGCTTCATATCAAATTCCACAAATTTATTTCTGGGAAAAAAATGTTGAAAATTAACCTCCACAATACAAATTAATATTCACAATTCACCATAAGTTAGCCTTATTTTCTTTTACAATTTTAAAAACACAATGAATCCTCAAAAAATTCTGTTTAAATCAGGAGCAGAACTTTATAGAATCTGAAACTTGGCCAACATCTGTCAGAAAACGCATTCCAATAAATCTCTCCATCCTATTTAAACTAGAGTAAGAATAGTTTTATTTTTTTCAAGAAAACCACCCTACCTCAGCATAAGTATCACATTTAATTTCTGGCACAATTCTCTTCACCACCATGTCTTCCAACATGATATACAGAAAAAATAAACTTTTCTCTGACTCTTCCTCAGTGTCATAACTTTTGCCATCTTGATGTTTTGGAACCAGGAAAAATCCTGAGAAGCATTGACTCCTTCAGCCAACTGCTATGGGTGGAAGATGAGCATTTCAGGCATCTAATTAGAACTTCCAACTGTTTGGAACAGCTGCTAACAGGAAGGACACATCAAAGAACTATAGATCAATGAAATCAGCTGCCAAAAACAAACTCGGTAATGCTTGGTCATCCTTGGCAGCTGATGAAAGGAGAGAACTGACCGGTTGTAGCAGAGTTTAGCTAATTTATGCCCTGCTTCCCAAAGTTATTGAAAATTCTCATAGTGCAGCAAAAGTCTATTGATAGGAAATGCATTGAGAAGTTTTGCAGAGACATCTGTGGCATGAATGAAAGCAGCTTTGCTTTCTATTATTTTGATGAATGCATTGGATTCTGGAGATACCACTGCAACTTAGAGAAAAGATTGGTATTTAGAAGGCTGATAGTTCCCCATCTCTATTCTAATTTTTCTTTAGGTGCTTTCACGCTTAATTTTTGAGTGGGTGCTTCTCAGTATAATCCTCTTGAACATGCTGGGATAAACCTATGCAAAAAAACCTAGCACAGCTCCACAATCAAAACATTGTATACAGATCTAGAAGTTAAAACTTGTAGCTTCTTTGTACTAGTGTTTGCACAAGAAAGTGGCTTTTTAAAATGATTTTAAAACTGTACCCTACTGTGCAGCCATGTATGAAATAGAGAGCTACAAGCTTCAGATAATGTCTAACCAAAGTTTCTCTTCAAGGAGGAATGGTTTCTCATCTCTTAACATCAGCGTATAGAATTATATGGACAGTGAGAGTAAAGGTTCATTCTCCAAGCTTGTGGGTTGGTTTACAAACTTTCATTACCAGTCTAGGTAACATCTTCAGCAGAATTTAAGGGATGACAGTGTCAGTGTTCTTCTGTTTATACGGGCTTCAGGTGTGGGTGTGTCTTGTGATGGGTCAGGTGTGAGTCATCAGAGAGGCTTGCAATGCGTCTTGTGATGGGGAGGGTACATCAGGTCAGGGTCATCGGAAGGTGAACTGTTGGGAAGGAGGGCTTGTGTGGGTTGGCTATTGGGGTTAATTTGGATCCTGAGTGTTCGTAGGCTGATTGTAGGTCGAAGTGTCTGTTGACGGAGTGCCAGGCTTCGATGAACTCATGAGCATGGCAGGTGGGTAGTGTGGCCAATAATTTTTGTGTTGTTTCAATCAAACTGATGTTTGGTGTCAGTGTGGGTAGAGATTAAGGATTTGGGATTGTGGTGTTTGTTCCTGGTTTTAATTGATGGGATGTTGGTTCCACAGGGAATTCGTTGCAATGGTTGATTCTGTAGATTACATTGTTTATTTCTTTCTTCTGTATGCTGTCTTTGGTTCTGGATAATTCCTGGCGGAGTGTGGCTGTGGGTTTGTGGGCTATTACTATTCCTAGAGGTTGGAGAATTCTGGCTATTTCTGATAACCCTTTTGTGTATGGTAGGGTTAGTTTTTACATGGTAGTTGGCTGTGTGATGTGGTTTGGGGCTGTGTGTTGGAATACAAAGTTTTTTGGATAGCTGTTAAGGAGAAAGAGGTCAAGCAGTTTTCTCTTCTGCTTTTCTTGGCGGAAGACCATCACAAAACCCTTACTTGACATACTTACACCTGAAGTCCTTATAAACAGAAAAACACGAACAATGACATCCCCTAAATTCTGCTGAAGATGTTACCTAGCCTGGTAATGAAACACGAGGAAACCAATCCACAAACCTGGAGAATAAACCTTCACCCTTATTCTACACCTGAGTTACAGATATTCGCCATTATATGGGTAGTGTTAATGGATGACATATACAATGACTTTACACATCTGTGATTATATAACATAATAATAGATCTACATGGTAAAAGGCTAACTTTCAGTTGGAGCATATATGCTATTAATGCTTTTTCAAAGAGCTTTTTGCCTATAACTCTCTTACGTTAAAAAAGACATGTATTAAGTTAATACGTTACACATTTTCTCAATAGATTTGTTCTGAATGAATGCTTGCAACTGATGAATTTCAGCCAATAGTTTCATGACTGCAAGGTAAATGATGTTTTGGGGACCCAGCAAAAGGTTTCACGTAGCTATTTTACCTTTTCCTCAACTGATATGGAACAAATTAGGTTGGGATGCAGCAGAAATTACAGGAATATCACAAATTAAAATACAAAATTTTACACACACATACACCTCCAACGAATGATGCAAAGCAAAAAAACAAACTTATCTGGAAGAATCCATTTTCTATATAATCTCCACATGAATTACAAAATATAATCTGATTTAGCAGAAAGAAGTACATCCTGCACCTGCAGAAAAGCATTTCTCAATCGAGGACTCTTCTTGGGGCAAACTGCTGAGGTGGGGGATGAGGGAGGAAAAGGCAAGTCTGATCACAGGGAACCGGACCTATCAGTCTAGGCCTGGGGCTGAATGTCTTGAAATCCATCATTTAGATATTTAAAAACACAGTTTTGCGCACCATAAGAAAAGTAGAATAAAGAAAACATTTTCACAAACTAACCAAAGAAAGGAAGGAGCACAGTTGGTGAAAGGTAGAAATGAAAGCTTTACAGACAGACAGGCTTTTTCTTTTTATGTTTATCCTTATCCTTGGCTTCACGCTCCCGTCTGGCAAGTCGCCGTTTAAATTCTTCTGGCATTTTTTCATAACAGTGTCTGCAGACAGGTTTGAGATCGATTTCAACAAATTTGTCCCTTTCAGGTTGAGCAAAGAAGGAATGGAGGAGAGAACAAGAAAGAATCAAGATACAAGTAAAGTAGAAAGAATTCTGCAGAAAAATAGAAATAAAAAGAAAGTAGTGAATATGCTCGTAGAAAAAGATATCCTTGTTATTTTCCATGGACTGTATTATTATGAAATACTCTTAAGCTTAAAAAGTGCATTCCACCACGGAGTACAAGTCTAAGATTTTAAGGGCAGCTCTTCTAGACAGAGTTCTCGACTCACGACCATTCATTTAGTGGCATCTCAAAGCTACAGCCGAACTAGAAAAAGTGACTTATGACCAGTCCTTGCACAGCATCCCCACAATAACATGATCATGGTTCAAGCACCTGGCAACTGGTATGTAGTTACATCAGGCTCCAAAAACCAAGAAAGACACAGTGTTACTTCTAAGCAGTTTCCTTTATTGTTCCTCATCTATAAAAATCTCGCCAAACTAGACACACCATTAAAGATATACTCTGGGACCTTCTAGGGAGGAGCTATCTTGATCCATTTTCTCCCAACCAAATGGAAGCTAGATTTGATTAAAAACTGTGTAATCCATGTAATGACCATGATCATAAAATCAGGTACATGTCAACAACTGCATTACTCAGCAACGGAAGTTCCAGACTCAACTGTGGTCTTATATCAAGGACTACCTGTGTTTCTAAAGACAAAATATATACTCCAAATCAGGGTATTTAATAATTTTTTTTAAAATGATTTTTTTTAACTTAAATTGGATTTTTTTAATTTTATAAAATTTATTTTAATAAAATGCTTTCGGAGTAAAAATCTAAAGATAGTTTTCTATTTAAGATAAATTAATAATTTAGTTTATTCAGCATGAAATGGAGCTTAGTTATGTAGCACAAGACTGTATATTCTGCAATATTTACATTTTTGGTAAACTCATTCAGTGAATCCAATCTCTGCAAGCTGAGATAACATGCACTGCATCGATGCATTCACACAATTACACAGTAACGATGAGATAAATCATAAAACAAAGTTCAGGAATATTCCTTTATCCCATTGTTTTGCAAATCTATGTACAATACAAACTATGATTCTTTGAAGAGAATTGATCTGTACCAGGCTCTAAGTGTTTTAATTAAATAAAAGAATTTGAGTAGTTCTCCAACTATGTGTGTTAACCTATTAACCTAAAATCGGTTCTGATATCGCTGTTTTACTAACCTGACAGCTTATTATTCTAAATAGGAAACCTTCATTTTGTTAGCAAATAATATTAAGGATTCTATCTACTGGCAAGAATGAGTCCTTACATTTAAAGAGCACCTGTCATTTCAGATCCATCATGGCAGCACTGTTAGCGGGCATTTACTCCCCTGCTGCCCGCCACGTCCCTCACGTTGTTGTGTCACTGCCATATCACCAGCCGTCCCATTAAAGTGAATGGGACTGTCGGTGAGTCAACAGCGGATCAGAGGAGCCGCTGTGGGACAGAGATGACAATTGCTCCTTAAAAATCATGATTCAAAATGAGTTGATTTAAATCACCCCTTTTTACTATGATTTAAATCGTGATTTAAATTGACTTGATTTAAATCAAATCCACCCTGCCCCAAATGCACTCCAGATATTCTAGAAACGGGGGGGGGGGGGATACTTTGAACCTCGTCTTAAAGAGCAACCTGAACAACTCATTAAATTTACAGTTGCTGTGTCCTGAACTGTTCAACTGTGCTGTTGAACTTCTTTGACTTCTATCCAGCTGCAAAGTCAATAGAAATTTATAGTAATCTGTCCTCTACGTGGAACCACAACAGCTTTCTACTTATTCTGTTCCACAAAAATGTAAAGCAAACAATATAAGCTCCTGAACAAAGTAAGCACTGATGAAAGACGACAGCATTAAAGAACATAAACTGGCTTCTGTCTTGTTTGGACAAGGCCCTGGTGTGCCTCCTCTCTTCCTCAAGACTTGCTGCAACAATCATAAATATTTTCCAAAGGAATCCTCAATTTACAAGTCACATCTTCAATTCTACGATTATCTCCCCAGCGATTATACTTACTTCAGTGTTAACTTGGTGTTACAAGTAGAACATGCAAAGCAGTTTACACACCATGCTTTATTCAAGGCAGAGACAACTACAAAAGAGAAAAGAAAAGACAAGATGAATCCAAAGTCAGCAACAAAACTGACTGCATTTATTATCATACATTCATAGCCTGTGTCATGGAACTAATATTGAAATTGACAAATACAAGTTTGTCCAAATCATCACGTATAGTCTAACATTACAGATTTCCATGGCAAAATTTACTATTTGCATAGGCAAAATTATTGATCCTGTGATGATGGGCACTTGTTTAGCATGTCAACATAATCATACTTAGCCCTTATATCAGGACACATTACATGTTGATATGGTGAATCAATAGCTGTAAGCCTCACCTTGAATGGCTAGTGGGAAAGGATTACAGAGCTAGCAGTTCAAAATTTTGAACAGCACTATAGCTTGTTTATTCTTGTCCTAAATGCTCTCATTCCAGGCTAAATTCAGCAACTGGTATCACAGAACAGCTGACAGAGCCAGAACAGATGTCTGTTACAGGCAGTTCTGCCTGCAGCCCAGACATGGTAAGTAGTTATTTGTTCTGCTGTTGCCACCCAGTGTAAAATATAGGGATTAAACCTGGCTTCCCTTACAGTATCTTGTAACTGAAGTCCTTCCCAAGTGTTCACCAAACTGATTCTAAACATATGAAAATTGACTGAAGACTTGCCTTTATATACTACATTTGTTATCAGTCAAAAACAAGCATGCAGGATTTACAGTTTTTAAATATTCAATTTTAGGGAAATCTTTCTACATTGTATTCTGTAGTAGAAAAGTCTACAACACCCTGTAGAATGATTCAAGAAGGGTAATTTCCAGGCCTTATTATTGATGATATCTGAATTTTCCCCAAATTAGATGACCACACTGAAGACATTACAAATTCTAACTCAGCACCTAGTAGGTGTCCTGAATTTTTCAGCACAAATATGGTGGGCCTACTGAAACTACCACACTATTGTATGTCTGTAAGATATTCAAGATGAAGTATTATATTAGATAAGCAAAATATTGTAATTCATTTATTAAAAATCACTATTTAGTATAAATCACAAAAAAATGGTCCAAAGGTACAACTTCAAGATTATGAAACCTCTGTAGTCACATCTAAACAACTAAGCCAAGTGTCTAAAATGATTTTCTATAATCTTGCCCTGGAGGTCTGAGAAAAATTCTCTTCCAGTTTTGCTCGAGAAAAAAAGGTCCCATCAATGCATTGGGCATTTCTGATCAGCAGTGGTCTGAACTAAAAAAAAAGCCTAAGAACACAATTAACATTCTCTTGATAGCAATAGCACTTAGATTTATATGCTGCTTCATAGTGCTTTACAGCCCTCTCTAAGCGATTTACAGAGTCGGCATACTGCCCCCCACTAATCTGGGTCCTCATTTTACTGAACTCAAAAGGATGGAAGGCTGAGTTAACCTTGAGCCGGTGAAAATCGAACTGCTAAAGTGCAGGCAGCAAGCAGTCAGCAGAAGTAGCTTGCAGTACTGCATTCTAACCATGGAAACAACCTTACTTTTCCCAAATTCTGTCTGTTTTTACTATATTTAAGGCTAAGAGTATCCAAAGAACCCCAGATTTCCCTAGAATATGGTTTTAAGAGCCCTGATGAAGATAAGTATGTCCATTTACATTTATCTCAGTAATATTATCCTTTTCCTTGCAACAAGAATTGGCTGGCTGGCTTGTTGCCTGAGCCTGACATGGTGGGCTGAGTAACAATAACTGGCCCAAGGACACTCAACCAGCTTTCGCTGCCTAAAACAGATTAGGACTCAGTCTCCCAAGATTAAGCTGGCTCTCTGATCCTGTTAACCATTGCGCTACAACTATTCTGATTAAAAGGCAATTTATGGATATGTTTGATTGAAAGGGGAAAAAAAGCTACGTCTGAAAGATCCATCCAGAGCTGCATTAAGGCATTAAGCCTTGAAGGCTCTAGACACATTTATATTGTTGTTGTAATTATTATCTTGGTTGCAGTAATAATCCATATGCTTAGGATCATAAAGATGTTCCCTGGACTTACATTCATTAATAAGTCACATGGAATAAGTGTCAGCAACAACATGCATAAAAATTTGTAATATTATCCTAGATAGGTTTAATTTTAAGATGCACAAATTTTGATTGTTTTACTTTCATATTTTCATATCATAAATTCATACCATACATTTTCACAGGGTCAAAACTTTTGAAGATTATCAGGCATTGTGGCTATATGATTAATGGATAATACAGATGTGTATCCACTGAGGGAATGGACTGTGTATCATTTGTTTAAATATACAAAAATAAAATACATTAAATGCTTTCAGGCCCATGTTCAGCATCTCGGATATTTCATAATTATAGTATTTGGGAGTATTTTACTTTGAAATGAATGTTTTAATGATGAGAAAAGTACAGGTAGTCCTCGACTAACAACAATTCATTTAGTGACCATTCAAAGTTACAACAGCACTAAAAATGTGACTTATGACCATTTTTCACACTTATGACTGTTGCAGCATCCCCATGCTCGCATGATCAAAATTCAGCCCCTTAGCAAAGGGGAAGCCAGAATCATTTAACAACTGTGTCACTAATATAACAACTGCAGTGATTCACTTAATAACTGTGATAAGAAAGGTTGTAAAATAGGACAAAATTCACAGTAGGGAATGGCGGCAGGTGTACGAACAGAGGGCCGTATCGACACCCGGGAGGGCATCTCCGCTACTTACAAGCGGTGAGGCGCTCCAACCCTCTGTGTTCGGCCCGAGGTTCCGGGAGCGGGGATGTGCAGCCACCTGAGCTCCGGCTGGTGTACTTGAATGCCAGGTCTGGTTGAGGGTGAGCATGCGGACCTGGCTTGCATCACGGAGACTTGGTTGGGCCCAGAGGGTGGTATCCCCCTGGTTGATCTTTGCCCACCAGGTTTCTGGGTGCTGCACCAGCCTCGGGCTCAGGGTAGGGGCGGGAGAGTGGCGGTAATTATGAGGGAGACCTTGTGTCCGCAAGAGGCCACCGTTCTTCAGATAGTTGGGTGTGAGTCTCTCCTCCTGAGATGTGGTCCTAGGGCGCAGTTGGGCTTGCTGCTGGTGTACCTTTCGCCTAGTCGCGCAGCAGCAGCCCTGCCTGAGCTTCTCGATACCCTCTTGGGGCTGGTGATTGAGTTCCCAAAGCTTATGGTTTTGGGTGACTTCAATCTACCATCCCTGGGAGGATCCTCTGAGTTAGCTCGGGACTTCATGGCTTCCATGACGGCCATGAACCTGACGCAAGTAATTGATGGACTGACTCATGTGGGAGGCCACACCCTTGATTTGGTTTTTCTATCCGGACGGTGGTTAGATGATCTTGGTGGGGGCTCTCCAATTGTTATGCCCCTGTCATGGACCGATCATCATCTCCTGCGGCTGGTCTTCCGTTTTGCCGCTCCTCACCGTGGGTGTATTGAACCAACTAGATGGTTCCGCCCCAGGCGCTTAATGGACCCTGAAAGGTTCCAGGCAGCGCTGGGGTCCCCACCTGCCTCCTCTGCTCACAGCTCGGCAGATGCCTTAGTGGAAGCCTGGGAAAGGACAGCCACGGAGGCACTTGACCGAGTTGTACCCTTGCGGCCCCTGACCCGGTGCAGATCCCAGCGGGCTCCATGGTTTTCTGCGGAGCTCCGGGAGATGAAGCGTCGGAGACGGGGCCTAGAGAGCTGTTGGAGATCCAGCCGATCTGAATCCGACCGATTGCGACTAAGAACCTATATTAGGTCTTATCTCGCGGCGATAAGGGTGGCGAGGTCTAATCACTTCGCTACCCTTATCGCGTCCGCAGATAATCGCCTGGCCGCCCTGTTTAGGGTGACCCGCTCCCTCCTTAATCAGGAGGTGAGGGAGGAACCCTTGCAGGGACGTGCTGAGGAGTTCAGTCAACATCTGTCAGACAAAATCGCTCGGATTCGTACCGGTTTGGACTCCGACTGGGCAGAGTCTGACGATCAGGACACGGGTGGTCTTGTCAATGTTATCTGGGAGGAGTTTGATCCTGTGACTCCAGAGGAAGTGGACAGGATTATGGGGAGGCTGAGCTCCACCACGTGTTTATTGGACCCGTGCCCTTCCTGGCTGGTTTATGCGGCCCGGGAGGGGACACGAGGCTGGTTCCAGGCGGTTATATCTGCATCTTTGAGTGAGGGTAGTTTTCCCGCCGTCTTGAAGGAGGCGGTGGTGAGACCTCTCCTCAAGAAGCCTGCCTTGGACCCAGCTGTGTTAAATAACTTTTGTCCGGTCTCCAACCTTCGCTTTCTTGCGAAGGTTGTTGAGAGCGTGGTGGCGCACCAGCTCCCTCTGGTTCTGGATGAAGCGGATTATCTAGACCCGTACCAGTTGGCCTTCAGGCCCGGGTACAGCACAGAGACGGCATTGGTCGCTCTGGTGAATGATCTCTGGAGGGCTCGGGACAGGGGATATTCCTCTGTCCTAGTCCTATTAGACCTCTCAGCGGCTTTCGATACCATCGACCATGGTATCCTGCTGCGGCGTCTCAGGGGATTGGGAGTGGGAGGCACGGTTCTTCAGTGGTTCTCCTCCTATCTCCTGGGACGTTCGCAGTCGGTGTTGGCAGGGGGACAGAGGTCGACCTCGAGGCCTCTCGCTTGTGGAGTTCCTCAGGGGTCGGTCCTCTCGCCTCTCCTGTTCAACATCTATATGAAGCCGCTGGGTGAGATCATTCGTGGTTTTGGAGTTGGGTATCATCAGTATGCTGATGATACCCAGCTTTTCATTTCGACCCCAAACCACCCCAGTGATGCCCTCGACGTGATGTCCCGTTGCCTGGAGGCGGTTCGGGTCTGGATGGGGAGGAACAGGCTTCGACTCAACCCTGACAAGACTGAGTGGCTGTGCGTACCGGCATCTCGGGATATTCAGAATATTCCATCTCTTTCTATGGGGGGTGTTATTAACCCCCCCGTAGATAGGGCTTGCAACTTGGGAGTCCTCCTAGATTCACAGCTTTCTTTAGAAGACCATATAGCAAAGGTGACTAGGGGGGCCTTCACCCAGGTTCGCCTGGTGCGCCAGTTGCGGCCCTATCTAGACCGGGAGGCCTTGCGCACGGTCACTCATGCGCTCGTGACCTCTCGTTTGGACTACTGCAATGCTCTCTACATGGGGCTGCCCTTGAGGACCACTCGGAGGCTCCAACTGGTACAGAATGCAGCCGCAAGAGTTGTGTTGGGAGTTTCCCGATACTCCCATGTTACACCCTTGCTCCGCGAGCTGCATTGGCTCCCAGTTGTCTTCTGTGTGAGAGTCAAGGTGCTGGTAATGACCTACAAAGGCCTTCATGGCATGGGTCCGGAATACCTCAGGGAGCACCTGCGGCCGGCATCAACTTCCCTCCGCCCAGTGCGCTCCCACAGAGAGGGCCTCCTCAGGGTGCCACCGGTCAAAGAATGTCGACTGGTGGCTCCCAGGGGGAGGGCGTTCTCTGTGGGCACGCCGGATTTATGGAACTATCTTCCGGTTGAGCTCCGGATGGCGCCCGACCTTCGCTCCTTCCGGCGCGATCTAAAGACCTACCTGTTTGAACAAGCCGGCCTGGCCTGATGGGTGATGGGTTTGGGTTTTATTGCTTTTTATGTATTTTAACTTATTGTTATAGTTTTTGGGCATCTTGTTTAATCTCTTTTAATTTTTGTATTCTTGTCTTTTAACATGTATTGCCCTGTTCACCGCCCCGAGTCCTTCGGGAGAAGGGCGGTATACAAAAAAAATAACAAAAAAAATAACATAACAAACTTAGCAAACGTCTCACTTAGCAACAGAAATTTTGGGCTCAGTTGTGGTTGTAAATCGAGGAATAACTTCATATCCATGGAAACTCACCATCACCTTCAATCACCCGGTTACAATGGAAACACACATCACCAAAGAGCTGTGGAAATGGAAAGTATAAGTCCCAGTTAGAATTTATATTAGAAATAAAATTAGCAATGCAACACATTAAAAACATTTGTGGGAAAGGTTGTAGAGAAAATCATTGGATGGCAGCTAGACAATTTTAAAGGAAACGGATTATCTGGAGTTGTATCTGTTGAGCTTCAGGCTGGGATAGAGTAGGGAGACAACAATGGTTGCTATCAAGGATCTTTGATGGGGCTGCAACGGTGTGTGTGTGCATTCATCCTGGTGCTCCTTGATCTCTCAGACTTTTGACACTGTCAACCACTGTTGATAAGAGGGAGAAATCACACCCATGATCCTTCAGGTGTAGAATGTCCCAAGGTTTGATATTAACCACCACCCCCTTTGTTTTTAACATGTATATGCTATCTTGGGGCTTATTTGGGTTTCTGGTCATTGTAGGCATATATCAGCCTTATTTCTTATGAACTGCAGTTTTAGACTTAAGGTATTAAGAGTCCCTGGATGAGATTTAAAACACAAAATACAAGATGCAACCATACCTGATTATAATGGGTTTCACAATATGCCAGCCCCTTCCTTTCATAATGACGATGTCCCAGGAATGGTTTCTCACACTTGGCACAAACAAAATGCTATGGCGTAAAAGGAATAACCTTTACTTTTAAATAAAATAATTTTCCACAAAGCATCAGTCTCTATGTAAACATTAAGATATCAAATTAAACTTTGCGGGAGCAAACTATAGGAAGACTGGCCTTCCTCTTACTTGTGTAACAACAAAAAAATCCCACTAGCTTAGCATCTGTCTTCTTACACCCTGGTTTTGAAAGGCTACTTTCTAAGATTTCCAAGGCAAATTTTGAAGTTTTAATTAATGGTTTAAAAAGTGTTCCTATGCCTAACTTACACTGACTTAGTGAAGATTTCTAGAGGAAACTTTACAATATTATGTGAATCTAATTTAGAAGAAAGTTATTCATAAGTCCTTTTTTTCGTGAAGACATTTGAGCAGAGATTGGACAAACACCCACGTGGATTCTGTAATGGTAACAGGACCATAGGCCTATGCAGTGCATTGAATTAGCCCAAAGGATCTCCAAGAGTCTTCCATGTACTTTATAAGAAGTAAAAATGCAGCACATATCTACAATCTGGAAATAATTGGCTCTCTTTCGCTTTTCATTCTCCTGAATTCACATTGTTATAAACAATGGTGTGATCCAGAAATTCATATTGATCTGATCAAAACAGAATCTGTTGTATGCAATCCTTTGTATAAAACTCTGTCTATGAATACATAATGTTCTCTGAGATTTGCCCTTTGTCTTAGCTTAATACCACAACTGAGTGTACGATGGGAAATTAAATAATAATTTTATAATACTAGAAAAGTCACGTTATTTTAAAAATACTAACAGGAGATAAAAGCATATGTACTTGAAACTAGTCACTCAGATTTCAAATACATGCAAATCTCTTTGTTTTACCAATGTTTAAAATCAGGCTGTTTCTCTTACACCAGTTCACCAAACCCTCAACCTCCTTGCGGTAAGCACCCTCTCTGTCATTTTGAATAAAGCCCACTACTGTTGTATCATCTGCATACTTCACAATATAGTTTTACTATCAGAATATTCTTTTTTTTTCTTTCAGTTCAGGAAGTCAAACATTTCCATTCTTACAATGGAAAAGCTTATGGATTAGATCATTATAAAGGCTCCTCGCTATAAAATGACACAGTGTTTATTAAATGTTTTGAAGACTCTTCTTGAATCTTCCAGGTTGAAAATACCTATAAATACACTAACAGAGAAACAAAAAGCTTACCTCAACATGCCACTGCTTGCCCATAGCATTTACCACTCGGCCTTCGATTGGTCTCCTGCATGCCCCACAGATGGGGACCCCCATTTTGTCATGGCAAGGCAAGCAATACAGCTCCCCCTTCAGTTCTCGAGCTTCTGCAGTCAGTTCTTTTCTGTTCACAAATCAAAGAAAGAATTGAAATATAGTCACTTCAAATGTGGCTGGACATTTTCTGAAAAAGTCATTTTTCTCACCAAAAATTATAGTAATTGGTGTGTGTACAGACCACAGAAAACACTTTATTAGCAATGGGGGAGGCTTTTAATCTAGGCACTGGTCTAGAATGATATATGTTGGTCAGACTATTACTATAATGTTTAGATCAGGGTTGGGAACATTCTAATCATCCAATTGTTGACAAAGGAGAACCACCATTGCTCATTACTGGACATAGCAGTTGTTGGAAATTCAGTAAATAAAGAAAGCTAACGTTGCCTATCCTGATTTAGATATAGACTTTGGGACTGCATGACCTTCAAAGTGAAATTTCATCTTGCCATGAAATTGAAAAAGTAGAGTTCACATGTGTGGTTTCATAAGCAATACTGTGCTGTTCACATGTACTGGATTCCCTTATCCTGAGAAAATGACATTTTGATGGAAGAGTCAAAGATGAAGAGCAGGTCTGCGCCTAAACAAGACCAACTACTTTCTACATAAAATGCTGTTACTGAGGAATGCACAGTGATTAAGGCTACAATATCTGATCATGAAATTGGCTTGGGATCAAGGAATTAAACTGTTACTTTACAAAAATAACATTTCTTTGTAACTTTATAGTAAAATGGAAGGAACTCAATCTGGATTAGGCATCTGGTCTAGAAACAGGAGACTTTAATACTTTGCCTTAAACAAATTTAGAAAAAAACCTTTTAGATTTATCATTAATTTTAAAAAAACACCAGAGAATGCAATAATAATAATAATAATAATAATAATAATAATAATAATAATAATAATAATAATAATAATAATTAATAATAATAATAATAATAATAATAATAATAATAATAATAATAATAATAATAATAATAATGAGGTAGTGGAAGGGACCTTGGAGGACTGGTTTCATGGAAGACAATTTTTCCATGGACTGGGGTGGGGGTGAGGTTTCAGGATGATTCACGTGCATTACATTTATTGTAAATTTTCTAAACAAACAAACAAATAAATAATGCACTTCATTTGTATTACTGTATTAGATTAGACCAGTGACTTCCTGCTTCTAAGAAAGTGGGAAGGAAAAGAGACAATCCTAAACAGCCTTCCAGCAAAGTAAACCAAAAACCCAGCACGCTGAGGAAGTGCTGAGAAAACCGAGGGAGGGAGGGAGGGAGGGGGAGAGAGAGAGAGAGGGAGGGGGGGGGAGGGAGAAAACCAACTCAGCACTGTGCAAGCCCAGCAACCTTGGAAAAGGTGCAAATGAGAGAGGGATTCCCTTGGAGACACAGTGCTTAAGGGGAAATGTAGCTTCTCCTCTCCCCCCTCCCCCATTGCAAGCCAGGTAGGGCGTGCTTGGCTTGCAAACTTGGAGAGCTGCAGGAAGAAAGGAGGAACACACACACACACAAACACAAACACACACACACACACACACACACACACCACACAAATACACCAAATTAAACCTCGAAAAGCAGGTAGGATGTTGCCAAAACACGAGGCACCAGAACATCAAAATAAAAGCAAAAAACTCCAGTTGAGGTGCAACAGAGCCCAGCGGTCTTAGAAAAGGTGCAGACGAGAGTGAGATTCCCTTGGAGATGCATTGCTTAAGGTGAAAGGTAGCTTTTCCCTGCCCCTATTTGCACCCTGAGAAAGACACCCTCACACACACACACCCCTTTGGGGGGGTGTCCCCCTCCAATGATGTTTTGGGGGATTCCCGGTTGCAAGCTGGGCTGGCGTGTGTTTGTCCTGCAAACTTGGAGAGTTGCTTGAAGGGAGTGCGAGCCCAGCTGAGGTTCCAGGAGGGGGAGAGGAGGAAAGTGAAGAAGAGGAGGAGGAAGAAGAAGCAGCAGGACCAGGAAGAGAAGGAGGAGAAGGCAGAAAGAGAGGTAACAGAATAAGCAGGAGGAGGCAGAGGAATAAGGACGCAGAGCTCAGATGTTGCAAACCAGTTGCAAGCACAGCCATCAGAGGACCTTGCACTGAGCAAGATGGCTTCTGCCCTGCCACTCTCCCGCCCCTGCACAGACCCCTGCAGACTTGCCTCATTCCTGGAGGTGGAAGACGCCCTTTCAGTGCACCTCCAGCTGCGCGGCCCAGTTCTTATGTGCCCACGGCCCAGTACTGGTCTGCAGACTGTGGGCTGGGGACCCCTATTCTAGTCCAACTCCCTGCTCAGGCAGGAAATCCTATACCATTTCAGACAAATGGTTGTCCATTTATGTTGTAAGAGTTAGTGGCAAATGGAAACCAGGCAGTCAAAGAACACAGTGGCTAGACACCATCAAAGCTGACACCAGCCAGAGAGTAGAAAAATTCAAAGAAATAGAGCAGAGGTTTGGAAGTTTCAAAATTATAGTGTACAGTATATGCATAATTCGTTGCCGTTATTTCAAACAGAATGGTTATCTAGAACAGAGGTCCCCAGCACCTCTTGGCCACAGGGCCACGTTGAGTGGCTGCCCCAGTGCAGACGCGCATATAGAGAGACCAGGCCCATAGAATTGCCAAGAGTCAGACTTGACTGAATGGATAATATCATCACATCAAAAAAAGAAATATAATTGCTGTTACATATTTTTGATCCTAACAAAACTAAATGGTTTCAGTGCTATGCATATATAATAACTAGTGATTTAATTATTCAGTACAATGGGATTTACACAAGATGGGGATGTGTATAGTTTATGCAATATCTTGTTCATTGTCTTGTCTTTGATAACACTGGATATTTTGTTTTCAAATTTGATTATCAAGCATTGTGATACCAACGTTTAAAACTTTCTTTCATAATAGGTTTCCATTACCCGCAGTTGGCACAGTTGAAATGATCGGGATGGTAAGGATCATTCTTGAAGATAAGCGGCAGTTCATCAATTATGGCGTGGCACTTTTGGCAAATATATTTGCCAAGACCTCTGGCTTTCTCCCGATTATGGCAAGGACGACAAAGATGTCTAAGAGAAATCAAGGAACGAACAGTAAGAAATATCAGAATATTGGGGGGGGGGGGAGGAATGTTCAATTTGAAGTTTTATTTCAATCTTTTAATCAGAAAATTAACTACTTACTGTAGGAAAAATGATGTCCTTTCCTTATAGGGAAAGATAAGGTCAGTTGTTTGCATTAAGATCTCTATTTTTCAAATAAGCAATCTCAAAGACTTGCCTTAATTCTGACCGTGAAGGATTAGTCCAATGAGCATAATACAGTCTTCTACCCTGCAGTTAATAGTTTTTACACTTCGTATAAATCCAACTCTCATCACAGTTTTTTGTTATTAAATGCACAATCTCTTAGTTATAGGGGCCATTATGTTAATGGTTATAAAAACCTTTGAGCAAAAGCAGAGCAATAGTTATTGGTCTGATTTACATGCTCCTTGTTTTGAAAAGGCAGTCAAGGCTCCTTAAAAAATAAACAAAAATAATTCAATATAAACTAATTCACCAAAAAGCCCTGAAAAAGTTTGACTCCTTTTCTAGAATATGAAAGAATGGGAACTGAAGCATCTTTCACACAGCATGAGATCAATACAGGAGAAAATCTTCCTTATGACTAACAATCATTTGATAGTCTTTGTAAAGTGAAGGCACCTTTAAGAGTTTCTTCTACTGATCATCTGAATCTGCAGAGATACTCATCAGGATTGTTAGTCCCTTATGCAGACCTCAAGCCATTGCAAGGAAACAAGTATTGCCACATATAGTACATTGCAGTAGACAAGTTGGGATGTCATTAGAGGATGGGTAAATATTGCACAATTTGCTGTCTTAGAAAAGGTCATAGCTAACACAAAATAGACATAATTGTGCAAACACACACCTCCTTGCTATCAATTAGGAATTTAGGGATAGTAGAGGTCAAAATACACTCTCAAACTACGGACTTGCTCTTTCAAGGTGAGTGCATTGCCCAATTTATTCTGTCTTTTCTGACTATAATTTCAGCTTGTATTTCCCAATTGTTATTTACTATGTATCTACATGTTTTCCCAGCAGACATTATGGGAATATGTAGTTGACAGGTTACAAATACCGTTATTTCATATGATGTGAAAAAATTCTCAGAGCATGAAATTGGAGAGTTGGAAAAGTGAGAAGAATTGGAATTTTGGATTGCAAGTAAAAATAGAGAAAAAAGCTGGTTTTTACATATATTGGTTCTAATATGAGTTTAGGAGAAAAAAAGAAATATTCAGGGAAGAATGAAGGAAGAAAGAAAGAAGTAGGAGATTATTATCTTAAATTCATGGGTTCAGCATTTTTTGATTATAAAATAGAAATAGGTTCTTGACATAATTATGTAAAGGCGACTTATTTATTTTAAGAAAATTTACAGGGCTGCCCGGCTTGTTCTCAGTGACTCCGGATGGCTTACAAGGACAAAAACCCAATATAAAAACAATGCAAAAAGCAGTAATTCCCCAACAATAATTCCTGGCAACAACAATCAAACAGGCAACTTGATGGACTCCATATCATTCTCCAGGCCCGCTGGCATAACCTTTCAGGGCCTAGCAAAATAGTGTCAAAGTGAGAACCAATCTTATCTTTGCAGGGATGATGCTCCATAGAGATAGAGCCACCAGAAAAAGGTCCTTGTTCTTGGTCCCATTAGATGGACCTCCTTAGGGGAGGGAACCCGTAGCATTGCCTGCCTCCCTGCTCTGGTGGGTCAGGTAGATTCAGTGGGAAAAGACGGTCCTTCAAATAACCCAGTCCCAATCCATGTAAGGCTTTGCAGTGACAAGTAGCACCTTGAATCGGACTGGAAGGAAATTGGCGGCCAACACAGTTCCTGCAGAAGAGGCGACACATGTGGAAATCTAGGCTTGCACAAAACGATGCAGGCCACCACATTTTGAACCAACTGAAGCTTCCAAATATTTCAAAAAAAATAATTATGCTCAGATTTATTATCAAGGGAGAAAGAAGTAACACTGACCTGCCAGCATTCTTCACAAATCCAATATCTGCCAGTACCTGTTGGCAGATATCACAACAGAAGCATTCTGGGTGCCAGCTATTGTTCATAGCTTTAATAACCCGACCGATAATGAACTCCCCTAAAATTCAACAGGAGATATTAAAATAAGTTTATTAAATTATTAAAAACTGGGAATTATGATAGCTTAATAAAGAAATAAAACAGTACTGTCTTCCTACTGTCACTTTCATAATTTATGAATATATTTGGATAAATGATGTTTAACAGAGTAACAGACTTAACAGAGCTGGAAGGAACCTTGCAGGTCTTCTAGCCCAATCCCCTCCTCAAGCAGGGGACTCTATGCCAGGAGTGTCAAACTGGCAGCCCGTGTGTCACGTGCAGGCCTCAACTTGTGCAACTTTATCAAGAAGCTTATATATATGCAGGTGCAAAACACAAATACCTGCAGGTATTTGTTTTCCTCATAATATTACTGAAAGCAATTCTGATTTTTTTGTCTCATTTATTCTAGATATCACAGCAGCAATTTCCATTCTCCTGAATGCAACATTTCTGCACTTAATAAACAGACTATTATCTCACTCTAAGTTATGTGCCTTGATGCTCTTGCTTAAGGTCGCACCAAGGGAAAATAGACACTCCAGTCTGTTTTTTCCATAGCAACGTCCACTTCAATGGTACAAGCTTGGGTTTAAGCATTACTGTGTTCTAACAAAATCTTCAGCTTAATTTCATGACATGAAAATGAACCAAAGAAGACTTTCAGGCAAGTTATTCTGTATTTTATTACAGAACAAATATTTTCATGTCAAGTGATTCTGAGTCTGGAAAAGTGTTTAATATGACTGTTCTTGGATGAATACAATGTGGCATATGGTCATATTCTGAGAAGAGCCCTTCCCAACCAATGTCTTCATATATTTTAGATTCTAATTCCATTTGCAGATCCGGTGTGGAATTACCGAGGCTGAAGTGTAATTCCTGACAACAGGAAACCTTAATAGACATATGCCTTGTTTTTTTTATAACTATTCACCTTTCTTTTTAAAACAATGTATACTTTATCTCTCTCTCTTCTTGTAAAAGGCTATCAGACCTTTATAAAATATATTTTTCGGAAACTCACCACATTGATGGCAGCAAGGGGCAAAAAGCATCTGAAAGTCATGTTCACAGTACTTCCTTCCTTCAAACTGAAAACAGACAAATAGGCCAGGCTATCAGAAGAGGTAAGTACGTTTTCACATTTACTACGGCTATAGCCTTTGTCCTGCTATGATTTGTAGTAAGAGAAATTCCAATACTATTTTATATTTAAACAAGCTACATTTATACAGTATAGTATGCATAACGTAAGTAAAGAACGACTGATGCTTTTGATGAAAGGATATACATCCGGGTGCAAATCAAGAGCTATTCTTATCATGAACATCTGTTTTAATGTTCAATGCAGGAAACATATTTTGTTAGCCATGTATTTCTTCTATCCTTTACATTTCCTGAAAGGCAGCTCCAGGCAAATGGTTTTGGAAAGATGGAAATGTTCATGTCAGGTCTTTTTTTGCCCCAGAGAACATCACCTTCTTTCCAAATTATGTGAAAAAATACCAAAATAAACACAGTTATTTTGAAGTAGGTGTGAAATAAAAAAGGCATTCCTATGGCAATATTATATTAGAGAGCCTGATATTATGGATAGTCCTAATATGTATGTATGTGTTTGTTGTTTGTTTCTATTCCACTATTACTCCAGGAGCTCTGCTTCTTTGGACTTAAATCTGTTCAATGACAGTTGTTTCTATGTAATTCTATATAGAGGCATTAATTGGATAATTGCAAAGAATATTTCCAGATTAAAGAATTAAGAATGACTACTCAATTAGAGAATTCTGCTGAAGTTTAGCACCACAAACCTGAGCAATTCAGTGCATAATTATTAACAAGCATGAAAGTGTACAGTGAATTTACCAGGCATAGAGCAGCAGTTTAAAGCTTGAGGGAATTAATAATAATAATAATAATAATAATAATAATAATAATAATAATAATAATAATAATAATAATAATCATAATAATCATAATAATGATGATGATGATGGAAGGGACCTTGGAGGTCATCTAGTTCAACCCTCGGCTCAGGCAGGAAACCCTATACCATTTCAGGCAAATGGCTGTCCAGTCTCTTCTTAAAAACTTCCAGTGTTGGAGCATTCACAGCTTCTGGAGACAGGTTGTTCCACTGGTTAATTGTTCTAACTGTCACAAAGTTTCTCCTTAGTTCTAGGTTGCTTCTCTCCTTGATTAGTTTCCATCCGTTGCTTCTTGTCCTGCCCTCAAGTACTTTGGAGAATAGCTTGACTCCCTCTTCTTTGTGGCAGCCCCTGAGATATTGGAACACTGCTATCATGTCCCCCCTCATCTTTCTCTTCATTAAACTAGACATACCCAATTCCAGCAGCCGTTCCTTATATGTTTTAACCTCCAGTCCCCTAATCATCTTTGTTGCTCTTCTCTGTACTCTAGAAGTCTCAACATCCTTTTTTATATCGTGGTGACCAAAACTGGATGCAGTATTTCAAGTGTGGCCTTACCAAGGCATTGTAAAGTGGTATTAATACTGCACGTGATCTTGATTCTATCCCTCTGTTAATGCAGCCTAGCACTGTGTTGGCTTTTTTGGCAGCTGAAACACGCTGCTGGCTCATATTTAAAAGTGATTGTCCACTAGGACTCCAAGATCCCTCTCACAGTTACTACTATTGAGCAATGTACCCCCTATACTATACCTATACATTTGGTTTTTCTTGCTAAATGTAGAATCTTACTTTTTTCACCATTGAATTTCATTTTGTTAGATAGCGCCCAGTGTTCGAGTCTGTCCAGATCCTCCTGTATCTTAAGCCTGTCTTCTGGAATGTTGGCTATTCCTGGCAGCTTGGTGTCATCTGCAAATTTGATGAGTTCCTCATCTATCCCCGTGTCCAAATCATTGATGAAGATGTTGAAGAGCACTGGGCCCAGAACAGAGCCCTGGGGCACCCCACTACACACTTCCCTCCATGTAGATGTTCCATTGATGACCACACGCTGAGTACGGCCAGTCAACCAGCTACGAATCCATCTGGTGGTGATGCTGTCTAGCGCACATTTTTCTATCTTATCAAGTAGTAGGTTGTGATCAACTTTATCAAATGCCTTAACCAAACTAAACATCTTAATATAGGAAACATTTAGAGGGAGAATTAGAACTCAGTCTCTTGGTTTCTGGGCCATCACCTTAACCACAATACCAAATAACTGTCGCAACAAAACCACAGTTAAATTGGTGGGCATGTATAGTTGAATTTGATTCTTAGCTTTTCTTCTTAACAAAAAATGCTTGTCTGAAGTTCAGTTATCTAAATAGTTTATGATTCTTTTTTGGTGAGTAACTATCCCAGAGCTTGCTGGTATAGTATTCAGATGTAAGATTTAATCAAAATGGCCTATAAGTGCTCTTACTTACAAGTACTTTACAAGGGCATATGTCCAAGGAATAATGAGTTCTAGTCCCGCCTCACAGGCTTGTTTTTGTGGGGAGAATAGGAGGAGAAAAAAGTATTAGATATGTTCACTGTTTTGAATTATTTATAGAAATAATAAAGGCAGAATAAAAACAAATTTAAAAAATACAATGTGTAAGGAATCAGAAGGATAAAGTACTTCATGCGTTACTATAACATTAAATGGTAAGACTATTTTGCAGGAATTAAAAAAGGACTGTATAGTTCAAATACTATATGCTAATTTGGATGAATATAAGCATGTTTTCAGTTTTGTACAGCAAAAAGGAGTTTCTAAGCAGACTCATTATGCCTGATTTCCTAGAAATGTCTACTATCATTTTACCGATCTATAAAAATATTAAAAGACTATTATAAATACCTATTTTTGCAATAAGTTTGTTTGAGACTGACACATGTCCAGGCTCTCAATACTACAGATTCTTAAGGAAACGTTGAATCTCAAGTTGCTGTAAAAGAGCTGCATATCTGGATACTCCCTCAACTAACACAATAAAACAAATCTTGTTAGGATTTTATTATAGGTCTTTCAAACGAAATACTCAATTGAAGCTATAGAGGGCGAAGGACCGTGCTTCAGAGGATGCATGATGTGCATGAAGGAAGGTAATAAAAAATGACACATAATCTTACTAAATATCTTTTAATTACAAAAATATAAAAACTAAATATATATTATAAAGAGAGCTAGCTGACTACATCCTAACGTAACAGACAGTAACAGCAAAGTGAAAGACAATAAAGAAATAACTGTGAGAACTTTTTCTAGACATGCGCACTAAACAGACTGAAACCATAACATAACTAGTCATATGGGATTCACTATGGTTACCAGATAAGTTATCACAACAGGTGCAGAGAGCAGGGGAAATGTACAGTTAGAAATGAACTTTTCTGACGAACAAGAAAAAACGTGCAGTGACAGTGTAGTAGTAGTAGTAATAATAGTACTACTACTACTACTACTACTACTACTACTAATAATAATAATAATAATAATAATAATAATAATAATACACATTCTTAGCTTGGGCCAAAAGAAAGGAAACTATTAAATATGGTTCAACATCCTTGAAGGTGATGCAACAGATCATTGTGTATACTATGGGCAAAAGCCTTTGGAAGAGATTGCAAACTCTGGACTAAACCAAGGAATCCTTTCTGGGTCAGGGAATTCATTGGTTAAATCAAATCCAAACCATCCTTTTTTGTAGCCTACTTAAAATTTCATATTATGAACAACAGTGCTGCTCCACTGTCATGGCAAAAATATTATACAGCCTATGTAATTTAAAACTGGCTTTGTCTCAGCTGGTTGGGTACAATCATTTTATACTAGTTCAGGAAACAGCACCTCTTCTTTAGGAAGCTATCCTGACCAAAGTAAGCAGAAATATTTTGACAGTAACAAACCACTGTAAAAGTTTCCATCAGGGCTATATTTTAATTCCTGTAATTTCTATGATTCACCACAAGTGTCTTAGAACAATCAGTAGCTTGTAGAAAGCATCTGAATAAGTTTTCAGGTTGTAGCACAATACCCCAAATGACTCTTTTTTAAAAAATTAATTGAAGATGAGTTCCAGACAAGGTGAAAAACATGAAATGCTGCAATCCTTTTAAAAACTGAATCTCCCTTTAAAAAATATTACATGGTTAGCATTTGTAGATAGCTAATACCGGTAGTATTTTTACTTTAATCCTTTCTTCTAGATTGTAATTTTCTTATGTATCAGGGCTATTATAAATATCTCTAAAAAGTGTAGCTGACCTACCATTCATTAAATTTCATGATAATGATAAATGTGAGAGGCAACATTTTTCTGAGTGGCATAATTCCTTGAACTTCCTTGCTTGTATGGTACTAACTTAGATTCCCTTTCTTTGTCACTCCGGATTTCTTGGCACCAAAATTTAAGCTATGAGAAAACTACTATCAGTTATTCATTTGTGCATTGCTACACTGTATGTCTTTTAAACAAAAGCTATACGTGACCAATTTTGTAAGTGATAACTGATGATATGAATGAAGTGCTAAGGTTAATCAAGGAAACCATAATTAAAATCCATGTTCATTCATGACCCTCACAAGAAGACCCCAACCCAGATTTAGCTTATTTTACAATATAGTTGTAGAGTTGAAATGAAAGAGGAGTAATTTTAAGCTGTTGAAGTAAGTTGTTAAATATTTATTTATTTATAAAAATCTATATGGCTGCCCAACTCACTCTTGGTAACTCCAGAAAGCTACAAAGATAAAGCCTCAGTACAAAAACTGTAAGTATTCATGGTAATTTAACACATGATAAATGAATACATAGTATTTTTAATGCAGTCTTTCTTAACATCAGTTGCTAGAGGTATTAAGGCTGGAAAATTTTAAAATCACAGCTATCACAGTCAATAGCGATACTATTGAAAGAATAAATAAATTTACATTATCTTGGAATTCCAGCAGTCATGAGCCCAGCACTCCAAAAGAGAAGCAAGATGGTGAAAGTTGACCTTATGTGAGGCTAGCAACTGGTTTCCAGAATGCATTATCAGATGATAAATTTGAGGTTTCTTATATAAGATGTTCCATAGTACACTGTGGCTGCAAAGGAAGATAGATCACTGAACTCTACCTGATTTCAATAGTGTCATCTTCTATATTTGAAACAAACTATTGGAACAAGGAGTAACTTCTAAAGGCAGAAGCAACAAGGCAAAAGAAACTGACCTCATAAAAAAGTCCCTCGGGGAATTGCTGGAAGCACTGGGCACACACAAAGCACTGTTCGTGGTACAGCTCCCCATTGCTGTTCACAATCTTTTCTGCAGGTGCAAAGCCTCCTCGGCAGCGTTCACACATGGCATTGGCAAGAGCATTGGCCATGTTGCTGTAACAAAAGAGAACTGCATGAGAACCTAGCTCGGATGATCATGTGTTGGCAACTATAGGCTTTTGCAGCTTTGCAAAAAAACAAGGCAAGTCTTTTCTATGGATTTTATTAAAAAAGGTAATCATCTGTAAAATGCTGGCCCTACCCTAAAGCCAGTGGGGAAACCCCTTTTTCAATTAGCACTGGCTCCTTACTGAGAAACTAGAAGTTGGTAGCAAAGGCAGACTAAGTAGCTGAAGGAGAGAAGGAGTCAAAGGGAAGCTTCGTTTTCATAGAAACCCTTGCTATGTGTGGGAAAGAAACCTGGAGACATCAAAGGTAACCTGGAAGGATGTTCTCTCCTGCTCTTCCTTCCCCACTGGAATTGTCTTAAGACATGGCCCTGTTTTAAAGAATCACTGAACTGCAGTAGCAATAGCACTTATATACCACTTCACAGTATTTTGCAGCCCTCTCTATGTGGTTTACAGAGCTAGCATATTGCCCCAACAATCTGGGTCCTCATTTTATGGACCAGCAACCATACCCAAAGATGTGTATGGCCTAGAGATTTCACATTTCTTTCCCTCTGTGTTTTCCCTCAGTGGCATGGGGTAATCACAGAAGGGTACCCAATGATTATGATAGTTTTCAGAAGTTGGAAAGTGGATGAAAGCAGTAGTTGTCCTGATATTTTTTTAACTAAGCAATTATTTAACATTATAGAATAGATTGTACTGGAACCTATCAAAGTTTTGATTTAAACATGCTATGTATGATAAAACAGTATTGAGATTATACTCTGTCCAAATAATGCATCAGTTGAGTTGTTTGCTGTGTGACACAAATCTAGCTCATACTTTTCCTCAGAGTATAAGATGCAGGAACAAATTAGAGAATCATATGCACAGGTATTTTGTCAGCATATCCAATTGGTATGTATCCTTTGTCTATATTCTGTAGCTTTCTCCAACATATTTTTATGAATTTAAGAAATCCAAATTCTGACATCTCAGTGTATGTAGCACATATCATAAGCTTGGTAAACTAATTAAACTATAGGAAAACTGTCACACATGAAATAATTTGAAATTCCCTTGAATCTACGCAATGTAAGTATCTGATCTAAAACATTAAAAATTTGTTTAAGTAGCTTTTGATTGGGCCAAAAAGCTATCTAAATTTTTCCACATTCCTATGTGTTGACTGTGCAAGCTATTCTTAACATTTTAGAAGAATACTCAAGTCAGTTTCCACTCACTGCAAATACAAATAAATAATTTGGGAAGTACCAAACATTCTAATGTTATTTTAGCAAAGATTAGAATCCACAATAAAACACTCTGATTCTAACTACAGAACAATCCACCATGCTTGCAACGGAGGATCTATGCTAAAAACAGTTTGTAATCTAAGAAACTGCAAGTCTCACGTTCAGCATTAAGTGAAGTACACTGGATAGCAATCACAGTATTACCATACAGGATTGAGACAGCTGAAGAATAGTTTATTTTCAGATACCACTGAATTTTGCCAGCATTTCCAAAACAATCCCTCTATAATACTCATAAAGTGGAATGCACGTTAGCAGTTTCCTACCATTTTTGCAAGGTAAAATTCTTTCAAAGTAAACTTTGACTGCAATATTATTGTGAAAGTCCAAAAAATGTAGCTTGTGGTATTAGAGTATGATACAGGTTTTTCCCCCCAGAGACAATGTTCACTTTGAACAATGGAATTTATATTCTGCTAAAAATAGCCTGGATTACAATTTAAAACAATAATTCTATATATACTTCCCTGGAAATAGTCCAATATTTCAAAGTAGCTATGTATAGGATTTTTCTGCCAGGATTCAATATGATAACATACTGTATTTACTATGTATGAGCCACATGAACATATATTTTTTCTTTGCGTAAAGGATTAGTATGCACAGCTACTTCTACACTAGTTAGTACAAATAAGGAATTTTCAATGGAATTTAGAAAACATATTTTCATTGCAGAAAATGAAATACAATATTGCCACCATATCTGTAGACTGTAACATACCTAAAGAGAATATCAGGAGTCCAGAAACAAATAATACATATTACATAATACAGTACACACAATATCCAGATTAATACACAGTAACCTTGTTAATGGATCATGGTATATCACTCAGCCATATAATCATCAACATCAATATACTTCAAGAAATTAGATTAGCCCAAGTCCCAAATCAACTGAAAAGGTAAACTTACAATTTTGCATAGAAGTCACATATTTCTTTATATACTTTTATGTCACTATGCCTGCGCTGCAACTTTGACACAGCTCTTTCGCCCTCTTTCACGTAGTTATCATGGGCAGTTTGAGGAATGTTGGATATTTCTTCGTTCTCTGGAATTACACAGGACTCTCCTCTACTTTGGAATTCCATTCTTAATTTGCAACTGTTTGAAAAACAACTGGAGCAGAAAGCTCTGAAGAAACCACTGAAGATAGGAATAAGAGGGACTTAACTAAGAACTGGATCAAGCTGTGTGCAGTTTGAAGAGCTTCAAGTTAAAAGTTCAGCTACGGAACAGTTTGAATGTCACTGTGAGGTTACAGATGTCAGAGGAACCAAGCAGCAAATTCCATTGGAAGGTAGTAAGAGCAACTTATACGGAACAGATGATCTTTTCTACTTACTGCTAGTACCAAAAGTTTGACTAAGGCAATGCTATAAGAGAAAATGTAAGCCTAGGCATGCTAGTTGTCACTGACTGTTTAATGTGGAAAAACTTACTCCAGTATGCTGGCATGCCTTTATATTTATATCAGGACTGTTAACGCCTTTGCTTTTAGTTTAGAAGGAAATACTGCATTAGGAAAACACATTCAGGAAAATTGGCTTTATCCTTTGCAAATTCTCCATCTCCCATTGACTAGAGAACATGAATCTAAGGTTCAGTAGTCTGCATCTTTTCTGTTTTAACATCTTAGCAACATCGGGCAATTAGGACGAATGATCATAGTATCTCCATAGGATGTCTTTTTTATATGAAATATGCATTTTTATGACATTAACAATAAGTACAATACTATGGCACTTTTCCTAAGAAACTCTTTTGTAAGTCAGAAGATTTTAAAAACCCACCATCAGCAATACCACTACCATCATACAATCATCCTAAAATAATCCAGTGAGTCTGTCTTAAACTTTTAGATGAGGTTTGAAATAGACATTTCTTATTGATGATATCTTTTAACAAAGATCATTGAGTTTCGGTAGGAATAGTTCTTGTTTATTGTAATGTATTTGTGGCAAGATACTTGAGTTGGGAATGCTTCAACAGGAATAGCATGTTTATAGCAGCTCTAGGCATGAATATCTCAGATTATACGGAATCTCATAAAAAGATACAGGTGGTAGCACCAAGTACAAAGGAAGTACAGATAGAAGAAATGAGTAAAAAGGAATACCAAGGATGTGAAAAGATAGGTTAAGGAGTATGATTATGAGTGTGTGAAACTAGAATGCCCAAATATTACCTCATCGTTTTACTAGCACAGAAGTCTCTAAAGGCCTATAAAGCCTGAGTGAGCATTGTATATCTGCTCGATTTTACACACAGGTTACTGTAGGACTTGAAATTTCATGAATACAGGTAGTTTTCAAGTTACGATGGCAATTGGGACTGGAATTTCTATTGCAAAACGATACAGTCAAAAAGTGCAACTACAGTCCTGGTTGCTGTTGTTTAATCCCATGGTTGTTAGGTGACACAACTTTCTGCCAGCTTCTAACAACCAGGTCAGTGGAGAAGCACCAACAGGATGTTGTCAAGTCCTAGGCGGCTTGCAAGCAGGTTGGCAGGCAGATAAGTGGCTCCTGCCATGTGGAGGAGGGCACGAGGGAGACACTGGGAGGGGCTGCAAGGGGCAGGAAGGTGTGTGTGGGGGTATAAAGATGTGAGGAAGATGCAGCAAGGCTCAGGGAGGGTGCTTGGGTGGGGAAAACTTGCAGACCCAGCATCACTTGGATCATCGGGGTGGAACTATAAAGCTGAGTATCATGTGCATACTGATGATACCTCAACCTGTGGTGATGGATGATTCTCACCCAGTGGCTTCATGTAGATTTTAAATTAAGTGGAGAGAGTTATTGAGCCCTATGGCAGACGACAAGATAGCAGCTGGGAACAGGATCTCTCTCACTCCCTATTAACACCATTTGGGACTGGCCTTGGAAAAAGGAGCTGAACCTGCAGAAGATTATGCTGCCCAGTCCCAGTCCCCATAGCTGCCCAAAAAGATACCGTGATCGATTGTATCAACAGTATCGAAGGCCGCTGAGAGATCAAGGAAAGTGAGGATGGTTGCGCCACCCACATCCTGCTATCATCAAAGATCTTCAACAACCACATCCAATGCCGTTTCTATCCCATAATCCTGACTGAAAGGAGTCCAGATAATCTTGATTTCATCATGGACCCTATAAAGTTGCCAGGCCACCACCTTTTCCACCAACTTCCCTAAAAAGTTACTCCCTCGTCCTTCCTTCACCTACACAGCTGTTAAAAAGATTTCAAATTTCAGCCTCAGTTCCAAAGCAGCCTATTTTCATTCTCCTGTTGGGCCTTACTGCCAGCTGATTGGGTACAGAAGTCAGAGGAAGGTGAAAAATATGTCAAGGATATACTCATGATGATCACATGATCTCAGCCAATCATGGCAACATGGCAGCACAATGATGCTGAAGCAGCCACAACCTTGCCAAGTTTCAATTCCATGGGAGTAATAGGACCCAGATTTTGTGTTCATTCTATAGGTTAGCCTTGGTTTAAAAATTGTCCTATGATGTTAATTTTTTGCCCAACTGAAGGTTACACATAATCAAACAGTTTTATTGTTATATAGATTGCCAATATCTCAGTAGGGCCTTATATTTTTGGTCCAAGACATCTCCATGAACTGAATTCTCCCTAAAGGCAATTTGCCTTTAAAAGTCCCATTTTTAACAGAATAGATTTGTTTCTTGAATGAACATGTCTTTTTCTTAAGAAAGAGAACTTGCAACTCCTGGGTAGATTTTAAGTAGTATAGTTCACATCATATACAGTTTAATTCTTCTTGAATTTGAGTAATATTTGCTAGTTAGTTATCATTTAATGCAGTGCTTCCCAAACCTGGATGATTACCCCAAATTGGGTAACAATGGTTTTCTTTTGGGTATTGACACATGAATCAATTACCCAATCACAGCAGGACATTTAAATTAATTTAAAGTGTTTTACCTACATTGAGTAAACAGGACTTTCTGTCAAAGCAGTTTTGGGGAATGAAAGAAAGCTTAATAAGTACTTATTTAATGGGTGTGAATTTGGATACATTTGTATGAAAATATGTTGAGTAAGTATTATGCCCTTTCAGCATTGCAATTATCCATCAATGCATCTTAACACTTTTTAAATTGAAGGTAGCATGAAAACATTTGGAAGAGCTTGTGGGAGCAATAAAATTTAGAGATTTCACTGTTATTTCTTAACAGTAAAGCTTTTTAAAACTAGGGCTTACGTATGCATTTTTTTTACAGAACTGTATAATGGTACACACATCCCTTACCATTAAAGGATAAAATATTTAAGAATATGGCAATCATGCAACTAAGGCCTCAGCCGTTATTAGTCACCTACTTGTGTGTGTCTCTTTTCAGCATTTCAGGCAGACAGAGGAGAACAAATAACTAAAGAAGACAACTTCCTTTGGTTTAGAAAATGAAAGATGTTCATCACTATCAATATTTTCCACAAGCAACCAGGGAAATGATTTATACTACGTGGCCCACATTTTAAAATTTGCAGCTAGAATCGGACAGTTTCTGAAATTCATGCTGTGAACATTTCTTAGAATGTAAGTTTAATTCAGGGAGATTTCCTATTAAATAGCTATGTTTGGAACCTGAATGTTGTAGTAATCATGGACTGTAGTTCAAATTCCTAAACTTGACACAAAATCAGCTTAAACTTCATACTGGGCTGATTTATACCTAATGCTATACCGTAGGCTAATGTGATGTATTTGTTTTCAATTTATAGGATGCTTAACTATAAGGTGGGTTGCTTGTTTTCAGCTTGTGATCTCTGAAATTATGAAGTAACATTATGTATGAACCTGGTTACTTAATTAAAAATCCAGATTTAATACTATATGTGAACTCAGAATTCTTTCAACAATAAATCAAAACAATCCCAAGATCCCTTTAAATACTACTGGAAAAAATGATAAGTACACTATAGTGAATAATACTTTTCTGTTTCAGTCCTTGTGTATATTTAACTTTTTACATTATTCTATTACAATTTTGTTTAGGAGTCAATGCACAAGACAAGGCACATGACACAGGGAATCTGACAGAACCCATTTCAATTCATTAATTTAATTCATTCAGTTCAATGAGCTGCAATTTAAAGTTTCATGCTACAGTGAAAGTTGACTACACAGAAGTATTTCTTTTAATCAGAAGCTTTTAAAATATTAACCTGCATTTCTATCACAACACAAATACTATAAGATGTTTTCAAAAATTACCTTAAAACAAGTAACTTCTAATATTAAGACAACGAATGAACTGAACAGTTCATTTATAGTATTATAATTAAAACCTTGATTATCTAAGTGAAGCTTGCCACGAAAGACTTCTCATGTGTCTGTCATGTTCCTTATAAGGTTGGAGTAAATGTCAACACCAGACTTTCTGGCTCCATATTACATTCTTATTATAGTAACGACTGTTGAAGATACCACACTGATGATTGACCTTCATCAAAAATGGAAAGGGCAATATTGATTGTTATGCTAAACAGAATGTGAGAACTCTTAGAATTCTCTTTGTAAGCAAGTTATATATATATATATATATATATATATATATATATATATATATATATATATATATATATATATATATATATATATATATATATATATATATATATACACACATATACACATACAGTTACTACTATTGAGCAAGGTTCCCCCTATGTTATACCTGTGCATTTGGTTTTTCTTGCCTAAATGTAGAAGCTTACTTTTTCCACCATTGAATTTTATTTTGCTAGATAGTGCCCAGTGTTCAAGTCTGTCCAGATCCTTCTGTATCTTAAGCCTATCTTCCTGAGTGTTGGCTATTCCTATTTCTATCCCCTCATCCAAATCGTTGATGAAGATGTTGAAGAGCACTGGGCCCAGAACAGAGCCCTGGGCGCCCCACTACACACTTCCTTTCATGCAGAAGCAGTTCCATTGAGGACCACAGTCTGAGTACGGCCGGTTAGCCAGCTACAAATCAATCTGGTGGTGATCCTGTCTAACCCACATTTTTCTATCTTATCAAGTAGTAGGTTGTGATCTACTTTATCAAATGCCTTACTGAAGTCCAAGTAAATTATATCCACAGTATTCCTCTGGTCCACTAATTGTAAAATCACAGACTCTCTGACAACTATTTTTTTTTCATAGAGTGCTGTCAAATAATCTTGTAGCATATTATAGAGTGGCAACTCTACCAGATACGTGCAGAAAATGTGCCATCAAAATGTGTCCATCTTTAATATGCTACAAAACATACAGTATGTACTTACAGAGAGATGGAGAATATGCAGATAGTCCTCAACTTATAACTATTTGAAAAACCAATGTTTTTTTCAGTTATAACGGCACTGTAAAAAAGGATTTACAAATGGTCCTTATACTTATGACTGTCATAATATTTCCATAGTCATGTGATCAAAATTTGACCGTTTGGCAACTGGCATGTATTTAAAATGATTTCAGCACCCTGCTATCAATAGGATCACCATTTACAATCTTCCCAGCTGGCTTCCAACAAGCAAAGTCAATGGGGGAAGCTGGATTTGCTTAACAGCCACTTCATTCATTTAACAACTGTAGTAAGGACTCCTGTAAAACTGTTTGACTGTATTTCATGCTGGATCCAATTAATGATACCTAGCTTAGGATACAGTCAGTTTCCATTATTTGCTTTGATTATGTGCTATAAAGTCACTGTGAACACTGAATTAGGGAATACTGAAATCTCAGCTGGGAACGTGGATATTGGGCAATTCAAAGTTTGTATCACTCTGCATGTCCGTGAGTGACTGCAAAAACACTGCAAGTATAGATTTTGTGGTACAAATAAATATTAGTGAGTAGTTGAATTTGCAAGTATGGAATCTACAAATAAATTCAGCAAGTTATTAATTAGTTCTGATTAACAAACTCCACAGGTTTAAAGAGGCTTCAGAGTATACCTAGTTTGATCCAGTCCGTTGAGAATACAACTGAAAAAGAAGCCTAATTTATAATAATATATTTAGTACAAAGTAAATCCAACTGTGTATAGCAGATTTATATCTGATTAGACAAGGATAAAATCATATTCTACCTCTTATCATATTCTACATCTGCTTATCAAAAAAACCAATCCATGATTATGAGTACAATGTTTAGGACTGGGCTGAAAACATGTTTTCCCTATGCATCCAAAAGTGACCTAAAATGTAAAACATTCCAAGCAGGTTCAGTGTATTTGCCCCCATCATATTCTGATGTGAATACATAGTATGTATTACTTTGAGAAAACTGTCATATATCATGCAAATAAGCTCACAGATACCATGTCACCAGGCAAACTACATACTGTAATTTGTGTCATACCTGTCATAGCACAACTGATGCATGCTATGTAATCAATGTCCTTTATGCAATTATATCAACCAATTATGATTTTGTAAATAGAACTCTTGAGTTTTCCCCCCAGAGAATCTCCCCATCTTCCAATTAAGCAGAGAAAGAGATTCCAACTTAGTTTATTCTATGATATGCGGGGGATTTTTAAATGAATGTAATTTAAAATGAATGTAAACGGTATCCTCATATACTGTATAAGAGGCGAAATTTTGAAAATGTTTTATTAACATCTTGTTATTCATGGAACGTTTTAAATGAAACCCTACTCTAATGCAGTACTCTAGTCACATGACCATAAGCCTAAAGTCAAACCACTACATTTTATCCATTTATTTGTATCCTGCCATTATTATTTTTATAACTAGCTCAAGGCGCTGAACATTTCTAACACACCTTCCTCCTATTTTCCCTGCAAGAATAATTTTGTGAAGTGGTTTGGGCCGAGAGTCATTGGCCCAAAGTCACCCAGCTGACTTTCATGGCTACAGTGGGACTTGAACTCACAGTCTTCTGCTTTCTAGCCTGTCTTTTGCCTTAGCCACTAGATCAAACTGACTGTAGTTTGCTGCAAATAATAGTCAAAATAACGTTTGTAAGAACAGTTACTAGGCTTCTGCTGCAGTAGGTTGCTTATACCAATGATATGGGCATGAGTTGTAAAAGCAATAATTTGCTCCATTTTTAAATTCTTAAAATGACAAATCTTCCATTTCAGCATGCTGGGAAAATTCACTGTTTACAAGAACAGAATGTAAACAGACTAGCCAAGGTTAATTCATATTCAGCAGATAACCGATAAGAGGTTTCAGTAGTTGTTTAAGGAATGTTGAGAGAGTAGATTTATTAAACAAACTTTTTTCAAGGATGTGCACAGAACACTGAAGTATATAGGATCTCTCTCTCTCTTCCTCCCTCCCTTCCTCTCGATAGATAGATAGGTAGATAGATAGACAGACCAGTATATATATCTATATCTATTCCATATATCTATATATCTATAGATATATTGATACACACACACACACACACACATGCAACAGAGCAATATATATAAAACTTAAAACAACAACTTAAAACAACAAAATAATAATTAGGGATTAGATCCAGGCTAACTGGAACATTTTCAGAATATTGTGCTCCTGGGTGCTTAGAAGTCTTGGCAAAATAGTGCCTTTTACTTGTCTATTGCTTATTGTATCTTTGTTGCATTGTATTGTATCTATGGCTTGGTCAGAAATTCTGGGAGTTGAAGTCCACAAGTCATAAAGGGGTCATGGTTCCCCACCTCTGGTTTAAACCATTGCAATCTGCTCTATGTAACCTGCAACAGAGGCTTTGAGGCCTACAGAAGGCACTAACAGCTTCAATAGGATATTTGAATTAATTATACTAGCTTCTAATTTGTTTGGGGTGATAATTCAAAATGCACGCTCTTATTGGTACACATTGAGTTCACAGTATTTTGTAGACTGCCTTTTCCAACATGAACCTATTGAAAAATTACCATTTTCATCTAAGACTTTTGATTAACATGGAGATGTAGGACAAGTCCAATTTTGTAGCAGCATAAAATGAAGAGAGATTTGATTAGAAATTAAATGTTGTTTAGTTTCTAGTAGACAGAATCTTTCCCAAACCCAAACAATATACAAGAAAATATTGAAACACATTTTTTTTAAATGCTTTTCCTATGGAGGTCAATATAAACAGATATTTTTTATTTTTATTTTTTTATTTTAATCCCATTTACATCCCGCCCTTCTCCGAAGACTCAGGGTGGCTTACAATCTAAGCACAAATCAAATGTGCTTAGCAATAGCTAATATGAAGATCTAATAAGCCAAATACAAATAGTTTAGCTTAAGTTCTCATTTGACAGAATGCGTAACAACCTATTTCATTACTTAAAGGCTTAATTTAATGAGATAGCTATATAGTACATTTTGCAAGAATCTATTGAAAAATCTTTGCACTTACTAAGGAAATAAACTGCTGGTTTTTACATTAAGCCAAGCAAACATAGTCAAATTGGTCAAAGGAATTGTGAACATCAGAACACCAGGCTTGCTACTGCTTGTCTAAAATGAGTCTTTCTTGAAAAGGAATGACAGAAAATATGAATAAAAGGAAAGAAAGGAATTTTTTTTAGAATTTCTTAATATTAAGGAAAAAGAAATATTAACCTGAACCAGCTAAAACAAGCCCAAGCTAGGTTTCTACATCAACTTCCACTTACACAGAATGTCCTAGTTTGCTTGTGAATTATTTGCCAGGGAAATGCTAATCTGTAAATTGGCTATCAGATTAGATTTTTATTTGTTCATGTAGCTATGGTGACAACTTTCAAAAAGAAGAAGTTTCAAGAAGAAGTGGTCAAATCAACAGCCATCTGATTATCACAACTAGAGATACTAGGAATTAAATCAGAGAACTCCTGCATATAAAAAAGCTACAATGTTCCTTTGAGCTGTGGTTCACCATCCCTTATGCCACTTCTTTCCCCATGCTATACCGGCATACAGTATTCCCTTTCAGTTAATCGCAAAAGAAAGATATCAATGCAGGTCCATGTATCTGAAAATGAAATCAATTTTCCTGGCCACAAATGTAGAAACAGGACAAAGCCCATTGTGCTTAGTTGAAATTCATTTTCTAGAAAGATAACAGCAAGTTGATAATAATAAGGTTTGATTATTCTTTTTTCCTTAAACTAATGAACTAACACTGGATGAAATTAACTGTAAAATTCAAAATCTGAATCTAAAATGCAATTGCTTCCAGGATCAGAACATCATACCAGCATTATAATATATGAAGGCTCTCAGGCAACTCTTCATGTTTTCTTCTAACTTAATATTCAAAAACTCCTTTGGGTAAATCTATCAATCACCCTTGGTTTTTTCATAAAATGTATTGGCCATAAAATGTGTTGCACAGAACAGATAAGCCAGTTTCACTCAAGGTGTTATTGTCACATACTTGTTCTTCCATCTGAAAGGAGGATGTGTTACCTCCTGCACACTTTTCCCATCCGAGTGACCCAACACAGCACAACTATGGGATCTGCTGCTGGCATGGCAGCCAGTCATATCAGAGTGCAATTTCTTCTACTGTACATTACTCCCTGTTGCTGTCATTTTGTACACTGGGGCTAGTGAGTAACTCTGTAGGCATTTTTAAAGAATGATTAAGCAACATGCAACTAAGGGTAAAGACAAGGACAAGAAAGGCGGGGACAGGAGGAAGGGTTGTGATGCTCCACACTTACTTAAGCCTTTGAGCAATAGAAATATAATAAATACAATCGGGCTTTGCAACCACATAAAACACAAGTGAATGTCAGTAATACAAGGAAAACACTGTTAGTGTTTTTAAACAGAAATGGAAAAGGCCACAGCAGAAACATCTATTTTTTGTAAGACTCTCTCTCTTAGAATATCTGTCTACACATATATAAACACACATACACACCCTTTCCAAAATAGTGGTTTCCTGCTCTTGGATAACGCCTAAAGGCACAACTGTAATTCATATCCTAATAACAGGCTACATTGAAATTTCTTAACTTTTAACTCCAAAGCTAGTGGCAACTTGTATTGAACTTCAAATGCAGTTTTCATCAGAAAGGCATTTTTAAAGGGAGAAAAAAGGAGAAATGTAGTGGAATCAATCAATCAATCAATCAATCTATCTATCTATCTATCTATCTATCTATCTATCTATCTCCATCCATCCTTTTAAAGAGATAAACCCAACATCATAGTTAGGCCTTTATCAATGTTTTCTTTAAGAAACAGCCTCACCCAAACTGTGGTTTTCCTGAAAAATGACCCAAAACTGTGAAGTTACTGTATACATGCACAGGAACACAACTGTGGCCTGTATTCAGCATAATTTCTCAATGTGCAGCCATAAAGCCTAAGATAATGCACTTTTGCAGCCAACTCTGTTAGCATATCAATTTGCATGAACCTCTTGTAATGCAGTTTAACAGACATTTCCTGAGCTGCACATAGATCATTGCACATGAACAGATCACTTTGCAATTAAGATACAATATATCTCAAAGAAGATAGACTGTTGGGTTTAAGGGAAAATCAGGGCCAAAAGGAATCACAAGTTTTGTGAACAAACTTAATGTTTTCCCAGAAATGTAAATTGCAAGGAAAGGATGACCAATGCAACTGCAGAATACTTCCAAGATGCACCAGAATTTTTTCAGGCCACTTAAATGTTGACTTGAAGATTAGACCTGAGATGTTTAATGTTCCCCAAAAATCTGTAACATCATTCTTATTCTAATATTTGAAATACACACACACACTTTGTATTATATTCAGTTTTTCTAGTCATTCATTTAAAAAAAAAACAACCCAAAGATGAGAGCAATAAAAACTAACTCATAATGAAAAACACTAAAAATTGATTTAATATTAAAGACAAAATATAAACAAGCTTATCTAAATTTCCATACATGTGAGCTATATATCTCCCACCATTAAAGAGCTTGGGTTGGCAAAATGATCATTATTATTCTTTTCTATAAAATAAAAACGGAGAAATATCAAATCTTATGCTATTATGCTGAGAGACTATTTGAACCTGGGTCTCTCTTATATGTCTAATACAACACACTAACGCAGGAATGCCACTTCCCACAATTCTTTGCAACAGACCAATCTGGTTGAAGAACTGAATCTAAAATGTTTCAAGGCTCCCGGGTTGCCTTTCATTAGTCTACATATTATTTATTCATTTATTAGAATTAAATCCTGTTCTTTTTCTCTGGGAGTTCTCTCTTCATTTTATCTATACAAGAACCCTGTGAGGGAGAGTAAGCTAGAGAGAGTGAAGTCAATGAACTATCAATATATGTTGGTTGCCAAGCAACCAATCGTGACCACATGACTGCAGGGATGCTATGAAGGCCACAACTTCAAGAAACATCATAAATCTCCTTCTACAGCAGTGTCTTAACTCTGAATGTTGCCAAACCAGTGGTTGGTAAATGAGGACTATTTGTATGTCAAGCTGTATTGGAATCCTCCTTGTAACATGTCTCACAAGTGCTTGTTTGGCTGCAAAAAGATTTCACTTCTAGGGACTGGGGGGAAAACCATGGTGATTGTGGCTACCAGTAAATCAGCTATCCTTTAAGATTCCTGAACTTTTTTTTTAATGAGTGTCATTTTTGCAGGCTACTTTTTATTACTACCATACCACAAATAATTTTGCGATTTTATTATTGATATGAAAGAATCACGCAAACTATAGTTCTACTGACATTCAGAGACGCTTCCTTTCAATTAATGCCTTTGATAACATTTACTCAGAGAGTTCTTTCTTTTCTTCTTCTTTAAATTGTAGGATAAGGGGCACTAATTATGATCCAAAACATTGAGTTCATTTTAAAAAGGTTACAGGACTTTTGACTGACCTCTATTTTAAAAGTAAATATTTTAAAAGAGTATATTGTATTAAAAAAGGTATTCAATTTTTGGACTCCAGCCCATATCACAAATATTATTTTTTTGTTATCTTCCCACTGTAAGTGGTTTTACTGCATTCTTTTGTCAGAAGCATTTCAATAAAAATATCCAATCCAAAAAGAAAAAAAAAGAAGAGCATGATCTAACAAGTAAAACATCTTTTTTAAAAAACAAAATCTCCTCTCAAATAATAGATTAACCCCATTCAGCTCCCTAAAGGATGCCTTTCTTTTGCTGCAACTGTGTTTTACTGACTAAGAATTAATTTTTAAAATATTGTCCAAAACTAAAACTTTGTGAAGAAAGGGAAACTGTAATCCAAGGTCTGTGGCCACTTTCTACTGTCATTTGCTAGTACTTCCGTAGCATTTAGGTTAATGAACAAACTAATGAGCTTCTTTCCAAAAGCTCTTTCCCCTTAACTCCACCTAAAATTATCTGCTTCGTGACTAATTCCAATCATGCAGGTCTTGCAACTAACATTCTTACAATCCACCAACCTGTAGTGATAATTTTTGCTAAAATGATTGCAAAAATAAAACACGTGCTGAGCTCTTGTTAACCATTAATACATTTTTCCTAGCACTCACCTTAGCTTCTGCTCAGGTAACTCCTGAAGACCCAGGCTATCTGGGCGATCCCGTCTTCGCCTGTATAGACCTGAATGAGATAATTCTTTCAGCTGCAACGTAGTCATTCCGCTCTACCCTGTTCTCCCCGCAGAAAAGTTTCTGCTGAATGGCAGCACAGCTGCCAAGATGCTTGGAAAAAGTATGTGGAGCAGTGTGTCTACACACCTGCACAGACCAGCACTAGAACTCACTTTACACAGGCAGTTGCTGAGCTGCTTCCTGTTTCTCATAGGTACACACCCTCTAGAAGAGCACTGTGTTTCCTTTTAACAGCAAGTCTCTTATCTAAGGGATGCTCGGAGGATAAGCTGAGGGCAACTGCAAATCAGGCCACTAACTGTGCTAGAAGACTGCTACAAACCAGCAAAACTAGCAGCAGCAAAATGTCTTCAATTCTATTTCTGCTTCTCACAATCAGACAAAAATCTCAGCCAACTAAACTGTTCCCTATTTTGAATTGCAAGAAAAGGAAACATGGGAACACTTTATTGATCTAGGGAAGATTTAAGTCTACCTGTATTGATCTGATCCATCAAAACTGAAGCCCAGTGTAATTAAATCTAGAATGAATTAATCTGATCAGCTAAAATAGAAGCAAATGAAAGGAAATGAATGGATGGAACCTTTTTTTAACTTTTTCTTCAACGTTCTTTCAAAATACAAAATACCAACAAAAAAACCACACCAAATTGGGAGGTGGGTAGAAGGCAATTGTGTCAATATTCTGGTTCTGCTTAGCAGCATCCAAAGTTGTACCATCTATAGCCTATCATTTTTCTGTGCTTTGGAACAAAGTCCACAGGAGTCTATGGAAACTGGAAGGAAATAAAAGGGTTTCCTGCCAAAGAAACCAATAGAGATTTCCAAGTCATTTAACATTGAAACAAAGAACCAGCTCTTCTAATTTTCAATAAGATACAAACTGACTATAATTGAATCCAAAATAAAAAACCAACATTGCACCACTATCAAAATGCAGAAGCAAAATTATTTATGTTGTAAGGTAATGGACTGTCCTTAAGGTGCCACAGGATGGGATGTTATTAATTTTTAAAAACAATTTATAAAACTTAGGGTTTTATTCAAAGGATTCCTACAAATCAATCAATATATTTTGGGGAACTGTTCAGCGACATAAGAACAGAAGGGCAGCTCTGGTGGGACAAATCAAAGATCTGTTTAATGCTGCATCTAGTTTTGTTAAATGTCCAGTTGTCTTTTGGAATCCTCAAAGACAACATAAAAGCTATGGTTTTCCCATATCTTGCACAACTGGTATTTCCAAAGTGAATTCCTGCTGAACATGTAAGTTCTGTCTAGCTTTTAATGGTCATGGATGGATTTATCCTAAAGAAAAATAATTTATTCTTTTTTAAAATCATTAAAAAAAGAAAATCCCTTGAAAAAAGCCATTAACATATTTTATAGTAACAAATATCTACATGTTGACTGACAATGAACGGCTTTGAAATCACAAAGGTTAGATTTTATCATTTTTCTGTTCCCTGGAGGGGGAAAAATCACTTAAACACTGAATTTACTCACATATGACTAAGACCAGTGACATCTAGTGGTTAAATTCATAATAATACTCTCCATAAAAGATACTTTGGCTTTCTTTTACCAGAACTGTTATGTCTTTTTATTTCAAGTTCCTTATTTTAAACTGACTCAATGAGTTACTATGTACAGAACTCAAGAGAAATGTCATATAGCACCTTTACAATAGAAACGGAGAATACTTAGACCATACTCTTCTACAATCTATGATGTTATAATTTTAAAAGCACTAATTATATTACTTGAGAGTATCCAGAATAAAATCTGTGGGAGTAAAACTGACTACAACCTTTTTGTTTTAATAATAGTATGTCTTATTAAAGTCAAATCACATAATGCAAATTCTAATTTTTTGAATGACTGGTTGCCAAGTGTGAGATCAGAATGTTTCTGATTGTATCCATCAAATGTGGTTAGATCGTAGCTAAAATCAAAGTTGCAGTGTAGCATGGAAAAGAATTTATAGAAACTTCCAGATACAAAATGAAAAAGAACTTATGATAAGAAAACTTGACAGAAATTCCTCTTACTAAGATAAATTTTCACCTAGCACAATTTATAATGTAATTGAATATTCATAAATCTTTTATTTTTGGCAACTGGAACTTGTCTGTGCATACACCACACGCTTCTCTAGGATTTCATACCTAAACTTAAAACATACTGGTGCTGTCAAATCAGAACTATCTTCACAGTGCATTAATATTTGAAAGATTTCATCTTAGCAAAACTCATACACTGTAGTCTGTAAGCCACAGTGCATGATCTCACATTAGGTATGAACTAACAATGACCTATTCCAACAGATTATGGTTAAAACAAAACAGGCCTTTTACTTTCCTTCTACAAAACATGACTATGTATTGAAAACTACGACTATCTCTAAATTATCTACATGTTCTTCCTCTCATGATTTAGGTATGGAAAAGCCCCCTCCCATTCCTTACTCTTGGGTCTGATATGTGACACTTGCCTTGGCAACAGTGGGGGAAAAAAGGAAATATGGCAGCTGCAAATGTGCAGCTGGAGCCTCAGCCCCTTTTTAGTCCCATTTCCCATTTCCTAATAAGATGGGAAAAACCAGTTATTACATTCAGGGAGAGAGCTGGCAGAAATATTTTTGAGAAGACTGCAAACATGGAGACAAGTGTTTTATCCCCTTTAGATGGGGGGGGGAGAGGGGGGAAGTTCTGCAGAGTTCCTTTCTATCTGTGCCTAAGCAAACGATTATTATTATTATTATTATTATTATTATTATTATTATTATTATTATTATTATTATTATTATTATTATTATTATTATTTCGGTTTATATACCGCCCTACTCCCAAAGGACTCAAGGCGGTTTACAAGGCAAAATTTAAAAACAATACAATATAAAATTAAAATTAAATTAAATTAAGTCTAGCCACAAAAAATAAAATCACAATTTAAAAACATTAAACCCCTCAGTCCAGACCAGATAGCTCAAAGAGCCAGGTTTTTAGGTCCCGGCGAAATGAACGAAGGTCGGGGGCAGTCCGGAGTTCTGTTGGCAGTTGATTCCATAGGGCAGGCGCGCCCACAGAGAACGCCCTCCCCCCGGGGATCGCCCGTCGGCAATCCTTGACCGGTGGTACCCTGAGGAGGCCATCCCTGTGGGAGCGCACAGGACGATGGGAAATTGACGCTGGGAGCAGGTGCTCCCTCAGATAATCTGGGCCCATGCCATTTAGGGCTTTATAGGTCATCACCAGCAATGATTAGCAAATCTATGGGCTGAGTGCACCAAGCAGTGTATGTACGATACTTCCTCATTTAGAAAATATATAATCTGATATAGTTAACTATTTTAAGGAAAGTCTTAGCAATTTGTGGAAGTCAGCAAATATTTTCATCAGAGGAGTTAGGTTGAAAACAACAATCCATAAATCGCTTATGGAAAATACATTTGCTTCTGATTTTGAAGTCATCTCCAGTTTTTCTTTTGCATCCTGGAATAGCTTATTGGTTTCCAATGAATATTCACATATAGCTGATTCACTCTTTGTGCTAAGATATAGAAGATGATTAACTGCAACTGGAGAGACCAAGATTCCTTTCTGATTTGATGATGGTACCTGCCAGCTGAGTGAACCAATGATTTTCTCTCTCAACTCAGCCTACCTCAATGGGGGGAATAAAACAAGATGAGATGTACTTCTACATATGAGACAAGACAGATTATATGTATGTAACCAGTGAAATGTACAAATAAATAAATAAGTTTGCGTTACTGTGATTTACAGAATAAACTACAACTGGCTGATTCAGACAATACTAGCTAAGTTGACACTGTAACAACCACATTATCACTTAATATGTGAATCCAGTAACTAGTTAAAGATTTAACAGTACAGTTATAAGAACAGAACATACATGGCGTACTTTAAGAAACTGTTTCTCTTTGAATAAGCAAATCACCAGAACTACTCTTGTGTGCTTAATTATAGAATGAATGACTTTTAAAATACATTTTAAAATGCACTGCTTTTGTTTTTCTTTTTTTTACTGTCAAGTTTGAATAATCTTTCTCTCTTCTTCCATAGACTCTCTTCACAAATTCTGTTTTAGTTATTTCCCTTCTAAGGAAGCTGCTAATTAACTCTTGCATTTAATGGCAGCAAACAAGACAAGCATCCCACTGCAACAATTTAAAGGCAATTTAATGCAATTTTCTCAAAATAGCAACATAGATCTTCATCAAGAAATGCTAAAAATGATCAAGTACTTTCTGAGTATTTTCAATATATTCTTTAAATTAATAAAAAAGTCCAACTAATCCAAAACTGCATCTGTAATAAATTTTCAGGATAAACACTCAATATTGGCACAACTCCATGACTCCCTCTTCCCTTATCATAGGCAGTTTGGGTTCTCTTCCTGGACTTCTTACATGGAAGTTTCTCTTCCTTAGCTTCAACACCACATTCTTTAATAATTTTTAGAATGTTTATGCAACCAACCAGAGGAAATGGGAAGAATAAAATCATTTCATTTCTGCTGAAACATTACCTCCGGTTCCTGAGCTATTTTCATTCAGGTTATTAAGTAATATTATATAATATTCCAGAATTGGCATTTTGCCTCTTCCCTCCCTATCCCTTTTCCTCTCCTCCCAATTAGATTGTGCCCAAAGGCAAAACTGTCCTGCTTTACTGATTTTAAATAAGCTGCTCTGGGTGTCTGTTTTAGCTGAAGTAAAACGCTTAGATGAATATGCAGGTAATATGATATCAGTTGATCCTATATCACATTGACACTGATAGCTTGGACATTATAGTTTTTTGATAGACCTCCTCTGCTTCTCCTTTAGGCCTGGATAATGAAAATTCATGGAAAAAGAAAGAAACTCATGGAAGGAGATATTCTGGAAGAAGATAGGAAACTGGTCACGTTGCTACAGTTCCTATTATCAAATATGTTCCTATTTTTTTGCCCCAAGATGGTAGGGATGAGGCAACCCAGCTGGCAAGCTTCACTCAGTGCTTGGTTTTGTTTTGTTTTTTTGGCTTGTAGAAATCGTTTTCTTGTCTCTTTCATAATATCTTTGATTTATCTTCTTTTAGTCTCATATTTTACTTATCACACAGATCCACTATTCTGTTCCACAGCATGTAAGTTCCTGGTACGATGGGCAAGAATAAATAAGAGAACCAGCCCTGAAACTCTGAAACCAGCCAAGGTAGCAAAACAATTTAAGATTACGGTAACCAAGGCTTGACTAAAAAGCCTCCTAGAAAAATCCCAGTCTCCTGAAATTCAGTGAATTCAGCTTGTTTCTCTTCAGACTATGTAAATCACATTTTACGAAAGACTTCAATGGGAAGAAAGATTTGCTTGGTAATTATTCAAAGCATTTAGGTATTAATAAAAGTAAGATGGAACTTTATTAGCTTTTCCTACAAAAGCCTTCCCATTTAATTACAAGGGTTTTATCCTCCATTAGAGATTGTATGGTGATATGTGAAGGTATGAAACCACATTCTGTTTTTTTAAACAATAATGAGAACAATGATGGCTTTTCAAGTGAGGAATACTCAGAGCACAACAGTGTCAGCAGGGTGTAATGAAACTCAAATATTTTCCCCACACTCTAGATCACGGGTGTCACGAAGTATCACAACTTTTTTTGCATTGCCAGAGCTTGGGTGGGCGCGGCCTCTGTATGATGCAACCAGCCCACGGGATGGCAGTTTGACACCCCTACTCTAGATCATCTTTTCAAGTGACTCCCCCATGCATGGTTTTAGACTAAATGTTTACACTAAGACAATATGTTTTATAGAAAGGAACAGAAATATTTATCAGTATAAAACAGCTAAAATTAAGTGAATGACATAATGATGTGTTATATAATTTTACAAAAACAAATTATCTGCTTATTTAAAAAAATAATTTCAACAAGAAAAATCAATACATATGTATGTATGTGTTAATGCATTAGTGGTGACAGTGTATCATATTACTAACGTAAGAAAAAAGGAAAGCATTGCCTTTTCATGTCTACACTGTAATTCTGTTAGTCTTCCCTATACAGAAAAGGTTCACAGTCCTTGATATTCTAGCTAAATATTGGAGATATAACCAAGAAAAATATATGCATTGTGGGTAAGCAGTGAGCAACAATCCTGTGGGTTGGTTTCCCTCTGCTTGTGATAACGCTTCCTAATGCTATGGTAAGTTTTGCAACATCTCCCTCTGCTGATAAAACAGCTATTATGTTTCATGGCAACAGGAATCATACTAAACTGTGTACATATTTACACAATTCAATGCTTCAACCCGCAGTCTCTTTTTATTTTCACATTTGATTTCCCATGATTCCCAATTAATGTTCATTTCTTATGTGTCAGATTAGTTTTAACACTAAAGCTTTCCTATAGTTATAGAATCTACTTTATACAGAGAATTGATTTGATTGGTTTATGTGTTGTCAGGTAAGTTTCAACTCATAGCAACCGCATTTTTTTCAGAAATACAGAGAATATCATTCCACTTTTGCAGAAAATGAATTTTAACTATGGTAGAAGAATATTTATTTCTTTTTTTTATTGAAAAGTTTTACATTTTATCTTTAGCAAAACAAAACCCCTCCCAACCCCCTCCCCTCCCACCCTCTTCCCACTCCCCAACCCTCCCCCCCTTCCCCCCCCCCCGACTTCCCAGAGCTGAGTACAGGGTATAAAAATACAAACAATCATAATCTAACTTATGCAAACAATCCTAAACTATTTAAACTATCGCACTTTAACTCATATAGATAAACTCCAAACGTATATATATCATATCAATAATTATTCAAATGCAAAATAATACTTTTTAGTCCCATATTTGCTCCGTAGTATCTCTCTGTTGCAAATGGTCTTTCAGGTGCACTAAGATCTTTACCATATCCTCGAAATTAAAAACTTTACAGTCCATTCTTCTGTAATCAGTAATTCTACCTTTTTACTAGAAATCTTACTGCTATAGTTAAATTCAACATCCATTTAATATCCACCACAATAATATCAATAATACCCAATAAGAACAATCACAGACAAAACAATTTTATATCAATTATTAAAAACTATTCTTCTTTCCAACTGGGCTTTAAATTTCCATACTAAAACCAAGTTTATGCAACCTTTCCTTCTCCTAATATATTATACAGCTTGCAGTACCATACATTACTTTCCAAACTTAAATTTTTTTTATATAGTCACATCATTCTTATATTTTCTGTTACATGTTTCATTATTGCCCATAAAGATATTACAAGTTAACTTTTATCTATAATTTTTCACAAACTTGCACCAGAGCATAACACAAAGTATATACCTGGAACACAATATCCACCTTCTTATCACACCATAAATATACATACCAACCAAATAGCAAATCATAACCTACAAAATTTCAATAAGCACTAGTACAGATCTTCCCAATTAAATTTTCATAATTATCTTAAAATTAAAGCGACATAAAATATTACAACACATAGTTATTTTATAAGGGTGAAAAGTATATCCCCAAATATTTAGCCCTTCTAACAATTTCAATTCCCATAATCCTTATTACCGGTACATTATTATCTCCTTCAGTTATGCAACTAAATCTTCAGAATATTTATTTCTGAATTCCAGGGAAAGGAGATGGGGTAAATTTGCTATTCTCCCCCTTTACCCATGGATTTCTTGAATTTCTCTTCATTAAAATCACCAAACCTCAAACACAATGAAATTGGCAAATTTACATTCACAAAAGTTTACAACATCAGCTTGCAAACATTATTGAATAAATAAGGAAATATGCAACTGTAGTATCTTGGTGGAAGGCACCAGTCAGAGAAAATTACAAAACTTGTCAGAATTAAAAGCCTTTCTTGTGAAAAAGAGTCATGTGGCCATCTGTAAAAATATGTTAAAACAAGAAAGCAGAAAATTATTATTTCCAACAATAAAGAAATAACAGATCAGTTGATCTAGGACAGGGGTGTCAAACTGCCGGCCTGTGGGCCAGACGCATCATCCCAAAACCACCCCCACCCCATTGCCGGCAATGGAGAAAAAGCTCCGATACATTGCGCGATGTCACAAGTTTGACATGTCTGATCTAGGGGATTAAGAAATACTAGGAATGACATGACAGCAGTGCTCCAATATCTAAGAGGCTGCCACAAAGAAGGTGGTGGTGGTGGGGGGGCAACCCATTCTGAAGGCAGCATGAAGCCAGAACAAGAAGCAATGGATGGAAACTAATCAAGGGGAGAACCCAACCTAGAAATAAGGAGAAATTTTGTGACGGTGAGAACAATCATTGGACCGGCTTGTCTCCAGAAGTTGTGAATGCTCTAACACTGGAGGTTTTTAAGAAGACATTGGGCAACCATTTGTCTGAAATGATATAGGGTCTCCTGCTCGAGCAGGGGGTTGGTCTACAAGACCTCCAAGGTCCCTTCCAACTCTATTATTCTGTCAATTGCATTTATATCCCTCTGCAATTAGTAAAGAACAGAATATTTATTCTTGTACTCACCAGAGTACGAAGAAAGGATATAAATTATTAGCAACTATCATCATACTCCTCTTAAAATTTATTCACTTTTCTTGAATTGCTACCCCCTTAAAACAAGGAGGAAATTGTAGACTACTTTAGGCTACACCAGATTATCAAGACACTTGTTTTAAAATATTACATGCAAGTGTAACCATAACAATCTGTCTACAAGGTTGTCACAGAAAAGCTGAAAAAAACCTAGATAGTCCATGACTTGTGACCATTTGTTTTAATGACCATTCAAAGTTACAACAATGCTGGGAAAAAGTGACTAATGACCAGTCCTCATACTTAGAAGATCATTACAGCATCCCTGCATTCACATGATAAAAATTTAGGCATTTGGCAACCAATAAGTATTTATGGCTCGTGCAGCATCCTAGGGTAATATGATCATGATTTGCAATCTTCCCAAGGGGAAAGCAAAATCAATGGGGACCAAGCATGGTGATTCACTTAACGACCACAGCAAAATGTCATAAAGTTGGTTACAACTCACTTAACAACAATATCACTTAGTGACAGAAGCTCCAGTCCCAATTGTGTCATTAGTTGAGGACTACTTGTAATGTGACTCTGCCAAGTAACAAGATATTGCCTAAACGTTTCCTGTGCTTGGAATAGCTTTGAAATTTATTTATTTATTTATTTTATTTTAATTCCATTTATATCCCGCCCTTCTCCGAAGACTCACGGCGGCTTACAAGCTTAGCAGTAGCCTTCATTCTATGTATATGCCTGCTTATTAGGGCTTTCACACACCCCCCAAGCGGCATTATTACAAAGTCAGCTTAGTTGCCCCCAACAATCTGGGTCCTCATTTTACCTACCTCGGAAGGATGGAAATAATAATTGATAATTATTTTAATAATTAAAATAATTTAAATACAAGAAAATCAGCACTGATATATGTATGTATGTTTTAAAAAAAATCTTCAAGAAACATAGCTAGCCTCCCTCTTTTCTATTACTTCTGTTCTAAAACTAGCTAGCTTTCCAATAAAAAGAGTAAAATTGGCTAGCCTAGAACTACGTTAATCTCTCTCTTGATTTTTCTGGTGGGGAATCAGAAATACTGTAGAGGAGCTGCAATACTGAATCAGGTCCTTAATAGTATTTTCTGCTTGTCAGAGAATCCTTGATTTGGAAGACAAGGGACCATTGAGTACAACCCACTTCTTAGTTAAATAATCCAAATTAAAACCATCACAACAGATGACTGTCTAGCTTCCAGTTCAGCACATAATGCAAAGAATACTGGTACCATGCTACAGTTCTTCAGGAGCACCTGTGTATACTATCTGTCCGTCTATCTATTTACACACACACACACACACACACATACACACACACATTCTGCAGATGTTAAGTAACATTCCAAGAGGCATAATTAAAAACACAAGATCAAGAGCTGAAGGCAGCACTGTCAAAAATAAAGGGTTTAACTGCAGTAACTCAGCCAACAGAGTCTCCTCACTTCTCTAGAAATGTCTAGATTTCCATATAAGGCTAAGGTATTTTTTTTCTAAAACAATAAGACAAAGCATTAAACAGTAATGCAAAGCATGCATATTGGAAGGGAAATTAGCTTCTTTTTTAAAAAAACAGCTGAGGAAAGTTCCAATACTCACGATTATTATTGGTCAGTTGAGAAAAGATCTAATGAATAAATTTGATCCATACATTGCTTTAGGCTGAGCATTTAGCATTCACCGAACTTCCTTGTGGTCATTGCTGAGAGAGGTGATAAAAACCAGTGTGACTTTGCAAACCACTTCCCCATTATTTTTCATACTAAACTGAAAAGGAAATAAAGGCTCAAACTCTCTAATTGTATCAATATAATTTTCAATTACCATTTTAAAAATTGTTGACACAGGGATTTTTTTTAAAAAAACTTTCTTGCTCAAAAATTTATCTTCCTTCTCCCTTCTCATTTTTTTCCCTTTATTATCACTTCCTTAGATTGCTGCCGTTAAGAGGGGTGGACAGAGATGCACAAAATACATGGGACATGTTCCAGGATCAGGAGGGAATGGACAAAAATTGGATGTAATTTCAATATGGCTGTAACTCTAAGAAAAAAGTCACAAAACCTATCAGTGCTTTGAAAACAAATTTATTTATTTATTTATTTATTTATTTATTTATTTATTTATTTATTTATTTATTTGATTTATATACCGCCCTTCTCCCGAAGGACTCAGGGCAGTGTACAGGGCAATAAGAATAAGAATACAGGATACAAGATTTAAAGTTAAATGATTGTGCCCAATGTAGTAAGTTAGTTAAAAATAATGTTAAAATGGTCCAACAAACTTAGAGGGCTATGTGAAGGGGAGAAAACCTCAATGAAAGCCAAATTTTATCCAACAGTAATGGAGGATGGACGACTTCCTGATGATGATGGTCAATAGTGTGCTTGTGGGAATCCTTGATTTATCCTATTGTTCCTTGAGGAGGGATTAAGAAATTACCTGAAGAAATTTCCTGGAGAAAATCAGAGAATTCTGGAACTGGGGTAGGGGATGTGTCTGAGGGGGACATTCGGAAACATTTGGTATCAAGGGCAGATCCTTGATGGTTTAAATTAATTACTAACTGTAAGCAGAATCTGAATTTATTATTAGTGAACCTGGCCTAGGATTAAAAGCCAGGCCAGTTGTCTTGGTTATAGCTTATATAACAATTAAGGTACTGTTCTAAGGAGGTAATTAACCTGTCCATCTCTGCATCAAACTGTGGATCGTAGACCTTTGCATTTAAAGTTGAAATAGCCCCTTCAAAAACATGTCTTAAATCAGGAGTGTCCAATCTTGGTGACTTGTAAGACTTGTGTATTTCAACTCCCAGAATTCCCCAGTCAAACATGACTGGAGATTGAAGTCCAGAAGTTTTAAAGTGACCAAGATTCAACACCTCCATCTTAAATTGAGGACTTCTGTCAAAAATGATATTTTCCTTCCGAAAATTTGTTGAATGAACAGATTAACTGTTTCAGAAAAGCAATGAAAATCACGATGGAATGAAATGGCTTAATAAAATAAACTGCCATAAGAAAGATACCCAGACTCCTGATATATGGTGGGTTTGTTATAGTGTCCAAATACCCTTGACCTTCCTCAAATATTTCAATTAAGGCTATAACCTGAGATCCTTTTAGATTACTCGAGCAATTAAAAAACAAAATTTTTAAACAAATGCATATGCTGCTTCTCACAATTCAGGCTTTGCTGCTACAGATTCTACAGAACAATGTGACTGTAGCAGTTAACTCCCTACAGATTACACTGCTGTTATATTTACCAAAATCAAATTATACTTGTAATTGTTATAGATTATGATTTTAAAATGTTTTGCAGGTTATTTTCTAGGAGAGTATAAATATGGAACTATTTTTTTTAAGAAAAGGCTTTCATCATTCTAAATTTTGTATAACCGGCTATCACTGTTGTTCAGGAAATATAAGCATACATGGAATTGTGTATGTGAAAGAACCCAAGCAAGCATGCATCTTAAGTTCTTTTGTCTGAAGGCAAGAATTAGACTTGTAAAAATAGCTAGGGTTTAAAACCTGAACTATCTCAAACTAAAAACGCAATTTGATTCATGTGAACATTTAATTTAAAAGATCTTAAAGCCGGTATTTCTTTGGGTGCCAGTTCAACAAAGATGTTTGATAGTTATATTTATATTCTGCATTCTTTTGGCTACAAACCAGCAGCTCATAATAGATGAAAAATGTATTTCTGCAAGAATATTGTGTAAGGCTTCAGTAGCTAACCACAATAGAAGACAGGAAACATGGAATGTTGATTCATGATGACACTAACATTTTCTGTATCTTAAAAGGAAAACTTTGATGAGCTTTAACTGCAAGACACAGGGGCAATTGTGAAGTTTTCCTCATCTGTTTTTCAAAAAGTAACAGACTCCAATCTTCAAGTCATGTGTTTGTTTGTTTTTCAAATCATTATGTCTAAAGTCAATGGACCAGTGTGTGAATGTGTGTGTATAATTATAATGCTGATTGTACAATAACAAATTATGATGTCTCAAGATGAGTTTTGCAGTTTGAGCTAGAAAATATCCAAGCAGTACAAAAGTCAGTGCAAAGTCCAGCTGATTAAACTGCGCTTTCCTGGCAAAACAAACAAAAATATAATACAAGGCATTCTGGATTTGCCATCCTGGTGTAAGAGATGAAGCACTATTTTTAAATACAGATTTAAGCTACAATATTCTCATTAAGATTAAAAGAATATAATAGCAAACATCAGCAAACAAGCCTCTGACAAAAATAAACAGTTGTTTCCCAAATTGCAAAATCCCATAATGCAATCAAACCCAACTTCAAGAGAAAGTCACAGAAAATGAAGGAAGGAAGAAATGAACTATGTTCCACAGGGGTAAAAACATCTAGCCTGTTTCTTTTGTACTGGGACTTTCTGTAGCAAAATCAGCAGGCACAAGTCATATACAGATTCCTTCTTTGGGTCTAGAAGTCAGTTTGAATTTGTATTATAGACAAAGCTGTGAGGTAGGTAGGAACACCATTCAAGTAGTCATATGCCCGATTCTATCAACAGAAACCCTTTTGTTTAATGCATACATAATTCATTTAACAGTTGACTCAATTTGCTTCATCTCAGAGAAATCCTATTCTTATCCCCTAGAAAGAGTTGTGACATGGTCAGCTGCTGTTTGAATCAGATTTATTTTATTTGATTCAGGGAACTCCTGAGTTCTTGTAACCTTTTCACAAGAGCATTTGCAAGAACTGTAATGTAAAAAAAAACCTGTGTGGAGATACAGTTTTTACAATTGGAATAGGAAATACTAGGAAAAGGAATGGGACAATTTGCTGCAGCCAACTCGCCACGATCAACTTGCCACAGCCAACTCTGTGGGAGAACTCACCACAGGACAACTAGCTGTAGGACAATTCAACAATTCAATTTAATTATTTAAAATAGTTAAAAATTACTTTGTGTCATTCACATTTCATTTTGTCCCTTCTTTGGCATCCTTTCTTTAATGATTCTATTCTACTATTTCTTTGATATTAGTGTAACTCTTGTCCCGCGGCAAGACCACACAACATGTGACAATTTACTTTCATTACTTACAGAAGTTATCAAGACTTGCATAGTTAGTCTGATCAGTGTGCTCTGAGTGGTAAAACTAGCTCACACAAATGTTGGTTTCTTCTGCACATTTATTGAAGATCTTCCGATCTTAGAATATAAATTCTAATACAAAAATATTCTTTGTATGTTTGTGTATGTGAAAAAAGTCTTTCATCACTTACAGGTGCTGATTATATAACTTTGTAAATAAAAAAAATTAAAAAGTATAAAGAGAGAGATTTCAAAGATTATTAAAAGGCAATAAATAGGTATGTATTTTGTCTACGAGTTTAAAAAATCCCCAGGGGCTGTAGATATGAGCGTAAATCTGAATAAAACATGCCAAGTGCCCAAATAAACATATTAATTTTTGTAAAAACAGATGCAAAAGCCAAACCTTTTCTAAAAATAAGCACATAACCATTCCTGAGTGGCTTGTTGCTTTAGCCGAAGAAGTTTCATGGATTTTTGCAAACATCCTGAGCCATGTTGAACAATCACTAAAGGGGCCAGCACATTTCATAGAGGGGAAAAGACAACACTGCTATGTTTAAAAATAATTGTGGGCCATAAAGGAACAATTGGCACACTAATCAGCTGTGTGGTGGCTAGTAAAATCAGAAAGGCCTGGAAAGAGGCTGTGAAAACACCAGGTGTGGCAGTGACTATGGCTGGTGGTAGTGGGTTTGTTGGGTTTCAAGATGCTGGTGGGCCTCAAAAGACTGCTTGGTGGATCCTACAATGTGAGCCCTCCAAGGTAAACCAGACATGAGAGAAGACTAGTTGAACTAATTTTACTTTATTATAAGGCTACATTAACAAAATCCTGTAAGTCAGCATGCTGGCTGAGGAATTCTGGGAGTTGAAGTCCACAAGTCATAAAAGGGCCAAGTTTGAAGACCCCTGGTCTATAGGCACAAACTTCTGCCCTCCACTTTTAACCGCTTGATCCATCAGGGCAGGTCCTTCCTAAATGTGGGCTTGTGCCTATCTTGCCTGATTCCTCTGTAGGCAGCATCTCTTTCTCTCTTTTCCCGAGATCATTCATACATTCCAATACGCACAGGCATTACACATGGCTACAAGTTGTGCAGGCCTATGCTAGAGCATTTTTGCTGTAGGAATCGTTTTGAGAACAATTTTATTATCAGCTAGAGAACAGTTGTGCTATTGCATAGCAATTAACACAACTGTTGGATGGCTGTTTTTGTTTTTCTTTGAGTCAGTGTTGCCTTGCCATCAGGTTTGATGGCAAGTTTTCAGAAGTGGTTTGCCATTGCTTGATTCCTAGGGCTGAGATAGAATGTCTGGCCCAAGATCATCAAGCTGCCTTTGTGCCTAAGGCATGACTAGAATGGTTCTCCCAGATTCTAGATGCCTGAAATCACTATACCAAACTGGCTCTCTTTGATTAATTATTTCGTGAGGGGGTCCTTGGTGCTCTCTGAGCTTTCTTGTTTTCTTGCAGAGGTTTCATTACCCAAACTAGGTAACATCATCAGTGCTTGAAATGTCTGCAAGAAATAAATGAAACATCTGCAAGAAAACAAGCATGCTCAGAAAGCACCAAGGACCCCTCATGTCAACCCTGAGCTCCAAATATTCTCCTTTATTAAATATTTTATATTTTCAAATATCTTCCAGAGAGGGATTTTTCCAAGGCTTATTCTCATCTAACCCAGAAAATAAATGTGATATCCTTGGACACGCAATGTGGTAAATTTACCAGACGCTTTAAAGACAGAGTTAGTCATATTTGGAGTGATCTGAGTGACAATAAGGACCTGATGAGATGGTCCAATGCATTATGTCACTCAGATATATAAATTTGATATATACATCAACAATGCCATACCTATGCCTTCTTTGCCCACCTTTGCTTCTCGGATCCCACTGTTGTGGCAGAGGATGCTAAAGTGAATAATTCATAAAATTGCTTTGACCACTTCTGGAAAAAGCCTAGTTAGACCAAGAAGCTTATTATAACTAGTGTTCAATTATAGATGCCCTCTTTTCAGGCAAAGGGCTCAAGATGGTAACAACAGCAATAGTTCAGCTCCCTGAAGAAGATACATATTTGGGGATTCATTTTTGTTTCAGATTTAGTTTTGGAATGAGATGGCCTAATGAACTAAAATACCTAGAGATAAAAGATAAACCTCCCAACCTACATGAATTGGGTCTGAACAGGACTGGAACACTGTATTACTATGACACAGCAAGTATCAACTTCAGACTATCTACTAAATGTAACATATTCTAAGACCCAAGTGGTTATCTTGGCTTCCTAAATTCCTTGATGCACTAAACAGTATCCCACCATTAATGAACACAAACCCTGTAATGTAATTACATGTTTCCCGATTAATATTTGCCATTACAAATTGCAGTACAGGTAGGCTTTCAACTACAACCACAATTGAGGCCAAAATTTATGTTGCTGAGAAATTTGTTAAGTGAGTTTTGGCCCATTTTACAGCTTTTCTTACTACATTTGTTATGTGAATCACTTCTGCAGTGGTTAAGTTAGTAACATGATTGTTAAGTGAATCTGGTTTCCCCACTGATTTTGCTTGTCAGAGGGTGGCAAAAGATGATCACACGACCTGAGACACTGCAACTGTCATAAATATGAGTCATTTGTCAAGCATCAGATGCTAATGCCTCCTTAAGTAACACCAGCTGCCTGCAATTAGTGCAGGTTCGAGTCCCACCAGGCTCAAGGTTGACTCAGCCTTCCATCCTTCCGAGGTAGGTAAAATGAGGACCCAGATTGTTGGGGGCAATAAGCTGACTTTGTAATAATGCCGCTTGGGGGGGGGGGGCGAAAGCCCTAATAAGCAGGCATATACATAGAATGAAGGCTATTGCTAAGCACATTGATTTGTGCTTTAGATTGTAAGCCGCCCTGAGTCTTCGGAGAAGGGCGGGATATAAATGGGATTAAAAAAAATATCACATGACCATGGGGATGCTGCAACTGTCATAAGTGTGAGAAATGGTCATAAGTTACTTTTTTCAGTGCCATTGTAACTTTGAATGGTCACTAAACTAACTGTTGTAAATCGAGGACTACTTATATTTTTTTACAGCAGTTTTGTATGTCAAAATATATACCATCTCCTATAAGGGGTCTTTTTATTAAGTATTTTCCACTGCGGCCATACTACAGCAACCAGCAACACATGAGACTAAGGAAACAAAGAATGTCACATGTGACTTGAGATTATCCTTTCTAAGGTGATTAATGATTTGGAAGTATTAAATGGGCAGAATTGTCCATATATCTAGCTTTTCACTTTATGTTTGGCTGTAGTAGGGGCTAAATTCCTGACCAGGCAAGCTTTTGGACTGATTTCCAACCATTTTCTCCCTCTGGTAAAGATGAATATTGCATTCTATAGAAATATTACCTATAGTAATACTCAAATATAAATGAGACATTAGCAATGATGGAAGGAAAAAAACGTCTGTAATAAACTTAAGCCTTATATAGGGGAATAAGGAGAAAAGTTCTCATTTTGAAATCTAAAGGGTATTTGGAAAATATTGTGAAAAACTTTTTTCTTTTGGGAGAGTTGAGGAAAAGGGAAAAAATTTGATTTATTTTCCCCTTCAAAATATCAACTATGAAATGAAATGGTAATTCATGCATTTGTTTTGTACTATAAACACATCTACACACACAGAATGCAGTCTTGAAATTCTTAAAGCAACAGAAAGTGAAATAAACTAGATGGAAATGGAAATATGCAGCAAGATAAAGATGGCTTACAGTAGCTGTATCAGAAAATGGAAAATAATGGCATTTCTAGAGTAATGGTATGTAATGTAACATTACACTCTGGAATTAATTATTTGAGATAAGGGGGAGGGAATTAATGTGACACTTCATTTACTTCCAAAGATGATTTTTTCATAAGTAAAATCCTGTATGTTTGTCCTAAAGTCTGGTCTTGCCAACTCCACTGCTCTGCAGCTGAAGAGATGTAAAGAACAGATTAATGAAAAATGTTGCTAGCAGCTTTTCTGCCAGCAGATGGAACTAGAGTTCTGTTGTGTTTATTACCATTATGCTATGTAATAGCAAAGTACAGTATCAAAAATATGAGGTATTAATTCTGACAGAGATGCTTAGAATCATGTTGAAATCACAAATACATTCTAATTTCCTTCAAGGTTTTCCCTTGTTTTCATCTTGTTGTTCAGCTATAACATTAACTACGTAGTTTAAGCATATTTTAAAGCTTAAACGCATTTAAGAAACCAGCAACTGCAAGTCTAAATAACTTTACAAGTGATCCTGTAGATGAATAAAATTAATTCATTGTTATCTTTCAAAGATAAAGCAAAACATAGCATATAGTGCAGGAGAATGCAATACTAATCTACAGGTATTATACTCTAACACAAAAATAGCATCTTTTCTTTTCTTTCAGTGCAAAGGAAATGAACTGAATTTTACTTTCTTTTTTTAAATACATATATTATTGGTTTTAATTATAACAATCTCCAGTGCCTAGTGCACAGCGTGTTGTCTTGGTTTATAATAAAAGAAAAAACACAGTAATAATCAATTAACAATCAGTAATGATTAAGTTTGATAATTCCATAATTAGTAAATTAATAATATATTTCTTTGATCTTCCCTTCTCCCATTTATATTCTCCTTCAACCTTAAGCAAAATGTAATTCTTCATATTTTCAATATATAAATGGTTAAATATACACATTTTTTGTATTTGTACAAATAATAATCTCTATGTCTAGCATTTTTATCTTATATTATTCTTATAACTATCATCTCATTAATTCACCATGTATCCTATTTTCGTAATTTTTGTTTAAGCTTAATTTCCCTTATATTCAATCCAATTTTTATCAGTCATAATTTCATGTTAGTCATCTAAATGTCCAAATTTTCCCTATCATGCATTATAGAAATCCTGTACTTATTATCTGATAGTATTTAGTTTAACATCCTTTTAAATCAGTTTATATTTCACTTATATTAATAAGTTACATCAACCCACTATTTTTACATTTCATATATTGTAGAACATACTATATTACTTAAATCTCTTATCCCTCTTGTTATAGGGCCCCTTTATGTTCAGAGTTCTCTATTCTTTTAACCATATTCAAACAAGTGTTTGTTCATGTAATAGTCCATCTGGTAGGGCAAGTCAAATCTCTTGTATCTGTCTCTGGTCTTCTTTTGCTGATTAATGTTCCAAGTTGATATAATCCGCTTACCCGACAATTCCTATATTTTTGCAAATGTTGTCGGGAATACAAAAGATGAAGTAAGTAAGATGTATATACTTTCTCTCTCCCAAACTCTGATAGTTCTCCTAAAAATTCTATAGTCCATTCCATTTGTACTGTTGTATCAGAATCTTGTAGATTTTTTTCCTGTTTGTATTAGATTGTAATTATTTTCATTTGTTGTTTCATCAATATGGTCATATTCTTCTAATTTGTGGTCTGTTATCTGATTTGTTTATTCATTCATTGTTATTTCCTAGATGTTTTTTAATTGTAGATTTAAATTAGAAATATGCTTATTTAAACCATCAAAGTTGTTTTGAATTTTCTTGTGGTTTGAATCTATTGTCATTTGTATTTGTCGTAACATGGCATTTATTTTATCCTGGAAAGTATTTGTCTTGCCTTGAAATATTACTTCTGGAAGTCATTGATTTTCCAGGCTAAATCCTTCAGGAGAAAATATTGAATGTGGCATCCTGTCATTTTTTAATACGTATACGATATCCATGTTGTCTCCATCCTTCAAACAGTCTTTCATCAATTATCAGTCAGTTCAAAATTACACTTCAGTATGTTAAGCCACTTTTAATCCTTCCTGTAGATTTTCCTTTAAAAGATTACCCAAGAGCCGAGGTTTTTCTTTTCCATAAACAGTTCTTAAATTTAAACAACATTCCAGGTGGTTTTTTTTTCTTTCAGACACTTTTTAATCTTATAGCTGGCCTAGCTATTCCTTTGTTCCCAGCTATCTTCAAGGTTATTTGCAATTCAAAGGAACAGATTATTCTTTATCTTTGAGCATTTTGCCAGTTTCTGAGTCCTTATTGTTAGTGTTCTATGCTCTGATTCTCCACTAGATGTCAGCAGTTATTTCTTTTTCAGTTTTTTTTAATCAAAAAGTTATTTTTTGTTATGTATTTTTTATAATTCCATCAAAACATTTCAGGGTATAATCTTGACAGTTCTTTAGTTTCTAAATTTATCCAGACTGTACTATTTTTAAATTGAATTTTAGTATATCTCGTTCCTCCTTAATATTAATTTGCTGCTTCTGTCTATAAGGGAATGGGGATATAGTCCCCTCCCTTCCCTCCCGGAGGTTTTCTTGCTTTGGGGATCTTTCTCAAGGATTCAATTAGTAGGTAGAAGAAAGAAGATCAATACTCTCACCAATTCCAAGCACCCTGTTCACCAATGTTCAGGTTCATGCTCTTGGACTTCGGCTGCAAGTAGCTTGGGCTAGACACTGATCTCACGCTAGTCTTTCTCCTGTCAGATTGGAGGGCTTCCCCCAGATCAAATGAAGCGACCACCATCGCTTCGTGATCAATGGAGCACGCCTCCTTCACGGTCACCTCTTCGGGGCGACTTCAGACCCATCTAGGGTCCTCCTGACAGGACAAAACCAGCCATGGGGAGTGGAGCCTCGCTCTCCCATGACCATGTGCTATGGGCACAAAACCAGAAGTCCTGAATTTTACTTTCTAGCCACTTAACTGAGATGCTTATGAAACTTTTTTAACCCCTTCAGAATGTAAAGCTATGATTTTTTTTAGTGCACAATGAGCTTAATTAGTTTTATTCCCAGATAAGATATACAGCTTTCTTTTTGAAATCCAAAATCAATGGATCTTTTTAAAAAATCCCTGCAACAGTGTTTGCTTTTGGGATTAGGGATAGAGTCTATGAAACAAAAGACCTACTTTTCTCTTTTGATTCTCTGCTATTTTAAGAAAAAAGAACCAGATCAACATATTCCCATAATTATGTAGCAGAAATGAGCATGTTTATTTATCTTGTTTGAAAAGGAGTACATCTGCAGAAACTGGGAGAATGCCAAGACCTGCCACTAATCTCAGCAGAGACGGCCTTTGCCCAATGAGTAGGAAATTCCAGATCAGTAGATGACTGTAGCCTTCCTGAAGGATGACAGTACATAAGGACAGGGAAGAAATGCATATAAAGTGCAATGAAAAGTAGAATCAAAAGCAAAGGTCTTTTTTTGGAATGCTTGTTTTTAGCATATGATGTTTATTATTCCTAACAAAAAAGAACTGAAGCTGCAGGTAGCTGTGGGTTAAGAGCTAAAGCAGATACATTAATAGAAATCTCACTTACTGCTACCTATAATTTAAAAATAAGCAACTTGTATTAGGCAATGGAGTTGCCTCATACTCATTTCTCATCAAGATCCCCTTCTACTCATGCAGTTACTATTACCTATTATAGGAATGTTCCCCTATACTTCCTCCCTGGACTAAAAACAGTCCCCAAGGGGCAATTTTCACTTAAAACGTTATAGAATCTATGGCCTTCCTACTGATTAATGGCAACTCCCGGCAGCCTTAGCCACCACGGCCAATTGTAAGGGATGCTAGAACTGCAGTTAAGCAATATCTGCACTGCCAAGACAAAGTTAACGATGACTCCACAATCCAAATGAAATGCAGCCATGTCTGTGCTTATCCTCACATCATCTTTACAGGTCTGCTACATTTGGTGAATGTGTAACCCATATGTTCAGTGTTGTGGTTGGCACTTCTTTTTCCTTGTCACAATTTCTCTTGTGAGGACATCAGAACCCTGCATTCTTCATCATATTAAACAACTGCATCCAAACATATGATCCTGTGAAAGTCTAATAGATTGGATTCCCAGGATTTTTTTTTTATTGAAAAGTTTTAACATACATTTTCTCTTTAACAGTCCCCCCTCCCCCTCCCCTCTCCCTCCCTCCCTACCCCTCTCCCCCTCCACCCCCCGACTTCCCAGAGCTAAGTACAAGGTATAAAAACAAAAAAAAACAATCATAAACATCCATATGCTAACAACCATAAACTCTAAAATCTATCACTCTCTGGCTCATATAGGATAATACAAACACTGTTAATATTAATTATATATAGAGAAAACAAGAAAAAAAAGAGGAAAAAAAGGAAGACTTATTCAAATGCTACATGAAACTTTTTAGTCCTATATTTGTTCTGGATATACTCAATCCATTTTCTCCATTCCATAATATAACGTTCTTGCGAGTGATCTTTCAAATAAGCCGAAATCTTTGCCATCTCTGCCAGGTCAGAAACCTTTAAAGTCCATTCTTCTATGGTCGGCAGTTCCTCTTTCTTCCAATACTGACCTATTAAGAGTCTTGCTGCCGTAATTAAATTCAACATCAGCTTAGTGTCCACAACCGTAGCATCTGTAATTATTCCCAACAAGAAAAGTTGCGGACAAAACTTTATCCTTCGCTTGAAAATCTTCTGCATATTCCACCAAATTTTAATCCAGAAGGCCTTAACCTTTTTGCAAGTCCACCATACGTGAAAATATGTTGCATCTTCATCACCACACCTCCAACATTTTGGCTGATAATTCGGATACATACTTGCAAGCTTTTTAGGATCTAGATGCCATCTATAAAACATTTTATAAAAGTTCTCTCTTAAATTTTGAGCTTGTGTAAATTTTACGTTCCTCACCCAAATCTTTTCCCACGTATCCATTGTAATAACTTCTTGGATGTTCTGGGCCCATTTTACCATACAGTCCTTAACAAGTTCTGTTTCTGAGTCAATCTCTATCAATGCAAGATATATCCGTTTAATATGTGCTGGTCCCTGATTTCTAATTTGCTTTATCAGATTTTCATCAGTCATTGTAAAGCCAATTTTCTGGTCTTCTTTCCACCTGGCCCGTAGCTGAATATATTGAAACCAAGTTTGAACAATCTCTTCATCTCGCAAGAGGCTATATGGTTTCAAACACCAGACATTTCTTTCCAAGCTTAAAATCTCTTTATACGTAGTCACATCATGTTTAAAACCAACATTTATATTTTCTATTGCGTGTTTTGGAATTGCCCACAATGGTATCTTACAGTCTAACTTATGTCTATACTTCTTCCAAACTCTCAGCAATGCCTGTCTTAAAATATGCACTCTAAACACATTATCTACCTTCTTATCATACAACAAATATGCATGCCAGCCAAACAGCAAATCATGGCCCTCAAGATTTAATAATCTCTCTTGTGTCAAATTAATCCAATCACTTATACCTGCTAACGCAGCAGCTTCATAATATAATTTAAGATTAGGCATTTTAAGACCACCTCTTTCACGAGTATCCTGCATAATCTTAAGTTTAACTCGTGGCCTTTTCCCTGCCCAGACAAATTTATTGATACCTCTCTGCCATTCCTCCAAATTAGAATCTTTCTTAAGAACCGGTATCATTTGAAATAAAAATAAAAATTTAGGCAGGACATTCATTTTCACTGCTGCGATTCGCCCCAACAACGACAATTGCAGTTTTTCCCAACTCTCCATTTCTTTTTGGATTTTTCCCCATAATTTTTCATAGTTATTTTTATATAGTTTTGTATTGGAGGGCGACAAAAGCACCCCCAAATATTTGACCCTTTTAACAATCTCAAATCCAGTTAACCCTTCTAAAAGGGCCTTTTGCGATGCTGTCATATTTTTAGCCAGAATTTTAGTTTTTTGTACATTAACTTTAAATCCAGAAACCTTCCCATATTGCATTATTATCTCCATCAGGTCCACAACAGAACTCTTCGGCTGGGTCACTGTAACAACCAGATCGTCTGCGAACGCTCTCAATCTATAATCCTGATCTCTAATTTGTATACCCTTAATTCTTTCCGAGTTCCGTATTTTTACCAGTAATATCTCCAATGTTAACACAAATAACAAAGGCGATAACGGGCACCCTTGCCTTGTACCCTTCTCGATATTACATGCTTCTGACAAGCTATTATTAACTATTATTCGGGCTGTTTGTTTTTGATATAATGCCCTAATTGGTTGCAAATATTTATCCCCAAAATTCATTTTATCTAAAACTTTCATCAAAAATTGCCAGTTCAGTTGATCAAAGGCTTTTTCAGCATCTAAAAAAATTAGCGCCGCAGGGATCTGGTTGTTCCTTTCCAAAAATTCCAACACATCAACTATATGCCTCACGTTATTTTTCATTTGCCTACCACTAATAAACCCAGTTTGATCCCCATGAATCACCTGTTGCAGAACCCTCATCAATCTATTAGCCAACACCTTAGCAAATATCTTATAATCTGTATTTAATAGTGATATCGGTCTGTAGTTTTTTACTTGAGTAACATCTTGGTCTTCCTTCGGAATCAAAGAAATAAAAGCAGTTCTCCAAGACGGAGGCACCTTTCCCCCTCTCTGGATTATCTGGAACAATTCCTTTAACGGTTTTATCATCTCTAATTGTAAATTTTTGTAGTAGGCCGCAGTCAGACCATCTGTACCTGGCGCTTTATCCATCTTCAACTCCTTAATTGCTGTAAGTATTTCTTCTTCTGTAATCAGTTGATTAATCTCCTCTTTTTGTACTTGCGTAAGAGCCGGAATGCTAGCATTCTCCAAATATACGTCAATGTCTTTTTCGTTAATCTTCTCCTTAGCATATAATTTAGAATAAAAATCCACAAAGGCTTCCTTAATAAGATCCTGTTGAAACACTACCTTTCCCTTATATTCAATTTTGTCTATATTAGAAGCCCTCTGCTTTTTCCTTAGTCTATAAGCTAACCATCTACCTGGCTTATTAGCATTGCAAAAAGTGTTATGCCTGGCAAACCGCAAATTGGTAGCCACCTGGTCAGCCATTAGTTTATCAAATTGTCCTCTTAATAACTTAATAACCTCCTTAGTCTTCACATCCAATGGATTCAGAATCAAGGCATTCTCTTTTTCCTTAATTTCATTCTCCAATTCTTTCCTTCTAGCTTCCAAAGTACGTCTGTGTCTATTATTCATATATATCAACACCCCTCTCATATAGGCCTTGCTAGCATCCCAAACCATGTCCATAGAAGTATCCTTATTCATATTAATTTCAAAAAAATCCTTCATTCGCTGTTTACACTCTTCCACATTTTTCTGATTTCTAAACAAGTTCTCATTTACGCGCCACGAGCGCCTATCTCTATTGTCCTTATTAATCTCTAACCATACTGGACTATGGTCAGAAATAGCTCTTGCACAAATCTTTACCTTCTTAATCCTAGAAAAAAAATCGTTAGTCAACAAAATGAAGTCAATCCTGGAAAAAGATTGATGTCTATCAGAAAAAAAAGTATAATCCTTTTCATGCGGGTGTGTGTCACGCCAAATGTCTTGCAATTCCAAATCATCCTTCATTTCAAAAAAAGATTTAGGCAGTCTGGCATGACACGGAACACGCTTAAAAAAACCAGCCTTATCCATCTGTACGTCCAAAACACCATTCCAGTCCCCCATAAAAATAAACGATTTGTAATCCAACTGAGTAAGCTTTGTATGAAGTAAGCTAAAAAAGTCAGCTTGTTGTTGTTGTTGATTAGGAGCATACAGTCCAACTAAAAGCGTTTTTTTGCCTTCTAACAACAAATCTATCATTACGTATCTTCCATGCTTATCTGCTTCAATTAAGTCCGCTGTTAAAGCACTTTTAACATAGACAACCACTCCGTTTTTCTTATTCATTGCAGAGGCGACAAATTGCGTACCCAACCTTGAGTTCAATAAAAACTTTTGGTCCATAGCCCTAATATGCGTTTCTTGCAAGCATATAACATCAATCTTAAATTGTTTTAAATATTGAAAAATTTTCTTTCTCTTCTGAGGCGAGTTTAGTCCATTAACGTTCCAGGTTAGAAATTTAGTCGCCATGCTTGTCATCCCGAAGCTGTTGGAGCACATCTTTAATAGCCCCTCTGTCGCCTTTGGGCCGCGCTCCTCCCACTGCCTCGCTATAAGTACGCTTTGAAATTTCCATAAACTTCTGCTGGTCTTGTTCTTTTATTTGTTTTGCTCTTTTTAAAGCAGCACGCGTCACCCTCAGCTCTCCAACATCAGCCAACGAAGTTATAGTTTGATCCCCTCCAGCACCATTCTCCTCTGTCTGTCCATCTTCTTCTCCAGATCCCTTTGCCGCTTCCAGAAGTGATAGTGGGGTTGCTTTTAAAACATTATTGTAGAAATCACGCGCCTGTGTCACAGTAACCAGACGGTATCTTTTACCTTCATGCATCGCCACCAATCCAACTGGGATCTCCCATCTGAACTTTATATCACGTTGCTTAAGTTCCTGCACAAGAAATGCAAAGTCCTTTCTTCTCCTTAAAATCTTTGGAGGAATTTCCTTTAAAACCAAAACTTCTTGGTCAGCAACCATTACTTTAGTATCATAGGCGGCTTGAATAACTTCATCTCTAGTTTCTCTCTTTGCAAAATAAACCACCACATCTCTAGGTAGCTTTCTCTGTCTAGCAATCCATGAATTTACACGAAAAACTTTATCCATGCATCCCTTTATTTCAGATGCTGGCTGACCCAATACTGCTTCCAGAGCTTCAGAAATCAGCTGCTTTAGGTCTTCCTTAATATTTTCTTTTAAGCCTCTGATTCTAACAGCATACTGCATCTGATGAAACTGAACAAGACTTAATTCTCTGTCCATTTTATCTCTTAACTCTTCATTCTCCAATACCTTTACTTCTAATATAGCATTTTTTTGGGTCAAATCTTCCACTTTTTCTTCCAAACCTTGCACACATTCAGCCACACTTTCCACTGTAGACAAAATGTCTACCCTCATCGCACTGAATTTCTCTTCCATCCTCTCTTCTATCCTCTCCTCCATTTTCTCCAATTTCTCCTCCACCTTTGCCAATTTATCACCCAGTGTTTCTAAAATTACCTGGGCATGTTTTTCAAGAGCATCTTGTAAATCCTTCGATGTCAATGCAGCAGGAGGAAGCAAGGCTTGCAACGATGTCTGTTGCACCGGGGAAGTTCCAGCACTCCGAAGAGTTTTTGAGGGAGGTTTGGCCGCCATCTTTTTACTTTTACTTATTACGCACTTTCACTTTAAGTTTAAAAAGTCCATTAAGCTAGAGAATAAAAATAAAAGTCCTCTTCACCTCTTCCTCCTGTACCGCTCTGCCTGCTCCTTTTATTCCAGGGTCTTTCCTTCTGGCAGGGGTGGTCGCAAACGCCTGGCTCTGCTCCAAGAATCCCGGAGCAGAGACGCTGAACAGCTGGGAGCAACCCAGGCTACGGGGGAGTTCAATCCTTCAGCCGCCCAAGCTTTAAGCTCAGGCGGCCCCGGAGAACTCAACCCCTACCTGGGCCTCTCCCCCTCCTCTTCTCCCGAGGAGGGGGCTTCAAATTCACCCAAACAGCTGATCGGCGCTGTTTCGGGTGAAAACAACACAGCTGAGCAGCGGGCAGCCCGAAACGGCTGTCTCCGGCGCCGCGCCGCCACCGGAAGTCCGATTCCCAGGATTTTTCATCAAGATATGTTGCCCAGGTACTGTAGACTTAAGCTCCAAGTTTTATTTTCCTCTTCTAATGCATATTCCTCTCCACGTTTTAGTCTACTGGAGATTTTCTCCCAGACAATTTTAGCTGAGTTTCCTTCAAAGCCCCCTTCAGCACAGCATTTCTGCTTATATCCTGTATTGTTGAACTGAAAGTCTTCCTTTTGCTTGTCAAAAACCTGTGGGAACGGCCAGTTTTTGGCCTCCCAACTTTCAGCTTTCCCAAACGTTTCTTATCGGCCTCTACGTGAATTACAGTGATGAGCACTCTCCTGGTTCGCACAGGATGGCATGTGGGAGGTTTGGGAAACGTTATGATAGAGCTTTCACATATATCTTTTAGTATCTTGTTTTTGTAATGATCTCATAGGCACCTGAGTGGTTCTCACTACGTATCCAATTATCACTATGTATCCTATTTTTTTGAGATTGATGGGGTTTATGTAATGTTGTATTTGGTATTCAGAAAAAGGAGGTGAATAAAGTTCAGCGGGCAGTTGCTCAGGTTTTTTTTGGAGAGACGAGGCTGCCTGGCTGGTTCAGAGCATCTCTATCGACCCGGGTCTGAATTCTTTTCCCTACAAAACCCTTTGTTACCATACAAGCTGAAATATATTACTCAAAGCCATGAGGCAGCCTCAATTTTGCTGGAAGGAAAAAAAATTCTTAAATGTTTATGAGTCACATTAAAAGGAAGTAATGCTTCCCTCCTTTAAAGGTGGAAACTGTTGTGTACCCTAACACACAACCAGCAATATAAAGCCTCTCCAGAATAAGCATGAAAAGAAAGGAAGAACATTCAGTTGTGCAAAAGCATGAGATGCTCACAGCTCACAAAGCACTAGGACAAGTCTAGCCACATCTTAGGGTACAGGGTAGTGTTTCTCAATTTTAGCGATTTTAAGATGTGTGGACTTCAACTTCCAGAATTCATGCTGGCTGGGGAATTCTGGGAATTGAATTCACAATTCTTTATAGAATAAAAAGAGTGTATAAGAATACAGAATGTTATCCTTGCAATCTTAATAAGAGGACTTAGTATTCTTCGGCAGATGAGAGTTTTTTGTATTCTGCATCCAATAATGCCTGCTGTATACCACACAGACCATAGTATTTAGCATCCTGGGCCATGGTTATAAATTTCCACCATCTGTGCCTTGTTGCACAAGGAGAGGGCCGCTGAGGGATGACTCGATTCTTTTCTGAGATCTCCCTCTTCTCTGTAGCTGATCCTGTCTCCATGTACTGGTGCATCTGTGATTGTATCAAGCTGATTATGATGGCATTTTACAAATACCCAAGTTAATTTTCAAGACATCTCTACCACAGGACATGACATTTGGTCCAAAGCATAGAAAGACAAGAAATGTACTTTTTCCTTTATGAAAACAAAAACTGTGATTTAGAATAGTTCACAAAGAGGTGCTTACAGATAATAAACAGACAAACAAATTATACAACAGACTAATTAAAATGATTACCGTATTTTTCGGACCATAAGACGCACTTTTTCCCCCCAAAAGTGGGGGAGAAAACGAGGGTGTGTCTTATGGTCCGAAGGTGATCCGTATGGCCAGCCCCAACCTCTGCAAGTGGAGCACGAATCGGCACGTGCTGAGAAACGCCGATCTCACGCTCCTGCAATCTGCCTCGCTCGGTTTCAGCTTCCCTTGCTACAAGAGAAAGCAGGCTGAAACGGAGTGAGGAAGATTGCCAGGAATGCGAATCGGCCGATCTCGCGCTGCTGCAATCTCCCTCGTTTCAGCCTGCTTTCTCTTGTAGCAAGGGAAGCTGAAACCGAGCGAGGGAGTTTGCAGGAGCGCGAGATCGGCCGATTCGCATTTCTGGCAATCTCCCTCGCTCCGTTTCAGCTTGCTTTGTGCAAGAGAAAGCCGGGCCACAGGGCCGCCTCCGCGGGTACTGCTCTAATGCAGAGAGGGAAGGACAAAGAGGGAGGGAAGGAAGGAAGGAAGGGACAATGGGAGAGGGAGGGAGAGAAAGAGAGAGAGAAAGAGAGGGAGAGAGAGAGGAGAAAGAAATAGGGAGGGAGAGAAAGAGGGAGAGAGAGGAGAAAGAAAGGGAGAGAAATAGAGGGATAGAAAGAGGGAGAGGAAAAGAGAGAGGGAGAGGAAGAAAGGGAGAGAGAGAGAGAGGAGAAAGAAAGAGGGAGGGAAATAGAGGGAGAGAAAGGGAGAGATAGAGGGAAAGAGAAAAATAGGGAGAGAAAGAGGGAGATGGAGAGAAAGGGAGAGAGAGAGAGGAGAGAAAAAGAAAGAGGGAGGGGGAGAGAGGGAGAGAAAGAGAAGGAGAGAGAGAAATTAAATTAGTAACATGATTGTTAGGTGAATCTGGTTTCCCCACTAACTTTGCTTCTCAGAAGGTTGCAAAAGGCGATCACATGACCCTGGAACAATGTGACCATCATAAATATTAATCGATTGCCAAGCATCCAAATGTAAATCACATGACCCTGGGGATGCTGCAACAGTCATAAGTGTGAAAAATGTTCATGTCACTTTTTTCAGTGCCGTCGTAACTTTGAACAGTCACTAATTGAATCATTGTAAGTCAAGGACTACCTGTACTTTATCATTTTTTTCCTTTTTTGGTGGGGGTCAAGTTTTTGACACCTTGCTGGGCGACTGGTGGTACTCGGACATTGCCTTGTACTAAAAGTGGTACAATGGATGAAAAGGTTGAAAAGCCCTGTTTTAGTATACCAGTACTATTTGGTTCAGATTTTTTTTCTTGTTTGCCTGCTCTAAAAACTGGGTGCGTCTTATGGTCAGGTGCGTCTTATGGTCCGAAAAATACAGTAAATAGGGTTATTTTTGAAATAAAACAAAAAGGATATTGAGATATTTGAGATATGTCCAGATAAAATGTGTAATTTGGATTGTATGTCTAATTTACAATGTGATTTAATTATTCTTAAGAACTTGCATTTGTTATGCTTTTACCCTATTTCTCTTACTTTATAACATCAAAACAAAGTGGATTCCATTACTTAATATGAGTACTTAGTCAAACCACTGGCTGCATTTCCAAAAATAAGTGACACAATCTAATTTATTTTAATAACTCATCATCTCATTTTCCTATTCTTTTATAAAATGCTGCTTCCTTCAAACTATTAAGGAAGCATACATTATTAATCATTTTCAGTTTACTTTTTTAAAGAAACAACAAGACAAATCATTTATTTTTCCAAACATATCTATCTATCTTGAAGGAGAATTGTAGTAAAGGACCAGGAGAAAAAGCAAGGCAGAATATACTTGCAAAGAATTCTACCTACCACATTTGTTCTCCTTTACAAAACACAAATGATTTTCTGGGGGGAAATATTGCCAGTTAGAATGGCAGTGGCTGCTTTAAACTGAAAGCCCCATTTGAGCTGTGGCAAGAAGCTGTAGGGGCCTGAGAAAACTATTTTTGGGTCAGGCCAGCAAAAAATGCCAATGGGACAGAAAAACATTCTGATACTCTCCTAAGGCCTTTGCTAACTGCAGAGTTTAGATCACTTCCCTTTTATACCGTACAATTAGTATTAACAAAGTAAAACAAACAGGTTTCCCTCAAGTTGGAATCTTTCAAATGTGTTGGGTATCAACTCGTAAAATTGTCAAATAGTATGTGTCTTTTGGTGTATCTTGGAGAAAGTTACATCGTAACTTGAAGTCTCTTCATAAGCACTGCATCAAGAACACATGATGCTATTAAATCAAGCTTGACTTCTGGTGATTTTATGGCCATGGTGATATAACATTTTTAGGAACAGTAAGGAAATACTTTGTCATGCCTTCTTCTGGTATACTATTAAGAAACACAAATATGGACAAAGTAAGGATATCAATAGATAGGACGCATGAAGACTTTGGTGGAAAAAAGAGAATTAGTCAAAAGAAGCTTAGTAGGCACAGCTGCAGGTCTACAACACCTGCTGAAAAGAAGAACAAAGGGGAAAAATGGTTAATTTCTTAAGCAGACAATGTCCTTTGTAGTGCTTTTGTTTTTTAAGATATGCATGGAGAGATTTTACAATATGGCATTAACCCAAACAGCCATTAGTGCTTGGATTTCAGACAAATTCAGTCCAACTACTAATACAGATATATTTAAAATCAGAGGAATTGCTTGATCATCAGAAAAAAGAGAAATACAGGTAGTCCTAGACTTCAACCCCAACTGGGACTGGAATTTTGGTTGCTAAGCAATGTGGCTATTAAGTGGATCATCACAGGACTAGATCCAATTTTATGACTATTTTTTACCATAGTTAAGTGAATCACAAGGTTGTTAAACAAATCCAGCATCCTCTATTGACGTTGCTTGTTGGAGGCTGGCTGGGAAGGTTACAAATTGCAATGACGTGACTACAAGACACTGCAACTGTCATAAATACGAACTGGTTGTCGAGCATCCAAATTGCGATCACATGACACGATGTGATGGTTTTTAACCTTGAAGATAGGTTGAGTCACTTTTTCAAAGCAGTCATAACATCATGCCATTGCTGAATGGTCATACCTTGAGGACTAGCTGTGGCTAGTTACATCATTTTGAGGGGTACTTGGTGTCCTCTGAGCTTTACCCAAAGTAGATAACATCATCAGTGCTAGTGATAATCAGTGATGTTACCTAGCACTGATGATGTTACCTAGTTTGGATTAATGAAATGTCTGCAAGAAAACAAGCGAGCTCAGAGGGCATCAAACCTGGGTTACAAACATTCTCCTTTATTAGTTACAGCATTCTATCAATTTGAAGGAAAGGAGGACTATAGAGCAGAAGCTAAAGTATAACTACTTGGCTTGAAGGGACTTGATAGCCCTCAGTTGATCAGAAAAATTGAAAAGGTTAAGGAAAATGACATATTCAGAAAGAGTAATCAAGGTGCTGGTGATGACCTATAAAGCCCTACATGGCTTGGGTCCGGGATATCTGAGGGAACACCTGCTGCCGGCATCAAGTTCCCTTCGTCCAGTGCGCTCCCACAGGGAGGGTCTTCTCAGGGTGCCACCGGTAAGAGATTGCCGGCGGGTAACACCCAGGGATAGGGCCTTCTCAGTGGGGGCGCCTGCCCTTTGGAACCAGCTGCCAGTGGAGCTGAGGACTGCCCCCGACCTCCGTTCATTCCGCCAGGGCCTGAAGACCTGGCTCTTCGAGCTCTCTGGCCCAGGCTGAGGATTAATTTATTTTAATTGGGGTTTTATTTATACAGGGATAAATTTAATCTTTTTTAAACTTGGTTTTTAACTTTTGTATTTTTGGTTTTTAATTACCCTGTAAACCGCCCTGAGTCCTTCGGGAAAGGGCGGTATATAAATGTAATAAAATAAAATAAATAAATAAAATAAATAAAACATGCTGTGTACAGATAAACAAGGTATTGCAGAATCTGTAAACACTGGATGTAGTTTTCTACTCAATCAACTGCTTTTTTGCAGCTTCAGGTAGGCAACAGATACGAAGATGAAATTCTGTAGATTGCCTTAGTTGGCTGATAAGACTTTGCAATCAATGAATCCATGACCTTGTGCAGAGACAGATGAGCACATTATTGTTCTGCTATGCTTGCACAAATATCCTGCAAATGAAATAAAAGAATCTTTTCTTTCTGCTTTACTGAAGGCGAAACCAGCTTCATCTTGTTTATATATGCCTGGGCTGGGACAGAAAAGAATCTAGTCATAATTTCTAAATAGTAAACACAAAATATAAAGATAATGACTGAATAGAAACATGCCAGGAAGATCATTTCTCCAGATATTAGTATCAGCTTCAGAACCAACGTAGTCCTGAAAATGAGTTGAAAGCACAGCACAGAAAATACTTCAGTGTTATAATCTGAGAAAACATTGCCATGCAGTTCAAATATTTTTGCACTTTTGTTAATTTTTGCTTTGCCCTTAATTCTTTTATTTTCCTTTCCTATAATGATATTCTAATATGCTTCAATGCTACAAAAATATTCCCACGGGCATCACAAAATCTGAGCTCTAGAGTCACAATATTGATTATTTTCTGAGCAATACACTGTTCTCACCAAACAGTGGTGTGAGCGTAATGATATTGAAATGAGGGTAAAATTCTTTCTTACACATAGTTCAAGATTTAAATCTTTCTTTTGTTAGATAAACCACAAGTATTTTGGCTTGATGGTACACAAAGCTGAATTTACTTGTCTTTCCCAAGCTTGTCTCAGGTTGAAAATACATTACTATTACCCCATAACCATTTGAAAAAGACAATATAGGCAACATATATTATTTATCAAGAAAATTTATATAGCCACCCTACTCAGTGACTCCAGGCAACTTACAAAAACAAAATCCTAAACACAAAACCCAATAAACCCTCATCTGCCTTGGCAACAACAATCAAACAAATCAGTTTATGTACTCCCTAGCACCATGGTGTCCCCAAGTCCACTGGCAAAACCATGCCTTCAAGGCCTTTCAAAAGAGTATCAAAGTGGGGGCCTGTCTTATCTCCACAGGGATGGTGTTCCACAGGGAGGGAGCCACCATGAAGAAGGACCTTCTTCTTAGTCCCATTAGATGAATCTCCTTAAAGAGGGGGCACCTGTAACATGCTTTGCTGGGCTGGGTAGATATAACTGATCTTGGAAATCAGAATTTACCAAGCTCTTAGTTTAGCAAAAACAATGCTATAATCTCATTCACATATATAGATGTCAAAAAGCCTAACTTCAAGTCATTCCATAAACTGCAATTAAAAGGTTATTAACACTGCAGGACACAATTAATCAATTTTTATTAATCGTTAAGTACCACCTCCTGATTGCTACATTGCATTTTCTGGAGGGTTTTTTTTGAAGACTACCACTTCCAAACTGTAGTTAGTGCTGAAAGTAGCAGTTCATCACTGGTGAGTGAGAGACACCAGTGTCACACAACCCTGTTTTGCAGATGTTGCATCCAGCTCCCATAGGTTGTTGACTACAATTCAAAGGACTGGTTTTAACCAGTAAAGTCATTTATGCTTTGGCACCTGGTATCTACAGGTACTCTTGTATGGTGATGTTGAGAGGTGCACCCAGTGTATGAATGTTGTTATTTTGGTTGTGCTCCCATAAGGTGGAATACCTTAACATTCCTGGCTTTGTATCAATGTTAGCTGAAGTTAATTATCAGCAAAACATGGGTTCTGCATTTTTACTATATAATATCATATTTCACCATTTCTCTGGGAGTAATTAGCCAGCAAAATGACTACATTGGCTATAGCACATTAATTATTTATATGAATGTTAATACCAAAAAGATCTTAAGGATTTTTCATAGTACTGAAACGGCATCTTAACACATCTTTTTTAAGTAAAATTGTATATTATATCTGGAAAATATGCTCAAATATGTGAATGCTATATGTTATCAATAACCAGTTTCTTTGGACTATGTACTGTAACTACAAATCCTTTATTTACCTGGCCTCCAGTGCAACTTACAAACCTGGATTGATGAGATAGTCTTTCCTAACTCATTTCTCATTGTAAGATCTGAGCTGTTTCACAGAATTTTTTATCCAAATTTTTGTCTTGCAACTTCAGTACTGTAATTTCTCTTAACTGAAACCAATCTTTGGTATAATTACAAGAATGATTTTCAGCAGTAGCCAATTCAGACAGAGAGCAGGATTCAATGTACAATATTCATACTAATATGTATTTCAAAAACATAGTTTCATGCTCAAATAATGCATCCCTCATTCTAGGCTCAGAGGTAACTCAATAATTGAATCCATTTTAAGACATAACATAGTTTTCTCATACTTCTCATACTGTGTCACGTTCTCCCAAAATTAGTATTTTTAACATGAAAATCACAGAAAATAATTATTTTATATAAATATATAAACAGTGATAAATTAAAAATGTAAATTAAATGCTACAATGTTGGGCTTGGTCTTGGATTATGGACAAATGTTTACCATCTTGATCTGTCTCTGATGAAAATTTATAATTATTCCTGAGATGTCTCAAGAGCATCAATCTCTGTTTTTGAGACCAAGTAAATGCCAGGATCTTTTGGCCTGCCTTCCAAGTCAATGAACATTTAGACATTTATTTGATGTTGTGAGGCAACTGACCTCTGTTGATACAATGGTTCTCTTTTAGCATGGGGTCGGCTAGCTTTGCCTTGGTAGCTTCATTTCTCAAACCATATAGATTAGACAAGAGGTGGGGATAATATGCAGTTTTCCTACTCTGAACCACCTTGTTTTTTTCAAATTCACTTATTGCATATTTGTTCTGCAGAAAAAGAATAAGTAAATGTTTCATCTGCACCAAGTACTTTCCTATTTCACAGTTACTGAACCTTTTTAATGGATTCATCTCCTGAACACTCTCTGAATTCTCTGTAATGTTTCTATTAGACTGTAATTCCATTTATAAAAAGTTTCCCTATAGTCTTTCCATCTTCTTTTATGTAACACTTGAAGTGGTGAGATGGAACTTTCTAATTCTCACTTGTGATTTATTGAATGTGACAAAAAGTCTTGGACCTATGCTTATCTTTCCCTAATTACTTCCCTGCCAGGCCTCTAGTCTGCACTCCAGAGGTTCTTAAACCTTCTGTCCAACAAAAAAATGGTGAACCTGCCAGAGGAGAATTGATCTCTCCAGAGCTACTAAAATAAACTCTAAATGGAGAGCTACTATATTGGTATTTTTATTTACAGTACTCAATTGAACAAATCCTTATTGATAGTCAAACAGTAGAGCCACTCCACCGTAATAGCTATCCCAAAAAAAGGGTGACTATATTAGTCACTTGATTGAGTAGGCAGATATAGAAATTGAATGAACAAATAAAACAAACAAACAAACAAACAAACGTCTTAAACTTAATTTACTAGATGTGCCAAGAAAAAGTCTCAGTAACTGAACAAGGTTTAAGCTCAGATTACCCAACTGTTCTTCAGAGTGTAACACTATATCATCTGGCATATCTGCTCCAACCTCACACAGGGGATCTCTCTAAACTGCCTTCATTGACTTGAAGGTGGATTTTGGCTCACTTCCCTGTGAATTGAGGAGAAAATTAGCAGCCACATCTGTAGATGGTTGCTTCGTCAGTTGATAAGGATGCTTTAGGAAAACACTTCTATGCACATCAATAGAATAGAATATCTTTATTGTCATTGTGTAACAACGAAATTAAGTCAATTACTATTACAAAATCAATTACTTGCATAATAGCAACATGATAAGTCCTATCTCCATACTTTAAGGAGTTAAGCAGGGATATATTTTGGCCCTCTTATTATTTAAGTTTTAAATAAATTTATTTAAATTTAAGCAATTTTTTTACCAAATGGGAATTATATATACATGACCTTGGCCTACAAATCAATTCTTTTTTAATAAGGCAGCGCTCCCAACCTTTTTGGCTCCACAGACCAACAGCAGTGGTGGGGGGAGGGGATGGATGGGGAGGGGATGGCTTCCCCGCACATAACCTAATCCTGCACCTGCGCAAATGAAACTTCACACAATCACCCACTACTTGTACAGCCCAGTTACCAACGGGCTGATGACTGTCCCGGGGGTTGGGGACCCGTTATAAGGCACTGCTCCTGCTATCCTATTGCTGTCCCCACTCTATTTAGGTTGATGCCAGTATTATTATTGCAACAGAACATTGGAAATCAGTTATTCCTAAATGAACATGGTTATATTCTTTAAGTGCCATCTCATCAGTTGTAATGGTATGTGGGAGACAGGAGGAAAAGCTACAGACAACATCATGCAAAATATATCTCAGTCCACAGAAGAAAAAGGGTTGGAAAGTGTCTCAGAAGGTTTTCTGAGATCTCCCTAGTTTTCTGGAAAGTAAAAGTATGGTGGGGAAGGAATGCTTACAGAATCTTCAAGATTTTGTTACTGCAATATTGTTTTTGTTGTTTACAGTAAAGGTAGTGTTTATGGTTTATGCTTCTTGTCTGGGCTACCTTAAACAACTGATCCTTAGCCTAGATTTTCATGGCTGATAAATATTCTCTTCTTGGAAGAAACCAATAGATCTTGATTTGACTCTCAATGACTCCCTGCATATGTTAGGGTTAGAAAAAGCCATGGCTGAGACAAAGTATAGAATATTTAATTAAGACCTATAAAATTATACAATCAAAGCTTCACATCATTGCTCAACTGCCTTCATCAACACTCCTCCTATCATCTTAAATACCTTATCTTCAAAGTGAGGGACTAGAGATTCAACATTCCTTTTCAAAAAAAGTTTTTCTGCATTTGTACAATTACAGCAAATGTGCCAGACATGCCAATAGTTACTCACACCTTGACTGGAATCCAATTCAACTATTGCAATTAGCTCTATTTGGGGCTACCCAGAAATGGCAATTAATACAAAATGCATCAGTTAGGCTGCTCACCACTGCAAAGTATGGAGATAATATGCTGCTTGTATCAACTGCTTCCCTGGCACAATTCAAAACATTGATACTGATGTTTAAAATCTATCTGCAGAATCACCTCTCCTGCTTTCAACCTGCCTCAATACTTAGATCAGCAGAAAAGGAACCTTTGAAGATCCCTCAGCTGTTATGGAATCGACTATCTAGTAGACAGTAAAGGACTTTCTCTGGCACAATTCCAAGGCCATGGGATTTATTCTCAGCCTAGGGAGATACATTCGAAGTTTCATTTTTTGCCATTCTTCTTGTCCCCAAGTTCACGTTCTATTGGCTGCTTTTTATAGGAAAAATGGCTCACTTATAAACCATTGACAAGAAAATTGTTTCCTTCTATCATAGAAAGTCTCATGATCCCTGCATGATCCCACAGGTTTCAAGTTGGTTATACAAGCAGCAATGTGACATTATCCTTACCACTCAGTTCAAGTAAAATAAATAACTGAAATGTAGAAAGCACTTGCTTATTGACAAACATGTGCACCAGAATTTACAAGAATCTTTCTAATCTCTTTTCTTAAAATTCTCCTTATTAATCTGTTTTGAGCCTTTACTTAGAGATTGTTCTGAACATAAACTCAAAGTCTGCACATATTTATTTCCTAAAGTTTTACAGGGGCATCATTTACTGTCATGTGAATTGTTTTTTTCCAATCAACATCCTAATCCTCATGCACCATAGTATCATAATTCCAAAAGTGCTGTTGAAAAAGAAAAAGGAGGGCTCACAATGGAGTGAACTTCAAAATTGCATTTTCATTGCTTTAGAGAAAGAAGGTTTTTTTTTCTGGACCTGACAACCAAATCTCTCTCACTCCACAAAATTATTTCCTCTATCCTTGTTCTTTTTGGGTTCTTTTTCCGTTGTTTCCCCCAAAATAACACCTGGTCTTATTTATTTTTTTGCCTCCAAAAGGGATTAGGTCTTATTTTCGGGGGATGTATTTCCCCCCCCCACTGTCTCAGCATCAACAGCCCTGTCCAGCAGAAGCCCATGTGGTTGCCGCCAGCCCACTTCTTTTGTGGCTGTTCACCGTTACTTGTGTGTGTTGCCCACGGCCTCTGTTTCACTGGCAGAGGCCTTCAGAAAAGGCCTTTGCAGCCCACAACGGAGATCTGGGTTGATGCGGGCATCACCCACGGCCTCCATTTTGCCTTCAAGGCCTCTGTCAGTGAGTGGTGGCAAGCGGCCACATAAAATGGTTGATGGTGGCCCCATGGAGTCCTGCTGGACAGGGCTGTTGATGCTGAGACAGTGGGGGAAAAAATACATCTCCCAAAAATAAGACCTAATCCCTCTTGGTGCCACTGTCACAAAGCAGGTATCAGGGTGTGGGAGGCCTGGCTGTGGTGGTCCTGAGGTAAGCAGGTGCAGGGCACGTGGGCAGCTCCACCCCACACTCCACCCTAACTTGATTTTTATGCTTGCGCCTTGCCCCACCTCGTGCAACCAGACGGTGGGATGGAGTGGGCGGGTCTTAACTAGGGCTTATTTTGCGGGTAGGGCTTATAATAATAATAATAATAATAATAATTTAATTTTTATACCGCCCTTCTCCCAAAGGACTCAGGGCGGTGTACAGGGCAATACAATAAAATACAATATATAAAAATTAAAAGAAATATTAAATACAATAGCCCAATTAAATAGATTAATACAAAATGTTAAAATACCCCTAAACCCATCAGACCAGGCCGGCTTGTTCAAATAAATATGTTTTTAGGTCACGTCGGAAGGAGCGAAGGTCGGGAGCCATCTGGAGCTCCACCGGTAAATGGTTCCATAGGTCTGGCGCACCCACAGAGAACGCCCTCCCCCTGGGGGCCGCCAGTCGACACTCTTTGACCGACGGCACCCTAAGGAGGCCCTCTCTGTGGGAGCGCACTGGACGAAGGGAAGTTGATGCCGGCAGCAGATATTAGGTGCATGTGCAAAAATCAAGCTAGGTCTTATTTTTGGGATAGGTCTTATTTTGGGGGGGACACGGTAGGGCCTCTCTTCTTCTGTGCCTACAAGACTACTGGGAGACTCACTCTCATTTAGAAATCCAAGCTAATTGCTAACATTCAGTTTTGGCAAGGAGGCCGAGGGCTGCACAAAGCTACAGTAGATGAGAGCCCTAGGTTGCTTCTCTCCTGAAGCAAAGGAAAGAAAGGAGAATAAGGCAAGAACAATTTCCAAACTCATCTGCAGTCCAACGATGTCAGTGGAGACTTTCACAGTCCTGCAGCTTCAGTTAATAGAGAAACAAGCCTTTCAGAAGGCTGGCCTAGGCTGCGGCACTAAACTCCAAAATCCCATGCTCTGCCTCATTAACCTGTTGCAATTTCTTTGTAGGACTGCTGGAATTCTATTGCACCAGGAAACAGCCATTGTTCGCACACTGTAAGAACTCCCATTCATCCAGACTTTCACGCTCCTTTCTTTTAACCTGATCACTTTTTCCTGAACTTTTAGCAAATTTTTGAAAATCAGCTCATTTTAGCTGATACCATAGCTTTAAATTTACTACTATGCAGCAGCCAAAAACAAATAAAAAAAAAGGAGGCAACATGCTAACGCAAAGTAACTAAGGACTAAATTTGATTTAATGCTTCATTTGTATCAGTCAGTCTGTTTGTGAATCAGTTCTATTAGATATTACATATTATATCAGTTATCTGTGAATAAAACACAAAAGGTGGGACTAAATGTAAAACAAAATGGGAAATGGAGCATAATTACATTGTTTACTTTTTTATATTTGACAAAATGATGGCATAATTAAGAAACAAATCCTGCTGACAGTTACAGGTCATAATGATCCACAAAGGGAGGGAGTCCAAACTATTTAAGGCTAATAAGTTCAAAATTATAACTCTTAATTGTAAAGTGTCTATAACCAAGACCTTTGCAAGAACAATGATAACAGTACAAAGAGAAAAAGAAACTATCTATATCACAGTCCCAAAGGTGCTTCTTCAGTAGGCAACTGGACTTTCTTGTTTTTCTTTGAAGACATTTCACTTGTCATCCAAGAACTTCAGCTCTGACTGGATGGTGGGGAATGGAAAGATTTATATTCTTTGCAGACAGCTGGTCATTTGGACTCTTTTAGAACGTTGTTGAGGCCATTTGGCTTCTTGGATGAGAAACAAAACGTCTTCAAAAAATAACAAGAAAGTCCAGTTGCCTCCTGAAGAAGCATCTTTGGGACTACCATGACCTGGATGACTGAAAATCTCCATAAACCTACAACACAATTGAACTGAGATACAATACTTAATCCAGAGCAAGAATGATATTAGGAAACAGACCAGTCATTTCATATCACTTTGTTACCTTTTGAATGTTCTCACTCTATATATATCTAGAGAAGCTGTATTTAGTTTTGCAAAAACAATGTCATAAGAAAATATTCTAACCATACAACGTCTGCAGATGATGATTTGCTATGCAGATCCTGGGAATGTGAATATATAAGCTAATTAGGCAATTAAAACCTCCAAAGGGCCCCAGGCCTGGATTTAATTCAGTCTGAACTAAAATAAACCCAGTTTGAATAGTGTTGGCTGTACTTTTCACTTAGGTTGATAAAATAACCTCCACCCCTAAAAAATGGGGTATGTAATAATTCCTATCTGGAAAAAAGGAAAAATGATCAGTGCTCAACTAAGGTACGATAATTTCATTTTAAAATTCATTATATATGGCCAAACTTATAAATAACAGTTTTTAGCATTTACTCTTTGGGGATTTAATATCTTATCATCCAGAATCAGCATGGGAGTGCTGATTCTTGAGACATATTTTGCTATATTATAATTTTTACTGAGACACCTGCAATTGAGTTGGTAGCAGCTCTTCTTAGCTCACTTTCAAGTCAGACAAAAGAATTCTATGTGCCATTTCTTTGGGCAAGTAAAAGTCCCAAGATGACCCTTGACGTTTTAACATTTATATCTGTAGCCTGCAACTTCATGTTTTATTGACAGCAAAGCAGATTAAGCATGATGACAGGCCTTTTTAGCATACATACTATATTTTAATTCTTAGTATGCAATCTCTCTCTCTTAATATTTTAATGAAGTCTGGATCAATCATGCACAATAGAGATTGCAAAGAATCCAGGAACAGCGTACAAAATATGTACAGCCTAAAGGACAGAAGGGAAAAAGGTGACATGACTGAAACCTTTAAATATATTCAAGGTGTGAATAAGGTTCTAGAAAGCAGTATTTTCAATATTGAGCAAAAATCAAGAACACGGGGACATAAACTCAAACTGAAAAGAGGGAAATTCAAAAGTAATGTTAGAAAGTATTACTTCCAGAAAGAATAGTGAACACTTTGAACAAACTTCCAGTGGAGGTAATGGGTCAATCATCAGTAACTGAGTTTAAACATGCTTGGGATAAATGCATGTCCATTATCCTACAGAAATAAAAAATATTAAAAAATAATAATTAAAAATACATAAATTAAAAACAAAATAAAATATTTCAAAGAGCATACTTGATGGACTGTTAGATCTTTTTGCGCTGTCAGTTTTCTATGTTTATATGTAATGGTCAGTTTCTTTCAAAATGTGAAAGGTAAACAGATTGCTTGCCATGTCTACTTTAACTAAGGAAAATTATCTTGTGAAAGAAGAAAACTAGATCAATGTATACTTTCAAGAGGAGAGGAGAGAAGGGAGGGGAGGGCCTGGATCTTTTCCAAATTTGAACAGATTCCATTTCTTTCAGAATGTCCAAGGAATAGGATTTTGGCTTTATGGAAAACCTCGGTTTAAATATTCCATTTTATTTAACAAAGTCATTCAGAAAGCTTTTACCAAAATAATTTCCACTATGTACAGTAAATGTTACAGATTAAAGCTGTTCTGCTGAATAAGAAAAGACAATAGACAGTGGGGAGCAGGGGTATAGACAGACCTACAACCATAATTAGGATTGACTAAGGCAGTTAAGTGAATCACATTCAAGTTTACACCTTTTTTGCCATGTTGTTAAATGAATTTATGTAGCTGATAAATGAATCATGTGGTTGTTAAGTGAATCTGGCTTCTTCCATTGAGTTTATCAGAAGCTTGCTGGGATGATTGCAAATCAAATGGCAACTCCAAAACCCTGGGATGCTTCAACTATTGAACTCTAAAGCTTCCTCCTTCCATTATATATTCAAGATGGACCGTGATTAATATTTATATCTTACTTATATGTAATGGTGTAGGTCTATACATATGTTGTATATAGTTTTAAATGCTTTATATATGTGTATACTTTGAGAGTAAGCAACTAAATTTCATTTTTAATGTGTGCCATTGTACTCACAGTAAAAATGACAATAAAGGTTATCTATCTATCTATCGTAAATGCATATTAGTTGATTAGTGCTCAAGTTTTGATTACATGACCATGGGGATGCTAATGGTCCAAAGCAGACACTTTTTTCAATGCCATTGTAACACTGAATGGTTGCTAAATGGATTGTTGCAGGTTGAGGAGTACAGTCCTGTATGCAGGTGATAGAAAATCCATTTAGAAAAAATGTATATCACAGAGGTAGACTTATAAAGACAGCCATGGAACTGTTCGTCGCTGCTTGCTAAGTGTATACTTTTTGCTGCATTGTAAAGGAATGTGTCAATTGGCATCCATTGCTGAATTCCAGAATTGAAGCCCTCAGGCTAATTTCACTTCAGCTCTGACCTAACTTCAAAACATATGCAATTAGTTCAGACTCCTGGAAGAGCTATTTGTCCCTTTCCTTTAGAGTTGGCTTGAGAAAGAAACAGAGCAGGGAAAGCATGCAGAGCACTGGCCATAAAAGGCACCTGCCTATTCTTTTTACTAGTAAAGCATCATGTTGCATTTGTCTGCTCTATCCTCATACTGAATTTTAATGCAGGGGTCCCCAACCCCTGGTCTGTGGACTGTTACCAGGCTGCAGCATGCCAGCAACTGATCTGCACAAACAAGCCAAGCCCCATCCTTGGGATGCAGGCAGCACCACAAAAACACGTACTCTCCAGTCCGCGCAAAAACCTCTTTCCACAGAACCGGTCCCTGGTGCCCAAAAGGTTGGGGACCTCTGTCTTAGCGCATGTCTGTCTACTGGAAGGACAGAGTGAAAATGTAGAGTGCGCTCAGAATCACATGACTGGAAGGGAGGTGGGCAGAGAATGGAGCAGTCACCTGCAGTACCATGGCTGATCTACCCTATTTTTCAATATGATCTTTTTCTCACAAACACTGCCTGACATAGTACATTTCATTCCATTTGGTTCAGTTTTGCATTGTTAAGTATTTGTTATTTTTATTATTATTATTATGGTTCATCACAGTCAGCCAGATGTTCAGACTGGCGTTGGCATTTTTGGCCACCTATCTAGTCCTTCCCAAGGACCTGGGATAGGCAGATCTGGATGTTCGTTGCTGTTACAGATATTGTTGCAGGATGTAAGCTGTCCCGAGTAAAGCTGCCTTTTGCAATTGACTGATGGTGAATTTGTCAATGCCAACGGTGAATTTGTCAATGCCAACGGTGTTCAAGTGATACTCTAGTTGTTTTGGGATTGAACCCAAGGCATCTTTTACTATTGGTACTATCTCTGATTTCTTTTGCTACAGTTGTTCTATTTCTATTTGCAGAACTTTGTGTTTTGTTGCCCTCTTCAGTTATTTCTCTTCTATTCAGTTGTCTCCAGGTGCTACCACATCCACTACCTAGACTTGTCTTTCTTATTGTTAACATTGTTAAATCTAGCATGTGGCTTGTCTGTTTGAAGTCTAAAGTCCCAGCACTTTAGCTTTTTCATTTTCTATGTCTTTCTCTATTTTATATTTTTATACAGAGCTCAAATCAGTGAACATATCTAATACTCCAGTCCAGTCCCTTATTTTCCCCATAACAACAGTTGGGCTGAGAGAGACTCCCAAATTGGCATTCATGATTAATGACAGCCTAGAACAAACTCTATTGGCTTTTAGTTTGGCATTTTAACCTCTGCAGGTAGTCCTTGACTTACAACAGTTCATTTAGTGATTGAAAACACTGAAAAAAGCGACTTATGACCATTTTTCACACTTATTATTATTTATTATTTTGGTTTATATACTGCCCTACTCCCGAAGGACTCAGGGCGGTTTACAAGGCAAAATTTAAAAACAATACAATATAAAATTAAAATTAAATTAAATTAAATTAAGTCTAGCCCCCAAAAATTAAAATCACAATTTAAAAACATTAAAACCCCTCAGTCCATACCAGATAGCTCAACGAGCCAGGTTTTTAGGTCCCGTTGAAATGAACTTATGACTGTTGCAGCATCCCCACGGTCATGTGATCAAAATTCAGATGCTTGGCAACTGATTCATATTTATGATGGTTGCAGTGTTTTGAGGTCACGTGTTTTATGACTTCCTGATAAGCAAAGTCAACGGAGAAACCAGATTCACTTAACAACACTGTTACTAACTTAACAACTGCAGTGATTCACTTAACAATTCTGGCAAGAAAGTTTGTAAAATTGAGGCAAAACTCACTCAACAAACGTTTCACTTAGCCATATAAATTTTGGGCTCCATTGTGGTCGTAAGTCAAGGGCCCGTACACCAAACTGAAAAGAAAAAATATTTCATTCCCAACACTCGGTTGGGTTAAAAAGAATAGAGGGCATCGAAGGAATCAAAGCAACAAGTCTTTGATCCCGGCCCCACCCACTTCTTGCTTCCGCCCCGCCCACCGCATGGCTCCCAACAGATTCCTCTCTGAGGTAAACGTGGCTTTCCTCACCGTTGCTTGCAGTGTGCAGCCACATCGAATTTAGAGAGGGAAAAAAGAAAAAAGTTCCTGAATCGCCTGCCTGGCTCCTTCCCAGGACAGCACTGCTCTAAACTTATTTACGGTACTTCCATGCCTCTGATATAAGGTGTCTGCCGCCACGAATACCAAATATTGTCCCCTCCTCGGCACTCTCCCGGCTTGTCTCCACTGCCCGACAGAACTTCTCTTGGCCCCATTTTGCCCGCACTTCTCAGCTCTCCCAATTCCTTGTACGCGCACAAATCTCCCATTTGCTCCAACCCCAGGCGGCGTATTTCCTTGGCTGCCCGCCCCCGACTCCGTCTCTCCCCAGCCCTTCTGCAGCACAGCCCACCGCCACCCTTTTTTTCAGGAGCCTCCGCCGCCTCGGCGCGCCCTCTGGAGAACCTGGATTCCGCCTCGACTCGGCGCTGCAGCTGGTGCAGGAGGGCGCGGTGGGATTATCTCATCCCTCCTTTCTCCGCCCGGGAGGGAAGGGGATGCAGCCTTCCCAAAAGTTATTAGAGACGAAGAGAACGAGCCTACAGTCTCTCTCCTCCAAGTAGCCGGGAAAGAAGCAGCAGAAAGAGCACGGGGCCAGACAGGAACGGCGGCCCGGAGGGTGAATTTCACCCCGAATGCTTGCAATGAATGAAGAGCTCGGGCGCTGTCAGACGTATTCGGGACAGACTTACCTGTTGGTCATTCCAGCAGCCGCGATTCCCAACATCGCGAAACCGAGAGAGAGAGCAGAAAAGTCCCTCAGCCTAAATCAACTTTCCTCCCTCCCTTCCTGGCTGGCTGGCTGGTTGGTTCGGGCGCTCTTCGGCTTTTCCAGGCAAGTTCCGCGCAGTAGCTGCAGGCGGGGCCGCCCCCGCAAAGCAACGCAGGAAGCAGAAGGAGGGAGCGGTGAGGCGGCGGCAGCAGCAGCAATGGCGCTTCACCGCCCACACCACTCCAGCCGCCTCACTCCGCGCCAGCGAAAAAAGGAAGGCCGGCGTAGTGTCCTCGGGACGCCTCGCAACCAACCAACCCCCCCGCCAAGAGAGAGTTTCGGATGGGCGACCGCTGGTTTCTGATCGTGGGAGCCTTTCTGAGAGTTGTTTCTTTCCTAGCCCGTGCTAGAGATAACTGACCACCCACCGCTGAAAGTTGCCTTGAACCCCAAAACGGCCAGACCAAAATTCGTGTGTCCCCTCTATCTTGTGTGGTTGTGCGTGCGCGCGCGCGCTTTTGAGGCGCGCGCGGGGGGGGAGGGGGAAATGTTATTTATTTTCCCGTCTGTCTTCGCTCGTTCTTTCTCTTGCGTCGAATCCTCGCCGAACCCCCCTCTCCCTTTCTAATCCCTTTCTAATCCTGGACTCGGAAGTTCTACAGTGGGTGGAAAATGTTCCCTTTCCTAAATCCTTATAAGCAGGAAGCCTGGTCGAAATCATCAGAAATCCTGGACATTTCTTCCGATTCTTAAAACCTTTTTTTTTTCTTATGTCAGAGGATCAATAATGGGTGGCATCAGATGTTCCCATCTGAAGAAGCTTTAAGAATTGTGATAATAGTTGCTTTTCTGGATGTCCATTTACATAAGAGTATGTCTGAATAAAGACTGATTACCTGAATGGCCTACTGAAGTCACAGAATTTTATTTTGTTTGTGGTCTAGAATAGATTACGTCACCCTTTTAAATAAAGAAACCATTAAGACTCAAAATAGCGGTTTGATATCTTTAGATTAGTAGCATCTTCATCCTTAGGTATTTCAAATAACCATGACAAGAACATGTACCAGTTTTGCTAAAGTTTTGATAGCTGGTGACAGCAGTAGTATGAGCTTAATAAGAATTTAGATAAGCAGTTACTGTACTAAGGGTTCAAGGTTACAAAGATTTGGAAGCAACTGCAATAACAAATACATGCCCAGAAGCACAGTTATATACTTGTTAACACAGCACAAGTGTCATCTAAAAAATTAAAATGTCTCCAAACTACTATTAAATTGAGTGTGCCTTCATTTAACCAGAAGAATAATTGGGATAACAGTCTGAGGAGAGATTAGATAGGATGTGAACTGTGAGTTTAGCAATATGGCAGAAAGAATATCCACAGCTTCCAAACTGAAAGATTTGAAAACTATTGGCTTTCTTATTCATACAACAGATATACCAGAAGAATGTTGTAATAATAGGTCAACATTTGATCATTCAAACTATATACTATGCAAAACTATATACCCTACAAACAGTGGTGGGATTCAGCCAGTTCACACCACTTTGGCAGAACCGGTAGTTAATTTTTTGTTGCCCAGGCCCAGAATGGACTTCCAGAAGCGGCATCCACACAGAGAACTGGTTGTTCACCACTGCCTACAAAATCCTACAGGCATTTGGGAAAATGAGGTTAGTAGATTCAGTTGCTTTTCACTGTACTGGTAGTCCTTGACCTATGACCACAATAGAACACAAAATTTCTGTTGCTAAGTGAGTTTTGCCCCATTTTATGACCTTTTGCCATAGTTGTTAAGTGAATCACTGCAGTTGATAAGTTAGTAACATGGTTGCTAAGTGAATCTGGCTTCCTCATTGATTTTGCCTATCAAAAGGTTGCAAAAGGTGATCATATGAACTTGGGACACAGCAACAGTCATGAGTATGAACTGGTTGCCAAGCATCTGAATTCTGATCACATACATCAGCGGTTCCCAAACTTTTCTATACCCCGCACCCCTAGAACGCTTCTGATATATTCTCGCACCTCTTACAAAAGTAATACCTGGTTATGCAAATGCACTATAATTTTGAAACTTCTAAACCCAAGTTTTTGCACCCCTTGGGATATTGTCTTACACCCCTGGTTGGAAACCCCTGACATATATGAACATGGGACTGCTACAAAGGTTGTAAGTGTGAAAAATGGTCATGTCACTTTTTTCAGTGATGTAACTTTGAACGGTTACTAAATGAACTGTCCTAAATCGAGGACTACCTGTAATCACAGCCAATGTTGACTCTCTTAACTTATGTAAGCATCACCTTTTGCCACAATATCTTACATTTATTTACTCGGCATTTTGATGATTTAATAGTGGGAAGGGCATAAAATATAAAAACAAAATTAAAACTAACAACATAACAATCCAGCAGTCAGAAAGGTAATGGTATTTTAATCTTGCCATTATATTTTAAAATGATGAATTAAAAAACAGACCAAATTGAAAACACGCCATCCGATGCTCTGAAGAAGTCCCTTGAGCATCTGGTATACTGAATTGGAGAGGCCATTTTGAGAAAAAAGCTTTTGCAATTTTCATCTTGGAGAGAAGTAGTTCAGCTGGTGTTTATCCTTTAAATAATCTAGTCCAAAACCATATAAAATACCTGGAAACACACAGAGGGGATAGACATAGTCACCTTTCACTGTGTTAGATTTTGTTTGGAGGTAGTGATGCCTTCTTAAACCAAATTTAACAACTGAAGCAACGTCCTGAATAAAAATCCTATTCATGCCATCCAGCCACTATGTTGGTATCTGCATGCAGAATCTACCGTACAGTATGTATATGTGTGCATGTATGTGCACCTTGGCAAGGTTTTTCTAAACTGGCTTGCCACTACCTTCTTCCTAGGGCTGACAGAGAAGGACTGGCCCAGGGTCACCCAACTGGCTTTGTACCTAAGGCAGAACTAGAACTTAGTTTCTAGACGGATTCATTAACCACCGTACTATCAAATATTTATAATTACACATTTTAATATTAATTAAATGAAGAATGATTTTATACACATCCATAGAGCATTTCATTTGAGCAGCATAGTGGCCTACAGCAGCAGTCCCCAACCTTTATGGCTTGGCGGCATGGTGTAGTGGGGAGGGGAACTGGCCTGCTCTCGCACAAGTTGAGCTGCACATGCATGTGCGCGCTGACCTGTGACTCGTGCAAGTTGAGCTGTGTGCACGCCAGCCTGCCACTCATGCAAATTGAATTCACATGGCCTGGTTCTGAAGAGGCCACGGCCCGATAGTGGGCCACAGCCTGGGGGGGGGTGTCCCCTAGCCTTGAGGTGGAGATTCTTAGAACGTTGAGAATTCAATCTTTTTTTCCCCCTCAGGAATCAAAGAAAAAAATATCTCTGAACTTCACATAGATGTCAGGAATGTCATGTGGCCAGTAAATGCTCAGCTCTGTTCAGTTGCCCTGACTCTAAAGGGATTACAAGGTTGTAAAAAAAAAGAAATAGAATATTTCATTCATCAGCGTGGAGGTGTTGTTGCTGGACTCCTTCAGTATAGCATTATGTGCAAAATTTGTCCCTTTATTTGGATTTGTTAGCTAGTGGGCTGCAATTCTTCCTTACTTGGAGATATGCCAGCAAAAGGACTTCTGAATCTAACAAAGAGATCAAAATGGTTTCTAAGGAAAGTCTGGGAATGGTCCCCAATAAGTAGGTATTGCCATTGCCTGCTTCCTAGGGCTGACAGAGAAGGGCTGGCTCAGGGTCACCCTATAGGAGAAGTAAGAGCCACCCATCACCCATTCACTAAAACAATACACTGAGGTTATAAATACAGACAGGCCTCCAAGACATCTCTTCATGATAAATAAGCAGCTAAAGAACAGGAAAGCTCTTATGTGCTACTTTCCCAGAGTTCAAGTCCCATCACACACACACACACACACACACACACACTCAAGGTACTCTGGCGTAACCAAACCCCACAGAACTCCATTAACAGTTTCCACATATACTTCTTTAAAGGGCGAAGTGTGAGAAAAATACCTTGCCAGGCAATAGTGATTGGATGAGGAACAAGGTGATATTTAGATAGCTGTGAAATAGCATCAGCCACCTCCTATACTATATAGCTTACTGATTTAGGGCAGAAGGCTTGAAAGCAGGAGGTTAGAAATGTAAAGGGAAATATTGACCCAGCCACCTTTAGTACACCTAGCTATGAACTTATTTTATGCAAGCAAATAAAAGGCAGAACCAAGGACTTCATCCATTCTATAAACCCCAAGGAGCAATTCCTTACCACCACCCCAACCCTACAGTAGCAAACAGAAAAAGCCACCAGAGGGTATCTATCTTCCCTCAGCCTCAAGAACCAGCTAAACCACAAGAATGCTTTCTTCAGTGGGAGCCCAAATGCGTAGTCATCACAGGTTTGAATTCAGCATGTAGTTTATGTATTTTATTGTAGATTTAGATTTAATAGTTTTTGGGCTCCAAAATTACTCTGGGTAGCTTGAATCTTAAAAGGGTAAAGTAAAATAATAAACAGAGGAAAACATGTATGTCCAGACAAGACAAACTCCATACACTGTGAAAACTGTACTCAACAGATCAGCAGCCACACTACTCCGATGCCTGGGAAAAAGTCAGTTTTTAAAGACTTCTGGAACATAATCAAGATAGGAAAAACATGGATATCTGCAGAAATGTTTCCTCTGGCTCTGCATCATAATTCCAAAATCTTCCATCAAGATCTGTTTCCAACCACTTCTAAATCAATCTGAAAATTAAATCCATAAAGCTTTTCTTCTGTATCACAAGCTCAGTCCAACCAATTGCATACTCCTGCAACAGGAGAATCTCTAGACCACTACAGTATGACTTGATTAGATTGAACTGAACCTCAGCTTCAGTGCATTTGAAGGAGAAAAAAAACACTTAAAACTACATCAAGCTACTGGTTAGGCTTTTTGGATAAAAATTTGGTGGAATATGCAGAAGATCTTTAAGCAAAGGATAAAATTTTGTCCGCAATTGTTTTTGTTGGGCATAATTACAGATGCTACTGTTGTGGACATTAAGTTGATGTTGAATTTAATTACGGCAGCAAGACTTTTAGTAGGTCAATATTGGAAGAAGGAGGAACTGCCGACTATAGAAGAGTGGACTTTAAAGGTTTCTGACCTGGCGGAAATGGCAAAGATTTCGGCTTACTTGAAAGATCATTCGCAAGAACGTTATATTATGAAGTGGAAAAAATGGATTGATTATATCCAGAACAAATATGGGACTAAAAAATTTCATTTAGCATTTGAATAAGTTTTCTTTTCTTTTTTCTTTTCTTTTTCTTTTTATATGTAATATTAGTATTGCTTGTAGTTATCTTATATGAGCTAGAGGGCGATAGAATTAATAGTTTATTGTTGTTAGCTTATGGATGTTTATGATTGTTCTTTGTTTTTATACCTTGTACTTAGCTCTGGGAAGTCGGGGGGGGAGGGGGAATGGGGGGGAGGGATAGGGAGGGTTAGGTGGGGGAGGGGGGGATTGTTAAAGATAAAATGTACTGTAAAACTTTTCAATTAAAAAAAAGCAAAAAAAAAAGCTACTGGTTAGGAAATGGTTATACAGGTGAAACTCGAAAAATTAGAATATTGTGCAAAAGTTCATTTATTTCAGTAATGCAACTTAAAAGGGGAAACTAATATATGAGATAGAGTCATTACATGCAAAGCAAGATATTTCAAGCCGTGATTTGTCATAAGTGTGATGATTATGGCTTACAGCTCATGAAAACCCCAAATCCACAATCTCAGAAAATTAGAATATTGTGAAAAGGTGCAATATTCTAGGCTCAAAGTGTCCCACTCTAATCAGCTAATTAAGCCATAACACCTGCAAAGGGTTCCTGAGCCTTTAAATGGTCTCAGTCTGGTTCAGTAGGAATCACAATCATGGGGAAGACTGCTGACCTGACAGTTGTGCAGAAAACCATCATTGACACCCTCCATAAGGAGGGAAAGCCTCAAAAGGTAATTGCAAAAGAAGTTGGATGTTCCCAAAGTGCTGTATCAAAGCACATTAATAGAAAGTTATGTGGAAGGGGAAAGTGTGGAAGAAAAAGGTGCACAAGCAGCAGGGATGACCGCAGCCTGGAGAGGACTGTCAGGAAAAGGCCATTCAAAAGTGTTGGGGACTTTCACAAGGAGTGGACTGAGGCTGGAGTCAGTGCATCAAGAGCCACCACACACAGACGGATCCTGAATGTCATATTCCTCTTGTCAAGCCGCTCCTGAACAACGTCAGAAGCATCTTACCTGGGCTAAAGAAAAACAGACCTGGTCTGTTGCTCAGTGGTCCAAAGTCCTCTTTTCTGATGAGAGCAAATTTTGCATCTCATTTGGAAACCAAGGACCCAGAGTCTGGAGGAAGAATAGAATAGAGAGGCACCCACTGCAAGATGCTTGAAGTCCAGTGTGAAGTTTCCACAGTCTGTGTTGATTTGGGGAGCCATGTCATCTGCTGGTGTTGGTCCTGTGCTTCATTAAGTCCAGGGTCAACGCAGCCGTCTACCAGGAGATTTTGGAGCACTTCATACTTCCTTCCGCAGACGAGCTTTATGGGGATGCTGACTTCATTTTCCAGCAGGACTTGGCACCTGCCCACACTGCCAAAAGCACCAAAACCTGGTTCAATGACCGTGGGATTACTGTGCTTGATTGGCCAGCAAACTTGCCTGACCTGAATCCCATAGAGAATTTATGGGGCATTGCCAAGAGAAAGATGAGAGACATGAGACTGAACAATGCAGAAGAGCTGAAGGCCGCTATTGAAGCATCCTGGTTTTCCATAACACCTCAGCAGTGCCACAGGCTGATAGCTTCCATGTCACGCCACATTGAGGCAGTAATTGCTGCAAAAGGGGCCCAAACCAAGTACCGAGTACATATGCATGCTTATACTTTTCAGAGGTCTGATATTGTTCTATGTACACTCCTTGTTTTATTGATTGCATGTAATATTATAATTTTCTGAGATTGTGGATTTGGGGTTTTCATGAGCTGTACGCCATAATCATCACAATTGTGACAAATCACGGCTTGAACTATCTTGCTTTGCATGTAATGACTCTATCTCATATATTAGTTTCCCCTTTTAAGTTGCATTACTGAAATAAATGAACTTTTGTACGATATTCTAATTTTTTGAGTTTCACCTGTATATGTAGCGTATTGGTGACACATATTTTATTTACAACTATCGTCTCATCATCTCATTGTATAGCAGAAGGAATCAGGGAATGAGATAACCAACAAATGTTTGGACTCCCAGTTGGCGCCTGTGTGACATATTCCAAGTTTTTTTCCCAATATACAATTTGGTAAATCCACAGGATGGATATGCAATCACAAAAGTTTCTACCCAATTCTAATGCTATTTTGTATGATGAATGAAATGTACCTTTTAATTCCTCTGCAATCTATAATAGATATTTTATAGTGCTATGCCTTATATCTGTGTTCATTGAGCCTTCACCCAAATAATTTGAAACGCTCTGAAATAAAATGTGCACAGTGCACATAAATACAGGTTCTCTAGTTTCTGAAGGGATTTGAAAAAGAATGGAAATAATACCATGAGTCTGCAGTGAGCCTTCAGAGAATTAGCTACGCATGTTGACATTTCACATTGTATTTGAAGGAGTGAAAGCAGATTCATCTGTTTCCTAAAATAACACTTTAAAAGGTATGCAGAATGACATATTATGTCCCACTGAACAAAAATTGAGTAAGGTTACATTTAATATATTGACAAAGGTATGTTAGTGATCAGTTTGTTTCCTTTCTGATTCACTGCCAATAAGAATTTTATTTCAGCCAGTTGCCTTGGGAATAAGCAAAACAAAACAACCAAAATGGAATATTGCCCTTTATTACCCCACCCATCAAAATCTATGTTTTTCAAGCGTTTATCCATGAAACAAGCTTTCAGGATTCACCCAGAAATTACGTAGTGTTCTATATTGATTCCTGTATTAGTATTAAAGTATTTGTTTAAAATATTAGATGAGAATTCCACAAGCCTAAATATATATTAGCATATAACTGATGATGTGCTCACATTTAGGTAGAACACTGCAATTTTCTTATATCTAAGTGGTTTTTGCTCTGCCAGTGTAACACATTAGCTTTAAAAATATTTATGGCAGTAATCCAATAAATTTGACACAAAAGTCAAAGTTAAGCAGTGGTGCAGTTTTGGCAACTCTTTATGTTCTCGGTAGGCATTTGATAAGAATCCAAAAAACACATAAGCCCAAACTCAGTAAATCACAACTGAAACATCAGAGCCCCATGTGAGCAAAATATATTGCAATATACTCCATGTCCATCCGTAGCTTCAAATCTACTCTATCTCAGGTGCTGTTGATGCATGAGAAAGGCAGCCTGAAAGACTATTTTTTCTAAGGAGGGCTGGGACTATTGATCTTTAATTCCTCCAGTTTAAAGAAGGATCAAGGCATTTTCTTTTAAAATGATGCCAGAACTTATACTATTTTTTTCTTCCTATCCTAAGATGATGAGAAACATAATGGTAACATTTTTGACCACTGTCCAGCTAACATTCAAAGTACCAAATAATTAAAAAGATTTGTGCAAATTCAAAAAGATGTGGTCCAGAGTTACGCTGCTTATTCTATAGTGCATGGAAATGGCAACTTTACTGTCTTTACAAAAGCAATTGTTCCTATCTGAATTGTATAATTTTCCACTGACCCCAACACTATCCATAATTTTATTGCACTAACAGAAGATAAAATGTTGTTCCATTTTTGTGTTCCTGCTTAAGGTTGCCAAGGAGTCAGTATTGAAGCGGTTGTCCTAGCATTACTGGTCAGGAGGAGAAATAGATGGAAGTTTCTAGTGATCATGTTGAAAATGGTAAAAGTAGTCGACTTACGATGACAATTGGGATCATTAAATAAAGTAGTTGTTAAGTGAGTTGCATCCAATTTTACAACCTTTTATGCTGCAGCGATTAAATGAATCATGTGGCTGTTAAGCAAATCTAGCTTCCCTCATTGACTTTGCTTGTTGGAAGCCCCCTAAGAAGATTGCAAATGGTGATCACATGACCCAGAACACTTAGCAACCATTCTAAATATGTGCCAGTCTTCTTCATATTCTCTCTCTCTCTCTCTCTTCTATTTTTCTGGAAACAACTTTGCATACTTTAAAAATAGCAGCTCAATAAACTTTTACAAAATATCACATTTTGCATCCATTATTTTAATTTGAATCCCTGCCTTGTCACATTACCCAAAATCTTTCTCTGTAGTGTAAGATATATTTAAGGCACGTGGATAATAAATTACATTTAAAAGTTTTGTATTTTAATATACTGAACATACAAGTGAAAATGAAAAGTAATAAACAGATATATGCACAATTTATTCACAGTCTGAAATTATTAAAAAAATATTTGAAATGATCAAAAGGACAATTTCATATTGTCAAAGCTATTAATAAAAGTGTGTAGATAAGGAAATAATCAGTAGTAAGTTTTCAGGTATACTAATTCTGGAACTAGTAAACTATTAATGATGGTGCAGATTTTCCTTCTCAGTTTAAGCATGTAATGTACACGACAGGGGACAAGCCAAATTACTGACTTGTGAAATTCACTTTTTGAAAAGGAAGAGACACATCCAGTTCCATCACATGCTATAGTGGCTGTCCAGTTCCACCATTCTAAAAATGTTTGAAAAGTGAGCTCAGCTTAAGCATGTAAGATGTTCTTCTTCAGTAATAATAATGGTGTGACATTTCTTGATCCTATCAGTAGTGTCTTTGCTTAGCCTTTATAGCACCGACAGTAGGAGAGGGAAAGCTAAGCACTGTGGCTCTTCAGATCCCAGCCTTTCTTCACAGGTCAGCCATGACTTTCATCATCCTGGTCTCCTCAATATGTTGGAGGTCAATGAGCACTTAGTGGCAAACTTTTAATATTTCAAGCAACCTTCCCCACTCATTGCTCCTCAGATATTCTGTTTCAATTCTTTGAGACCACACTGGCTAAGAATTCTGGGAAAGGAACTCCAACATTTTTAGAGGAAACCAGGACGATGAAAGTCGTGGCCGACCTGTGAAGAAAGGCTGGGATCTGAACAGCCACAATGATTAGTTTTCCTTCTCCTAATGTCAGTGCTACCAAGGCTAAGCAAAGAGACTTCTATATGATCAAGAAATGTCACACAATTATTATTACTGAAGAGGAACATTATATATACTTAAACTAAGCTCATTTTTTAAACACTTTCAGAATCGTGGAACTGGGCAGCCCCTATAGCATATAGTAGAAATGTGTTGAACTAGACAACACATAGCTATGGACTGTGTTCTCCTTCAATGACGAGGGATATTTTCTCCTCACTCTTATATCTGAATGTCTATGAAAATTGGTGATGACCAACGTATTTGATTGAATAGGCATTTCTGAAATGGCCTTGCCATTAAAATGTCATCTCTTAATGACTAAATATTTCTTCTTCCATATAATAATTTCACTATTTTAAGATACAGGATATTCACTAGAGAAAGGTGTTGAATAGGCACTAAGTCATTTCTTTCAAGAACAGTTATCTACAAAAGTTTAGATTTCATTCACAGACAACTCAGTGCACAATAGCATTAGCAGCTCCTTCACTATAGACAACCAGTATAATCAAGATAATTGTTTCTTAATCCATCTTAGTCTTGTGCTGGGCTCTAGCAGTAACCTATTTGACAGCACATAGAGCTGGACACTGAGGTTTTCTGTAAACAATAAGTTGCCCCTCCAACAGCTTCAATCATATTTATTCAAATAAATGGATTTTAAATTATTAATGGATCTTAAATTTTGTGGGCTCTAAATCCAAGCTTTTATGTATATCAGCATCTTTTTTGTCCACAAAGAGATCCAATTCTGAAGGAGAATGCAGATAAAGAACAAGAGTTACAAAGGTAAATCTGAATATGCCAAAATGGTATCTTGACAAACCCATAAAAACTACATTTCAGTATTTTTTCTTTGGCTAACATTCAACTTAGATAATCTCGAGCAATTATATTTTGGATTCATCATTCATAGCAAAATATCATTTTTATCTTTAGATATTACTTAACATAAGCAATGTATCAATGTTCCTTTGAATGCCAGTAGAACATAGTTTCCAATTGATTTTTAAATGATGCATATTTGTTTTTAATTTGATTTTTAAAAGTTTGCTCTCAGTCTTTTTCAAGCAGCAATTGAATGGACAATGCAATCATCTGTCAAAGCAATGCCCCAACACAAGATGTATACTATTAATCTAAAGAATCATTAAATAAGCTTGGCAAAATTCTTAAGTGTTAAGTAAAGTGAATGTGTGGAAGACATTCACTTTATTTTTGCATTCAGCTTTCAGTTCCAGAAGAATAAGCATTTTAAAGCTCAGGGAAAAAAATTTTTTTTAGTTTGAGGTACTAAAGAAATAAAGCTTCGAACAGCGTAGGAAGTCTGTAGTCAGCATTTTTTGTCAATGATAGGCTTACCACAGATCGCCAAACTAAATCATACTTCTAGACAGATTAAAAGGAGGAATGCAAGTGTTAGTTCAGCCAAAGTTAATATCCTCTAGATATTTTGAACTGCAATATACATAATTCCAAGGCTGAACGTTTTAGAAGTTGTGTTGAATCTACTACTGGTGGACAGCAGATTGTGGAGGCCTGCTACTGTTAGAAATTCCAACCCAGGGAGGTCTGGGAACATACAAAATTTTGCTCTGTAAAAGTTTACAGATTCATTTGATGAATGACACAGTCACACAGATTATCTCACCAGTCGAAAGAAAAGGATGGCTCTTGCTAGGAGGGAAGTTCACTGAAAACCTCCATACCTGCACTAAGAAGGAAGTCAGAAACTGAGACTACAAGACATTACTCCAAGTCCTTCAACAAGTCTTATTTAGAATATTATTTCTTAAATAAAACCAACTGAGGCAGTTGTGAGAAAACCCCAAATAAGAGTTACCCGCCTATATGCTTCATTCTTTATGGTTGAAATTCTTCCCAGTGCAGCTGCTGATTTTGAATGCAGGAACAGTGAAAACTCATCGGAGTCCTGACCAACTGTGTAAATATGATGCCCAACCAGAGGCCTGGGACAGGCTTTCTTCGTCACCTTACAAAACACAACACAACCCATATTGGTTTTAAATATCCAGCCCCAGATTTAAATGACAAGACATAAAGCCAATTCAATCTTTTAGTAAACTACATTATATCTTTAATGTGCATACTTAAGATGATTAGTATGATTAGAATCACACTAATTACCAATGGTAGGAAGGCATCTGATAGCACCTTTTTTGACTAACACATTGAATTAAAAGGCATCATTTTTGTGAGATGTAGAGATCCAGCAGAGTTAAGCAAGAAGTGTCAAAGATCTGCCATGAAATAGACACTCTCTTGTTCCATACAGATTGACTGGATAATGATTTTCAGGCACTTTGCTCAATGTTTTTTTAAATGAATAAATTTAAAAAAAATATTGAGAAAGAAAATCGTTCTATAGTTAAATGTTTTGAATAATTTGAACATAAGTAGTCACAGATGGTTTCTTAGAAGCAACAGTTTAAATTGTACTATTGTTTTTGTTAATCTTTTTTCAAGAGTGTCAAATACAGGAAAATAATGGTTCAAATTAGTTGCAGATATGTTCAAACAAATGTTACCGTGTTTCCCCGAAAATACGACCTAGCCATAAAATAAGACCTAGCTTATTTTGGGGGGTTTGGGCTAATATAAGCCCTATCCCCCAAAGTAAGCCCTACTTAAGACCCCATCCACTCCGTCCCACCATTGTTTTTTTGGCAAGTCGGATCGCATGCCTCCCCCTGCCTTACCTGCTGTTCAATGTTGTGGCTTGGCTAAACAGTTCCCATCAGCTTCAGGAAACCTGGGTGATGGAAACCTTAGGCCAGGTTCCTCACAGCTGAAGCAATTTGGTTTGCCTGGGGTCAGGTTGGCCGTCGCAGGAGGCGTGGCCCATCCCTGTCCTCCAGCTCTGCTGCCTTTATGAGATGAGCCTCCCACGACGGCCAACCTGACCCTGGGTGAGCCGGATTGTTTACAGGGAGAAGCTACGTGTTGCACAAGGACAACTGTAAAGGGCATGCGCGGATCTCTGCAACTCCTGGAGGCTCTGAGCACTGCTTTTCATGATTATTATTATTATTATTTATTAAACTTATATACCGCCCTTCTCCCGTAGGACCCAGGGCGGTTCACAAGGCAATTAAAACATTACAATACAAAAATTAATAACAATTAAAATAGATTAAATTTTCCTTAATTAAAATCTAAAACCCCTATGACTCTGATTAAAAACCCAATTACAATAAGTTAAAAAATTAAAAAATTCCTCAGTCCTGGCCGGAAAGCTCAAAGAGCCAGGTCTTCAGGTCCCGGCGGAACGAACGAAAATCAGGGGCAGTCCTAAGCTCTACGGGTAACTGGTTCCAGAGGGCAGGCGCGCCCACAGAGAAGGCCCTCCCCCTGGGTGTTGCCCACCAGCAATCCTTTGCCGGCGGCACCCTGAGAAGGCCCTCCCTGTGGGAGCGCACAGGACGAAGGGAACTTGATGCTGGCAGCAGGTGTTCCCTCAGATATCCTGGACCCAAGCCATTTAGGGCTTTATAGGTCATCACCAGCACCTTGATGCTGTTTTTGGCGCCGCGTCTATGTGCACGTTTGCCTCGCTGTTTTTGGCAGTGGTTTGGGGGGATGGTCTATCCCCATTTGCAGCATGGCCACCATCCAATCGCCGCACTGCCTCTCAGGAGGGCAGCGTCAGCTGCCAATGCAGCGGCAGGGAAGATGGAAGTGGCACAAAAAGCAGTGCTCAGAGCCTCCAGGAGCTGCAGGGATCCGCACCCTTTGCAGTTGTCCTCCTGCAAGCAATCCAGCTTGTCAAGGGTCAAGTTGGCCATCGCGGGAGGCTCGTCCTGCATGTAGGCCATAGAAAAAAATAAGACACTCTCCAAAAATAAGCTCTAATGGGTCTTTTGGGCCTAAAATAAATATAAGACCTGGGCTTATTTTGGGGAAAACACGGGTACCATGTGTCCCTTCCTTTACCAATGCTAGTAGCAAAACAGATTCACATACCTTGAGCTATTGCAACAAGTTTTCCTTTTTCTTCTGGGCTTAGCTGCAACATGGTGTCTATCACTGGAAGAAGTCTCTGTCTTTCACTGCCTGATTTTAGAAATATAAACTGCAGCAGGACATTCTTCAAATATTCCAGATTAGCAACAGATTTCTCTCGTTCCTGGTTTCTTTCTAATCGCCTTACTTCATTTTTAAGAAGCTGAGAATGAAAAAAACAAACCCCAAATAAATATTTCTCAGAATGAAGACAAGAAAGCACAGAATTTATCAGACCAAGTTATATTAGAAACATAACTCTGAAAACAATATAAGCAGCTATTCCCTGTTAAAAGAGTCAAGACAGACTTAATGTAGTGTAATAGTGAGGTCAGGGTCAATTTGTGGTCCTTCAGGTATTGCTGAATACATTTCTCACAATTATTAATCATTAGCTATGTGTCTCAGACTGAAAGGAATAAAACTCACATTTCCTGATTTTTCTATAATAAATTCCTACGCACAGTCAGGCAAAGATTAACTGAGCACACCAATGATCTCCAAGAAATCTGCCAGAGGCTTGGAATGTTGCACTGTGTTCCTTCTGATTTGTCCCATTTGATGGGAAAATACACCAGCTTCTCTGAGTTGTTGGGGAGATAGCATGGTAACCACTTCTTCAGGCCTCCATGACTTTAATCCAGGCTATGACCTACAAAAATCTGGCCAACATCTAACACATTTCAATCTATTTCAGGACCATGTCTCAGGTAATGGACTTTGTCAAATGCTTCTATCCCCTAAATGTGGCCTCAAGCCTTTTCTCCTCTTTGGCAGGCCTTCTATTTCCTGAGGTGTCTGTGCGGCTACCAAGAGCCGAACAACACACAGAGGAGAAGGGGCCATATTTTACCTCACATTCTCAGGAACAATAGAGCTTTTTATGAATAGTTCTGTAAACAGACTATACATTAAATAGTGATTATACAGCACATGGGAAATAAATAATTATACTAACTAAATCAGGAATGTCAAACTGCCGGCCCGCAGGCTGAATGCATCATACTGAAACCGCGCCCACCCCATTGCCAGCAATGGAGGAAAAGTCATGATACATCGTGCAACATCATGTGACATCGCGAATTTGACATGCCTGAACTAAATGAACTAAAATTAAAATCTCTAACACAAAGATTTATATGACAAATATAAATATCTAAATAAAATGAATTCAACAGTTAGGTTTATCACTAAATCTAGATCATATTGCAACATATGTGACATGTGTTTAGAATTTTTTCAAAAATAGATACCTAACTCATATCCCAGATCTAGTCCTTAAAATCGGGAAAGTGTCTCTCTTTCCAATTCAGAATTATATTTTTTATCATATCCCAGCCAAAGCTATTTTATCAGATGACAAAGTCTACATTTTACAAATATAATTCCACATCATATTGAAAACCTGAACCATAATTGTTTTAACATATGTATTTATTTGAAACCATAATGGATATTAAACTAGGACTAAATCATGTGTCTTAAAAAAATTCAAACATCATATATTGCCAACATAAGAAAATATAATGCCCCATCCCTTTTTAATACCTTGAGGGGGATCCCAAACATTATTTGAGGAGTTCAACTTAAAAGTCTGATATGAACAATTTCTCTTCCCTCTTCCATCCCTTCTGTATTTTATTTGCTTATTCATCCACCAACTTACCTGTGTCCCACTTTTGCCCAACCAATGAAAAATTCTAACAAGAGATCCCAAAGTGCAAAAATAGGAGTTGAATGAAGGATGCCATGACAATAGTGTGTGAATTGTTGTTGTGCAAATAGAATAGAATATCTTCATTGTCATTGTGTACCTCACAATGAAATTATGTCCACAGTGCACACTACACACAAGTAAGAACCACAAGTAAAAACATACATTATATATACACATCCTTCACATTCTATTCATCATTGCACTGCCCCTAATATTGCACTTCAATGTTGCACTATACAATAGTATTAAATATGGTTACAGTTCTGGGATAAAAACTATTTTGCCTAATTGTCTTTGTTTTTATTATCCTGTGCCATCTGCCATTCAAAAAAAGAATGTCTGGGATGAGATGAGTCTTTAAGAATGTTTTGAGCTTTCCTAAGACAGCGGGAACTGTACAGTTCATACGGGGGGAGTGGCAGCCAATAATCCTCTAGGTGATGGTAATGACCCTCCGGAGCGCTTTCCTATCTGCTACTGTGCAGTTGGCAAACCACACACATATGCAATAGATTAGAATGCTCTCTATGGAGCAGCAGTAGAAGGTCACCAGCAGTTTTTCATTCAGTTGATGTTTCCTGGGAAGTCTCAAGAAATGTAATCTCTGCTGGGCCTTCTTAACCAATGCTACAACATGAGCACTCCAGGTCAGGTCCTCTTTTATGGTAACACCCAGAAACCTAAAGCTGACCACCCACTCCATGTGGTCTCCACTGATATTCAGGGGCTGAATTATCTATTCCTCCTATGATCTACTATAAGCTCCTTGGTTTTAGTGGTGTTGAGAATCATATTATTGTCTCTGAGCCACAAGAGCAACTGCTCCACTTCATCCCGGCAGGCAGACTCATCACCCTTGGAGATAACCCCCACCACTTTTGTATCATCTGCGAATTTAATAGTAATATTGCTGCGATGAGTGAAGGTGCAGTCATAAGTGTAAAGGGTGTAACGCAGAGAGCTCAACACACAGCCCTGTGGAGAGCCAGTGTTGCCTAATCTAACCTCTGAGAGCAGTCAGTTCATAATCCAAAGGCAGATTGAATGTGAAAGTCCGAGGTTGACAAGTTTGGTCACTAGTGTGTATGGAAGAATTGTGTTAAATGCAGAGCTAAAATCTACAAAGAGCATCCTTACATAGGTTCCCTGCTGCCCCAGATGAGTCAGAGCAGTATAGAGAGTGATGGCTATGGCGTCCTCTGTAGATCTTTTTGCTCTGTATGCAAACTAGTGACTGTCAAGTGTGTATGGGAGGCAGAACACAATGTGCCTGAAGATCAGTTTTTCAAAACACTTATGATAATAGAGGTGAGTGCCACTGGTCTATAATAACTGAGACTGTTAATAAAGGAATTCTTTGGCAGTGAAACAATGATGGAGGCCTTCAGACTGGATGGAATAGTGGACTGGGATAGAGACCGATTAAAAATCTTGGTAAAGATACCAGCCAATTGGGTCTGCACAGTCTTTAAGCACCCAGCCAGAAATGCCATCAGGCCCAGCAGCCTTCCTTGAGTCCACAGTTCTCAAGGTACTCCTCACCTCACGCTCCGCCACGATGAGAGGAGGGGAGGAGAAGAGCAGAATGTCATCAAATTCACATATACCTTAAATCTAAGTTGGAGCATGGTAAGTGTATGCCTACTAACCTTAATTTGTTCCATTAGGATAACATTGGTTGCTTCTGACTCACGAAGTAATCCACTTAAATGATCAGCACTCTTTGATGTTGTATTTAACTTCTGGACCAACTCTTGTTTTGTGAACTCTGTTTCCCATTGTGGAGGTTCTAAAATAGTTTACAAAAAGACAATTTCTGGTTAGCTCAGTACATTTTTTAATTATATGGATTCTAATATATGGATATAACCCCAAATTATATGCATTGTACACTTATTTTTGAAAGTTTTCAAGTCCAAATTTCCATTCTCACTCTTGCAAACAATATAAAAAACAATACCCTTTAAATTTATGAACTTTCAGAATGCTAGCCATCCGTTATCCATGTATTATCCAATTTATATTGGTCACAATTGTTAGTCAACATTAAAAAAATAATATATGAAAATTCTACATCTGTTTAGAATACTATCAATTGGCACCACCAATTTAAGAATAACAGAGATTTGTAAGACAAAGGTACTTCATCGCAAGTTGGAACTTAAATGAAGGGTTTTTTTCATTTCCTTGCTTCCCTGTATCTCTAGCTATAATGCAATATTTCCCAACTACAGCCATTTTAAGATGTGTGGACTTCAACTCCCAGAATACCTGAGAGTTGAAGTCCACATATCTTAAAATGCTTAAGGTTGGGAAAAACCGCTTTAGTTGAAGATGCAAAAGACCTTCAATAATACAAGCCAGAATCAAGATCACACGAAGTATTAGTATCGCTTTATAAAACCCTAGTGAGACCACACCTGGAATATTGCAACCAATTTTGGTCACCATACTACAAAAAAAGATGTTGAGACTTTGGAAAACATTCAAAGAGCAATTAAAATGATCAAAGGCCTAGAGACTAAAACATATGAAGAATGGCTGCAGGACTTGGGTTTGGCTAGTCTAAAGAAAAGAAAAAACAGGGATATGATAGCAGTATTCCAGTATTTGAGGGGCTGCCACAAAGAAGAGGGCATCAAGCTATTCTCCAAAGCACCAGAGGGCAGGAAAAGAAACAATGGTTGGAAACTGACCAAAAAGAGAAGCAACCTGGAATTAAGGAGAAACTTCCTGACAGTGAGGACAATTAACCAGTGGAACAGCTTGCCTTCAGAAATCGTGGGTGCTCCATCACAGGAGGTTTTTAAGAAGAGACTGGACAGTCACTTGTCTGAAATGGTATAGCTTCTCCTGCTCGAGCAGGAAGGTCCCTTCCAACTATTGTATTGTATTGTATTGTATTGTATTGTATTGTATTGTATTGTATTGTATTGTATTGTATTGTACTGTACTGTACTGTACTCTACTCTACTAAGAACCTCACACAATGAAGGGTTACTTTAACAAAAATAGCCAGGTCAAAGGCCTTTCTCCAAATTTCAAAAGAAGCCCAGCAACAGGAGCATTTGAACATCTGTGGAGAACTGTAAACAAGGTTATTCTCATAGTAATATATAACCCAATGATTCAGAGACAAAATAGCAATTACTCCTGTCCATATCTCTTAATAATTTGTCTACTGGTTATATTTTAAATGCATAGTAAATTAGATTCAATTTGTTGCTGAGGTATAAAATATTTCTAATGAATGATTCTGGTAATATGCTAGAAACTCCCACGACCCACTGTATGGCCATCTTACCAAATTTCATTTCTGGAGTATTGAGAAGCTGTTCTAAGGATGGCACATAGGTACTGGCAGAAGATACAGACTCTGTGTCAGTGGTTTCCATCCCTTCACCTTCTTCTCTAGTTACAGCGTGCACATCAAGAAGAGGAAGGTCAGTGCTCCTTCTTTCTCGCAGACTTTTGGTTGGTAGATTAGAAGGAGCAGAATCTGGAAAAAAATGAATAGAAAATAATTGAGACTATTATTTGAGTTACAAGAGCATTATAAAAATATATAATAAAACCATCAAAAACACCAAGTTACTCAACAGAGCTGCTCCCCAATATTTAAGACAGAAAATAAAAACTAATCATTTTTGTTGCAAATGAAGCCATTGCATTAAATTATCAATTATTCAAAGTAAATTACTCTTTGAGATACCTCTAACTTTGCTACCTGGTGTAAACTGTCTTCAGCTGAATCTTCCCAGACCATAATAAATAAGTCACTTGATTTAGTGACAAAAATTAAATTTCACCTTAAAATCATTTATTTAAATGTGTGTGACTTACCAAGAGAATAATCTTAATTTAAATTTAGGCACATGAGTATGGTGGATTAGGTAGCCTTGTCTTAATTTTTCCCCCCTCAATGAATAATGGATTACTAGCTTACTTTTGGTACTTGGCTCACTTTTGAGTTGAAAAAGTTGGGTTTCAATTTTAGACAGCTGCTGTTGTAATGTTTCCACTGTCTTTCTGTGCTCCTCTTGCAGATGTCTGACTTGATCACGGAAACTATTCCGAAGAGCTTCATTCTGGGCTGTCAGCTGGTTCACAGTCTGTGCATGTTCTGACTTTATTACCACATTTTCAGATTGTATTGTGCAAAGTCTGGAAAAAATCCCAGCCACCCAAGTTTCAATATTAGAAAAAGTAATAAATACCTGGTGCTAAGAGGAGGGAATATCTTTCATACCACTGCTGGGCATTTCTATAAACAGATTGCTTTATTAAGAAATACTCCTGTTATAGGAATATTGATTTTTAGATCTAAAGATTATTAATAAAGAAAATATAAGCCAGCAGTAAAAAATATACGGTAAAGAAACTTACCTTTCTCGGAGTTCTGCTTCCTTTGCTACGGTCTCCTGAAGAATTTTATTGTGCCTGTCCAGCAATGTATCATGTTCGGACTGCAAAGTCTGAAGGTCTACCACATTCACTTGTAAATTATGTTGTGTCTCTTGCAATTTAATCTTCAATTGTTCTATTACCTTTTCCATATGTTCTCTAAAAGAAAGGAAAGTTCACAAAACATTAGAAAATGCATAACTTGCTTCTTTAAAAGTTACAAGTTATTAACATAAGGTAGAGATGAGCAATTTTAACAATTTTGAACAGGAAGCTTCATGAACTCTTCTCTCAAGTTGGAAGAGGGTCGTTTTGATGATCTTTAAAGTGTTAAATGTTTCAAGGCATTTTATTTATGCCCAGGATCACTGGGAGTTGGGTGGCATATACGGTATGTTCAATATTATTTATTTATTCATTTAATTTTGAGGCCTCTAACATCTTATTCTGTATTTTATTGAATATTACCATGGAATCAATGTGATTTGATTAGTAACATTGCATAACAGTATTGTAAAATAATAGTAACAGAAATAATAAATGGATTGGGTTTTCTAACTGTACAATCAACTGAAAGTCCCTCCTTGTGTATGCAGCCTTTGGAGAAGAGTATTCACAAGAATGTATTCACAAGAATGTATACTACATGAAATGTACATGTAACAAAACTTTCTGCTATTATTATTCTGGAGAACATTTAGGTCAATGTTTCCGGTGGCATGCTCTCTGGGGAATTCTAGGAGTTGAAATCCACATATCTTAAAAGTTGTGAAGGTTGAAAAAAATGATCTAGATAATGGGAACTTTTCTTGATTCCCATCTCTTGGGCAAGTGGATCCTTTGTAACTTAATGTATATTCTTATATTGATATTATATGAACCTATAGATATAGACTGAACTGTAGCTTTTACAGTTTAAAGTATGACATGTTTTACATAAAATACAAACTTAGGTCAACTACTAGGACTGCTTTATGTTGTTTTTTAGATATGACTTTAGTTGTGGTGAGATCTTTACAGAATAGAAAAGAAGAGAGATAAAAACTCTGTAAATTTTCTTTTATATTCCTTTCTTGAAAAAAGAACAAGAGGAAGAGCTAACCAGATTTAGCATATTAACTCATTCAGCCAATTTTAAAGGTAAAAATAGATAACTGATTAAATACTCTCTGTTTAAAAAATCAGAATAAAAATGATCCAGACTTTATAAAAAAAATAGCAGATTCCAGATGATCATTTTTCCATCTTCAAAGATGATTCTTGAGCCAGGGGCTAAAAATATGATTCAAAGCAAAATTCAACCCATTACATGTAAAGCTTACCTTTCTTGTTTGGTCACATCAGTTTCAGATTGTGAGGATTTATTCTTCTGTTTTAATACATTATGAACACGGACCTTGTAGTTTTCAAATTCAGAGGTTATAGCAAAATGTTCTTCCTGCAATGAGACACATGATAAAATGAAACTAACTACTGTAGTCCTTGACCTATGACCTCTTGTTCAGTGACAGTTCAAAGTTATAATGGTGCTAACAAATGGTAGCTACGATCGGTCTTTGGAGATCTGCCCATACCAGCATCCCAAGATCACTTGATCATTAGGTTGGCGCTTGGCAATCAGTTTGCACTTATCACTGGTTGCAGCACCCTGATTACCATATGCAACCAAAAAGTCAATGGGAAAGCCAGCAGGAAAGATTGCCAGCATCTCTGACCTGGCACTCATACCCCACCCCCACACATACCCTGACTCACACTGGCTCCCCACAAACCCTCCCTGACCTGAATTGTACCTCCCACACACTCACTCACATTGTTGACCTTCACTAGGCCTCTCATGCATCCCCTTGCATCTTCCCTGACCCTGAGCTCTGTGGATCTTCCTTGACTCACTGCTTTATGACTGCATCACTTAGCAATAGAAATTCCAGATCCAATTGTCATCATAAGTCAAGAACTACCTATACTTTCTATATAAAGAGCTAAGTAACCACTTATTCACTAAAAACATTTATTTTTCTTTCTTGATTTTCATTAACTATTTGAATGTAATGAATATATGCCTAATTTTATTGAAATAGCAGAAAAAAATCTTTTTCTTTCAAAACTACCAAGTACCAATGTTATTTCACAGCCTCCCCATACACCATAAATGATAGAATAAGTACAATATTATTTGTAACCAAAGTGTACCCAGCTGCTTCACAGGATAATTACTATGCAAGCTAGCACAAAAATTTTAGAAGATCTGATTCTGACATGACACATTAAGACATAAACCAGTCCCTGTCTAAAGGGACATCCATCAAAAGCCTAGTTATAATTACATTCTGAGTCATTCAATTTTCCAAAAGCAAACAAGATTGGAAATTGCACATTAAATCTTCAGGAGCTTGTTACAGAGTCCATAAGAGCACTATGCTATAAACAGAGTATCTATCTTTTAGCCTAGTGAACTCCACAGATTATTCAAGAAGTACAAATATTTTAGCATCTTTTCCATCTGCTTTCCAAAATAGTCTTTGGTAAAGAAAAGAAGAACTAGGGGAGACATTATAGCAGCATTCCAGTATTTGAAGGGCTGCCACAAAGAAGAGGCGGTCACGTTATTTACCAAAGCACCAGAGGGCAGGACAAGAAACAATGGTTGGAAACTGACCAAAGAGAGAAGCAACCTGGAATTAAGGAGAAACTTCCTGACAGTGAAAACAGTTAACCAGTGGAACAGCTTGCCTTCAGATGTTGTGGGCGCCCCATCACTGGAGATTTTCAAGAAGAGGCTAGACCAGGGGTAGGCAGCTATGCTGACTCAGGAATTCTGGGATTTGAAGTCCATGAGTCATAAAAGAGCTGAGGTTCCCCACCCCTGGGCTAGACAGTCACTTGTCTGAGATGGTATAGGTTCTCCTGCTTGAACAGAGGGCTGGACTAGAAGACCTCCAAAGTCCCTATTCTATTCTAAATAGAGCCTATACTTCTCCCAACTACTAATATTAAATACAAAGTAGCTACTGAAAATATAAATGATTTCTTCTTAAATCAGTCCCCACAGAAGGTGAATGTTTAAGAGCCACCTTTTAATGCAGTCTTAAGAATCAAACCTTGGTGACATAAACCTTGGTAATTTCTGCTCAAAACATAAACATACACACACACACACACACACACACACCTTTTTATACTCCATTTAAGTGCTGTACAATCAACTGAAAGTCCCTCCTTGTGTATGCAGCCTTTGGAGAAGAGTCATGACATATAGAAAAAGATACCAAATGCCTATAATAGTGCATGTAAGAAATAGTGCATCAAGCAGCCTAGTCGTGACAGGCATAGACAATGAATGATATTTCTTAAAGAAAACAATATATCAGGGTGACCGTGTTTGAACTTTTCTATTGCCTTTAATTAATATACACTCCTCATGGCATCTATTTCATGGGAAACTGATCTGAGGTCTTCAACACCATGTGTTTAAACACTATGAATGGTCCAATTGACTGTTGTGATTCAGGGACAGCCTGTGGGTTCGGCAGTTGGGTCGGATGATTCAGAGGAGGAGGAGGGGGGTGTTGGAGAGCTTGCTGAGGGTGTTGGAGAGCTTGCTGATGAGAGCCCTCAGCCAGGCCCCTCCCACCTGGTCACGACGCAGAGCCAGCTGTGTGAGCCTGACAGCGTGGATGAAGATGACCCACAGCTGGCCATGTTCAAGGACGCCTGATGCAGGAGGCAGCCAATCAGGAGTAAACAGAGGAAGGCAATGGGGCACCTGGGAAGGAGGCAGAGAGAAGCCACGCCCTGAACTGTTTAAAAGGGGAATGTGTGGGAGGGCTGGTTTGCTGAAGGCAACCGTTTGAATAGCTCCTGTTTCATGGTTCGTGTTTGCTCTCTTTGCTCTGTTTATGTTTTTATGTTAATAAATTTGGCAGGCTTAGTTCCAGCGTCTTGCCTTCTTGTAAAAGGGGTTGTCCCTGCCTTTTCTGCAGGGCCGGTAGCAGGCTGGTACAGAACATTGACAGAATGCAAAACCTGAACAACTAATGTCAGTTCCACCTGGTAGGCCAGGTTAGAAAATCTATAAGGAGGTTAAAACTACTTTTACTGAGATTGACTATAAAGCCCAACATTTCTGTTGCTACATGAAACATTTGCTAAGTGACTTTGCCCCATGTTGTCACTTTTGCCATAGTTGTTTAATGAATCACTGCAGTTGTTAAGTTAGTAACACAGTTGTTAAGTGAACCTGGTTTCCCCATTGACTTTGCTTATAGGAAGGTCTAAAAAGATGATCACGTGACCCCAGAACACTGCAATGGTCATAAATGAGTCAGTTGCCAGGTAGCCAAATTCTGATCATGTGACCACCCAGTTATAAGTGTGAAAAATGGTCAGGTGTCATTTTTTCAGTGCCATTGTAACTTTGAACGGCCACTAAATGAACTGTTGTTAAGTCAAGGGCCACCTGATTAACAGAACCTTGCAAGTCTAACTGAGCTATGCCTCCTCCTTCTCCTTATAATCCAGTGAATCAGGGAGGCTTCTGCATAAGCGGTTTCCGAATGTGATTTGACTGCTGTGAACTTGCTGCTTTCAGCCCCTTTTTCCTAAGTAATGGCACATCTCCATTGAGGTCCTCTTCCTTACCCTCTAAGCTGCCTACTGAATTGTTTGCAGAGGAATTGTTAGAGGCAACCGGACTAGGCTGGCTTGAAATACCTTTGCTGCGTTACATTCTTCTTGGAGAGCAGCTACTTTCTGCTGATAAGTACTCAAAACCCGCTGATGCTGCTCTAGTGAAGTCCGCAGATGTTCCTGAATTTTGTGCTTTTCAGAAGTTAGTTCAGACAGCTGAATCTGCAAAAGTACATTTATTTCAATACAGTGATTCTCATTTACTCTGATTTTAAGGCTAATAGTAAACTGGGGGTGTATTCATTGTTTTGAATTGCAAGCTAGTTTATTTATTGATTAATCAAATTTATATACCTGCACATTTCATGAGAAGTGACTCATGACACTCATGGCAAAAGAGTTTAATCAAACAAAACTCAACATTGGCAAAGCCATAAAGTGTTGCCTCCATGTAGGCAAATCAAATTTACAGAGAAATGACTAAGAGGACACTTTTATTATATAGCACAGGAAATGTCTCCAAATGATGTAGATCTTGACATGTAAATCACAAAGTGATATGAAAATGGCTGTTGCTGCTTTTCATAAACATAAAATGGAGGCTGTTATATTGATGCATGCATGCAGGATCCAAAATGTGCAAAAATCTTGGAAAGGAACGCCTGTGTCTCGTGCATCTAGGTCCATTTCAGAGATCCTCTGTGTAAGGCCCACTACTCCCTTATATTTGGGGAAATTCATCTCTAGCCAAGCATGAGGAAATTGCCCTAACTATCTGAGCTCCAGTTCTGAGCTCCCAGAATGAAAATAAATTTTCTAGTCAGTGCAATATCCACAGAATTACTGGTGGTAAAAGAAACATATTCACATAGTTCAAATTTGTTCAGGGTGTTGAAAGAGGAGTGGAAGTTGTGATACACACATTCCAAGCAGATATTGGATATAATATCAATATGGATAAAATACTCTCTTTTTTACTAGTCTGAAAGGGGGGAGGGGGTTAGGATCTTGCCTTATAACCTTCCATTTGTTGCTGATTGGCTTCTAGTTCTCCCTTGAGAGATGCCTGAAATCTTAAAAGTTCATTTTCCTGGAATAAAAATATTCATAATAGTACCATTAAAACATTATTATACATCGTTGTCAAAAGACAGTAAAGCTGAATTCATAGTGGAAAACACAAACTTACTGCTTGTTTTGAGTCTGCCAATTCTTTTTTTGTTTTTACCAGTAATTGCTTGAGCTTGCCATTCTGTTCCTCGTACTCCTGTACAGAGTTTTCTAAGGATTCTAAGGAACAAAATAATTCTTTTTGCTAACTTGTTTAGAAAAAACAGCAGAAATGTAATGAAACATGATTTTCCTACTTAGGAGTTTATGCAAATCCTACTTGAATAAAGATTCTCTTTTATTGAAAAAAGATTTTCTTGTACTTTTTTATTTCAGTTTGCATTAGTAAGTCACATCATTGAATAAAATTTTGCAAAAAAATATATCAGTATCTATTTTTTAACTCTAATAACCCAGCTTTATTAAGTAAAGCTGGTTTAATAAGCATTTAATTGATTATATAATATTAACCATTAATTCTGGAAATATGTCTTTTTGTCTGTTAACTGGAGGCCACTAAGGTGTATTAAAATATGCCAGTTTTATAGCACATTATTTTGAATCAAAATTCAAAACCCTTTTGAATGGACATATATCCTTCTATAGGAAAAAAGAAAGCTTAATTCTAAAAAGCTGCTTACTGATTTCTTCCTGTAGAATTTCTTTCTTCTGGTTTTGTATTTTAATTTCTTGCTCAAGGTCTTCAATTCTGCTACTTTTGTCCGTAATGTTTTGATTAAGTTCTTTTACAAAACGCTCATAATCAGCTATTTCCATATCCATTAATGTACTTTTTTGAGCATCCTGTATATTAAAACATTCAATATTTGCAGTTTTAATTTTGTTCCTTGTCTAGAAGTCATTAGCTATTTCTCTCCTATCCTAAATCAACATACTGAGTATTATTCAAATAAAAGTTAGGATTCTGAAACTATCAGAACCAAACAATATTAAAAGATGACAAATATTTAACTAGAAGTACAACAGGTAAATAAGAAAACTACTCATCTACCTTTTTTGCTAATTCTAGCTCTTCCAAAACTTTCTGAAGATGCTTCTTTTCTTTCTGTAGTAATGTCTGAAATTCTTCTGCTTCTCTGACAGAGTGAGCGTGGTCCTGCAAAAATAGTTTGGGCTCCAAATTCAAATAATCAAAGTAATTGTTTTTTTAATATATAATTGTGCTATTTACCTTTATTTTTTGTTCTTTTAGAAGCTTTTCAGCTTCAAATTCCTTATCAACTTTTGCTTTGGCTTTCTGGATTTCTAGCAGTTGGGTTTCTAACAGCTTGGCATTTGTCTGAAGAGTCTCAACACGAGTCAAGAGGTCTTCATTTGCAGAATGCCACTGTTCTTGCTAAAATAAAGGAATAATACAATTACCAGTAAGACCACAAACCATTATTACATTCTGTATATGGGAACTTCTAACAAGCTATCATTTAAATATTTGCACTGCCTAAAGCAACAGCTAGGTTTCCTAGTAATGTTCCCTCAAGAGCTGAGAAAGCTTAGGGTCAACATTGCATATATCAGAGCAAAAAGTGTGTAAAGGCTTTCCTCCCTTTGATTCTCATTCTCTCTCTCTCTTTCTCTCTCTTTCCCTGGTGTTTTGTCAAAAAGACTGCCTGGGAAGGATACAAAATATTAAATAAATAGTTAGCAGGACAAAAAATTCTCATTAAAAAAGAAAAGTGAGAATAGTCAAGAACACCACTTCAATAAAATTTTCCACAGACATTTGGCTACTCACTAGTGGCAACAAAGAGCTGGACTAAAAAATCAGAAGTGTATTGCCAAAGATTGTTCTTAATATTTGAACCTTAAACAGCAGTCTCCCTTTTTCCTCATTTTTCTGTCCATTTTTTCCACTTAGTTTTATCCCATTTTGCAAATGTTAATATCAAATGTATTTACAATATATGTGTTACTAAAAAAATACCTGCTGAACTGAATTCTCCAACTGTTTGGTCAGGTCATCAATCTGACGTTCAAAATTACGAGCTCGAGTCTTTTGAAAATCCAGTTGTTCTGCTTGCTTGTCATATTCTAATAAAAGATTCTTGAAAGCACATGTAATTTTAAAATATTGTTGGATAGGTCCATAGTACATTACACATGTACAAGGGAGCATGTAACTTTTTTTATACCCCATCACCATGTTAGACAAATTGACTTTTTACCCCAATGGAAGTAAGTCTACATTTTATTTTCTGTAATCTTGTGTGAAAACTACATTGCTGGAACACTAGCATGCTTCATAGAAAAGCACCAGCTTCAGCATCATATTTATTTCTAAAAATGCCTCTGATTGCATATCTTCCTCTTTGGCATTGTTTCAAAATGGAAGAATGAGTGACTGCTACTCAATGACTTCTGGGTCCAGAAAAAAGTGGGAAGAGACAGCATTGGGAGGACATCTGTTTTTTTTCCTGATGAATGGATGTCTGGTATGTGATTGTATCACACTAGGACAGCTTTTTGGCAAACATAATACTTTTAACATGTTCTCAAAATTCTACTTGCACATACCGGACCAAAACAGCTGCCTATTCCTGAAATGCACCTGGTAAAGGTAAAGACGCTTTACCTTATAGCTCTCAGCTCCCTGAATGATGTCCGCCATTGAAGAAGAGAGTTGCTCTTTTTCTGATTTTATTAATTCCAGCTCTTCTCTAAGTGACCGTACCTAAAGGCAGAAGAAAATGTTAATCATGGTGGCAAAGATGATCTTCACTGAATGGAAGGATATATTTTTCCATGATCCACTTTTAAAAAAATATCCCACAGCATTTTTGCAGTCTTTCAAAGACTCTCCAATTCTACAGGAGTATTTTCATAGCTTATAGAGAACCCAAGATACAAGAATATCTGTTTAATAAATATATCTGGCCCATTAAATTCTGACTCTTCACTCAAAAGTTTTAAAATTATGATCACTACATTGCAAAACCTCACAACTGCTAACACACCTCCAAAGTAATGCATCTGACTCTTTCAATATGAATATCTTTTAAGTGGAAAATCCATAACAAAGTTTGTATGATTAAGAAGTAGTTCCTGTGATTAAACTTGATATCTAAATGCGTTACATCAATAATACAGTTAAGACAAAATATTCTTTGTAGCTTTTAACCTTTGCACATGGGAATAGGAGGGAAAAAAACCCCACAGCCATCTCACCAGTGCCACTGGAACTGAAAAAGGCATCAAGCAAGGCTGCGTATTGGCCCTGTTCTTAATTAATTTCTTAACACAAACTTTTACTCTTCAAAAATGACTGAAAGGCACAACTGTTTTATTTCATGCAGTGATATGAAGGAAGGAGAATGTGTGTCCCAGAATAATGCTGCAGAATGAATGTGCTAGAGAGAAGTTCCCTGAAGTTGGGCTCTAGTACGAGTCTGAAAGCTCAGACGACAAAACGCTGGTCCTGGTGACTGACCCATACTGAATGCAGTGATACTTTCAAGAACATCTACTGGGCTTGAAACAGCATCAATGTATTTTGAATGCCTTTTAATTATGCTCCACCTATCTTATTCTGATCTTTGACCATAATAAAGATTTGATTCAGATAAGAAAAATATTTGAAATACAGAGCAAGTAATTATTTTAGAAGTTTAAAAAGAAAAAAATCTAAAATTGTCCTTAAGATGTATTTAGGGAGCCAGTTCAAACAGAATAAAGAAATGATAAAATATACCTCCAACAAATTCTACTGAATATGCAGACTACTGTTGATGTGTGCTCACTGAAAAATCAACTGAAAACTTGCCACCACAACCACACCCATAAATGTAAATTAAGAAACAAAATAGCTTTTAGTGATCAAAGTAACTAAAGCCAGATTTTCAGATAAGCTCAACGAAATAGGGTAAAAACAGAACTTAGAAACATTATATGATTCCAGAATGACATTTATTTATTTGATTTATTCCATACTCATCCATCTCAACAAATGACTTTGGGCAACTGACAATTCAGAAATATATATTACAATTAAATCATTACTTGGTAATGATTTGGTATAATGGTATAATTACCATTCGTATAATGGTATAATTACCATTATTTTAACGTATTGGTAATTATATTATCAATATATTTGCAATGTAAATATAATTTACCGTGCAATGTAATTACATTACCAATACTTCAACTGAATGAAAGTGCATAGATTTCCTTTGACAACTTACCTCTTTCCTGCTAGAATCCAGTTCTTTCCTCAATTTCACAGCAACAGCTTTGATTTTATTTATTTTTTCTTCCTTTTCTTTCAGCTGTTTTTCCAAATTCACTAAAGCAAACCAAATTAATATTTTAAAAAGGAAAGGCAAAAATCTTGTATAGTCAATAACTATATTTAAAAAGATTCATTTCATTATTTATATCAACGCTTAAATTGTATGCTGTATTTAGTAACCATCTCAGTGGACTTCAGTTAGAAATGGCCTAATGTTTGACATTTAGCAGCACCAAAATCAAAAATAAATAAATAATACATATCCAATGTGGTAAAAGTTTTCATACTGCTTTTTAAGACAAATAAAATTAAAATAAAGTGATCATTTGCTCCTTTACCCAATCTCTCTTAAACCCTAAACTACAAAATTATTTTTAAAGGGGATGCTATAATGCTCAATAGCTGCCTGAAAGCCTGTTATTTAAATTATCATTTGCATGAGTTTTGTCAATTAAGCATATTTGCTCTCAAGAGCATTATACTAAAACTGTAATTGGAAGCCTATAATTTAAGGCAAATGCAAAGTTTCTTGCTTAGCAGAGACTGGTAGGGCATTACTCGATATAAAAAACTCTAGAAAAGCATTTAATGATTTCTGTACGAACACTTTATAGCAGTATTAGCAGTCAAAAACCTCCCAAACAAAATAAATATGAATTACCTATTTTCTCTGTTTCTGATAATTGCTGATCATGATCAGCAGAAGACTTCTCCACAGACTCCTGCATTGTGAACAAAAATAAGATGGCAGTTCAGCAGATAACTACTGTTGCTTGGTGAGGGAAAGGAGACAAGTCCTAGAGCAGAACATCCCATTATAATCTTAACATAAAATGGTCAGAGTGGACAATTTTTTTTCTATACAATAAAAACAACATCAGCAGAATGATTTACAGGTAGTCCTCAACTTACAGCAGTTCGTTTAATGATTGTTTGAAGTTACAACTGCACTGAAAAAAGTCACCTGTGACTGTTTCTCACACTTATGACCATTGCAGTATCCCCCTGAACACATGATCAAAATTCAGAGTCTTGGCAACTGACTCATATATATGACGGTTGCACTATGCCAGGTCATGCAATCGCTTTTTGTGACCTTCAGACAAGCAAAGTCAATGGGGAAACTAGATTCACTTAACAGCCTTGTTAGTAACTTAACCACTGCAGTAATTCACTTAACAACTGTGGCAAGAAAGGTCATAAAAGGGGTAAAACTCGCTTAACAAATGTCTCATTTAGCAATAGAAATTTTGGGTTAAATAGTGGTTGTAAGTCAAGGACTACCTGTATATAGCATAAAAGACTTCTACATAAATGCAGATATTAGCATTTGGGCATTATTAAATTACAAAAACATAAGGCTTTTTCATATGTTTACATATGCCTTGATTAGTGACATTTCACAATCACAAGTATTAAAAAAGTAACTTTGCAACCAACTCTGTTGGTCTGTAAAGCAAAGGAAAGCTGAAGCAAGATCATGAGCACAGTTGCAGTTTCATTTAGTGTCCATTTTGCTTAATGGCCATGTTGTCAGGCCCAACTGTGATAACTAAACAAGTACTACCTTTATTTTGGATCAGCCGATAACAAAGAAACCTTTAAATGTATTAACTGGTAGTCATGAAAATCGAACTTTACACACATACACACATACACACACACACACACACAATCTTAAAGCTCACTAAGATGAAAAGAAACCACTGAAAATTTAGCAAAGGTACATCTTTGCACTTATTCTTATATATATGAGTAGCAGAGAGAAATTTGCTTGCATATACTTCCCCAAAGCTTTCTGATTTAATTCTTGGGGAATAAGTCTAAAGATTTCAATAATAAAAGCCTAACCTTTAACAAAGAAAGTTCAGCTTGCACATTTCTCAGTTCAGTCTCCTTTTGCTCCAAAATTAAGGTTAGATTTTTCTGTTCTTTTTCTGATTTTTCTTCCTGCTCTTTCATTTTGTTTTCTTGGTTTGCATGTTGTTCAGAAATATTTTCAATGTGAGCTAGAAGATCTTGGTTCTCCTTCCTGATTTTCTCACTCATGTGTTTCAACTCTTGAATATCCAGTTGAAGTACTTCTTTTTCTGAGAATGTTCCTTCTAATTCCTCCTTTAAGAGACATTTTTCTTTTTCATAATCATCCAATAGAGATCTGAACTCTGTGCACCGAGCAGCATTTTCTTCCTGGACTCTCTGCAATTCTTGCCGTAGATTAACATTTTCATCTTTCTGAGAGATCAGACTTTGTTCCTGTTGCTTCATTTTTGCCAAAAATTCATCTGCAGCCTGCAATGTGCCAACAATACCTTCTTCTTTGTTTTCATCTGGGTATTTGGAGCCCATCTTTTCATGGAGACTCTGCAGCTGACTAACAACAAGAGATTTAAAGACCTTTGCTTCCTCAAGTACTTTAATCAAATGGTTTTTTTCTTCACAGGCCATTTGTAGCTTCACTTCTAAGCTTGCTGCTTTATCTTTGAATAGATTCCAGTCTCCTTTTTCAGATGACAAGCGGTCTAGCTCCTGCCTTGCTTGGTCTTGTTCTTCCTTCAATTTGTTATTCTCACATTTAAGACCCTCTATTTCAGATAACAGCCTTATTCTATCTTGCTCAAAGGCTTCCATTTGTTGTTCAGATTTGATCAGCTTCTCCTGGTTTGTTTCTTTTTCCAGAGAAACACCTTTCAATCTCTCCCCCAACTCTTCAGCCTGTTGCTTTAATTGATGGTTGTATATGCTAAGAGCTTCAACTTGTTGCTGAAGTTCCCCTACCATCTCTTGTTGTGTTTTGCATTTTTCCTGCAGCTTTTCTATTTTCTCAGCTGAGCCTTTCATTTTGTCAAGGAAGCTATTATTCTGTGAGGAAAGTTCATTTCCTTTCTCTTTCATTTGTTTTAGGTCAGTCTCCTTTTGATGAAGACAACAAACCAGTTTCTCATTCTCTTCTTGAAGAGTCCCTATTTTATGCCTCAGCTCTTCTACCTCCTCTTTTTGGGAGGAGAACTGTTCTACCTGTTGATGGAGAGACTTGACCTCTTCTCGGAGGACATCTCTTTCATTGAAAGCAGCTCGGAGCTTTTTCTGTAATTCATCAACATCAGAAGCTTGCTGTTGCTTCATACATTCAAATTCTCGGCTTATCTTCCCAGCTGACTCCCCCAATTCAGTCTGCAAAGTTTCCAGTGTTTCTCGCAAGTTCTCATAACTAGCAACGGCTTCTTCTTTCTCCTCTATATGCCTCTGACATTGTTCTTCGAGGTCCTGTATTTTAAGAATAAGTGATTGGTTTTTTTCCTCTGCACTCGATGTTATAGCTTGATTCAGTTCACATATTTCTTTTTTATGTGTTTCTACTAAATCCTCCATCTTGAGACTATTCTCTTTTATGGTTTTTTTGTATAGTTCTTTTGCCGACTGGAGCTCTGATTTCAGTTTTTCTATTACACAACAATGATCTTCTTTGGCAAGTTGCAATTCATTAAGTTTGAACTCCAAATCTTCCTTTTCATGAAAATACTCATCTTTTATATGTTGAACTTCCATTTCCAGTTTCATTTTAACATTGTTCGTATAAGTTAATTCATCTCTTAATATACTATGCTGAGATTCCAATTCTTTCAAAGCTTTCTCTACATGCCCAGTTTTTTCTATTATTTCTGTTTCTGTTTCAGCATTTCTAGTCTCATTTTGATTTTCTTCATCTTTAGTCAAGGTCTGCCTTATGCATTCCAATTCCTGTTCATATTTCTCCTTACAAGCATGCAATTCAACCTGCATCTCTTTCTCTTTTACCTTGTATTGCTCTACCAAATCTAGCTTTAGCTTATCTACTTTAATTTGTTCCTCCTCACATAATTTAGCAGAGGCTTCAAGTTGCTGTAGTAGCTCTGATAATTCATCTTGGTGAGAAGCCTTCAGTTTCTCTAGTTCTTCACCTTGCTTATCAATTCTGTTTTGATAATTTTGAGAATTACTTTCAATATTATTTTTTAGTTTGGTAATTTCCTCCTCTTTCGATTCATTGGACAATTCTATCTCTTTCTTTAGATTCAAGATCTGCTCTTCGTAAATGATCTTTGTCTGCTGGAGCTCTTCCTGTAGTCTTCTAATTTCTTCATGGTCATTAGTATGAAAGTTAAGCTGTTCTGTGAGCTGTTCTTGTTTTTTCAGTTCTGTATGCAGCTCCTTTTGCAATGTGATTATAGTTTCTTCATATTTGGATTGTGCTATTAATCCTTCATTTTTAAGGCTTTCAATTTCTTTCTGGTGAGAAGTATTCAACTGGGCAACTTTCTTCTGCCATGTTTCTTCCTGAGCAAGAGCATCCTAATTAAAAAAAGTAAATCAAATATGTGATGAAGTATCATAAAATCATCAGATCTATTTTATAGAAGTAACAATCAAAGGATTAGTAGGTTTTACAAGAAATATACATGTGCAATCTGCAGAGCTATTATTATTGATGTCTACCTTAATCTCAACTTAGAGCAGTGATTTTTCTGATAAGGAAAAATGTACATTTCATCTAACAAGACAGGATTTTTAAATACAAAGGAATAAAATATTTAATCCTTAAATAATATAGACTTGATAAGTTCCTTTCCAATTTATTCCATTTGTAAAACTGAACGTTTTTCATTCAACATTTATCTGTGCATTAGTGTTTAGTTTTGCTTTTTTCTGTCATTATTTTTTCCCCACAAACTAAGATTTGCAAATCTTATTATGGCACACTGTTGACCCACATTTCAGGACTGGAATACCCATCTGAAATAGTGTAGTTTTCTATAGCAGTACCTTCCCAATCTTGACAACATTAAGATGAGGACTTCGACTCTCAGAATTCCCTGGCCTTCAGGAGAATGGCTGGCTGGAAGTTGAAGTCAACACATCCTAAGCTGCCAAGGTTGAGAAACACTGTCCTATACAATGATTTTATTAAACATCACACTTTTGTGGGGTTCATTCCTAACATCTGCACTTGCCTGTTTGCAAGAGAGAAATGGGAGCCAGAAAGCTTAAATGAAAGGGTTTTCTGGGACCCAAATCTATTTAATAAACTATATTTAATGCCAACAATTTCCAATTAACTCTTCTTACAGAATACCTCTGCTTCTTGCTGCTTTTTCACATTGTCTTTTTTCAGCGCTACACACTGCTGCTGGGCTTCTGCTTTTTCCAAAAGAACCACATTCAGTTTCTCTGTAAGAGCCTAGTTTTGAGAAGAGACAAAAAAGTTATAATTATCTCCCAAAAGCAGAGATACTGTACTTAACTTTATATGTATATAAAGTTCTTTAAATTCTTTTTTTTTTGCCAGAGACAATTCCAGAACTACTCTTATCTGCTAGAGTTATTGCTTATTTTACATAACACCCAGAAGTTTGGCAGGGGGAGTTATTCAGCATCATGATTTGACTATTCTCTTACATGAAAGTTATTCACAAATATTTGTTTTCATGTTAATTATAGCAATGGTATTTCAGTGAAATTCATATGTAGACATTCTTCATAAATGACATCATTACCAGGGAAGGAAAACAACTCTGTCATTACCATTAAAGTGAGAAAACTAGCAAAAACACAACTTATCAACACACATCTTACAGTCAATTTTGGTTATAGAAGATATTCATCATTAATCCCAAAATTCTGAGTAAGCTTTATTTATCAATAAACATACCTACTCTATCACATTTACTTAGGAGAGAAGAGGCAAAATCAAGAAAGGGATGATAAAAGTACTTATATTTTTATGGTTAGCCATATTAGGAGGTTTCACTTGTTTTTCAATTAGTGCAATTTTAATCCTACACGAGCCTTAAATTGCAGTTCATATGAGCCAAGCAAACCATGGTTAATTAAACTAAGTTTTTGTAAACTTTTTTCATTTTAGAGTTAGAATGCAAAACTGAACTGAGGTTAAAGGAAAATGGAAAACAGCTCCTTGTAGCTACAATGAAGAGCGGGGAGGAATATGAGTATGAGCCTAGGTTTCTACTATATTATAATATAGTATTTCACCCGAAAGTTGCCATTACATCTTAGAATAGGTACAACTATTTCTTCTTACCAAGTTGTTCAGTGAGGGGAAAAAAGTACTTTATCTCCAGCTGATTTTGTACGTTTGTCCACTAACAAAGAAATTATCAGTCTATAATTTTAACGGTAGGTTTATTTTTAACAGCTAGAAACAGAATAACAACAACAAAATATATATATCCAGAAAAAGGCATTTCAAAAAAGTTATAAATTGATTTGCATTTTAATGAGTGAAATAAGCCAGAAATCTTGCTGATTGATAGGGGATCAAATACTTATTTCACTCACTAAAATGCAAATCAATTTATAACTTTTTTGAAATGCCTTTTTCTGGATTTTTTTTTGTTATTCTGTTTCTCACTGTTAAAATAAAACTACCATTAAAATTATAGACTGATCATTTGTCAGTGGGCAAATGTACAAAACCAGCAGGGGATAAAATACTTTTCCCCCTCACTGTATGGTGAGCTGAGTAATTAAAGCTAACAATTCTTTTCGCTATCTCAACCTTGCTTTTTTAAAAATTATACATTTTTACACCAGACACGAAGCTATCATAAACAGTATTCAATTCTAAGAGCACAGAAGAAGGTAAAAAGCTATCTATATTCAGAGAAATTCAATTTAAAAGTTATTCACAATCAACCAGTAGTCTTATCTCTGGGTAAATGATGCAAAAGACATAAAGAGCAACGTGAGCTATATAACTCAATCAATTACCGCTCCTATTGGACCAATCAATTTTGGGGGAATTAAACATTATTGCACCAAATGTTATGCATTATTATGAATTCATACCTGAATAATATCATCAGTTCCTCCAGCCACAGATGTTGTTTTTAGTTTCTCAATTTCCTTTTCTAGTTCTAGGGAAAATTATTATTTGAATATGAATCAGTATCTTGTTATATTTGTATCTTGTTTTTTCACAGTACCAAAATACAATCTGTAGAATTCAGCATTATTAACAGGAACATGTATAAGTTAGACTGATGATTCTTCCAGGATGATTCACATCATAGATGCTAATGTAAATTATTGGGGGGTGGGGGTGGTGGAGGAGGAAGGATTGGCTAAATTTCTCCAGAGTATCCTACTATATGGCTTTAAAATAAATTTAAATGAGTTTCAGTAAAGGTACCTGCACATCTGCCTTTCACTTTCTGTAAAAGCATCATTTGCTTCTTTGCAAATTTGATAAGATCTTCTCTTGTTAATGTGTCCAGCTGTAAAATCCATAAATGCAAATTAAAATGGATGCATACTCAAATTTCATTTAATCATTCTCATAATCATACAGAACATGAGATTTGGTTCTGCTCTTCAATCAATATGCTACTGCAGATGGCTGTTCAGGACTCATAAGAAAACATTGTAATTATAATGTAATCTTTTTTTAATATCACTGTAAAACACAGTTAGTTCCAATAGACCTGCAAAATGAGATCAACCTTTCAAAACAATAATACTTAGAAAATTACAAAAGACCTGCATATTCCTCCACTGTGTGTTTTAAAATATTACTTTGGCCAATTAAATAAAGTAAGATAGCTTGAAGAGCTCCATAAATACTGCTCTACATGTCCAGTAACATAAAATCTAAAGCTTCCAAGTCTTTACTAAACTACGTATAATAGACAATATTGAGAGGTACTAAAAATTTCTGTAACAAAATTCCTGATCAAGAAAAGAAACCCTTTGAGGGTTTTGGTCTCACAGACTGAAGAATAAATACTACCTGAATAATTAGACAACACTGATTTCCAACTGAAATTTCTTCAGTTTATCAAATTGGTTAAGATGCAAACGGACCTAAATAAAACTGTCTTCAGACTTTTATAATTCTTTGATCTGCTAAACCAATTACACAGAAGGAAGTTCAAAAAGAATATCTGAACATTGTAAAAGCTATATTTTATTTTAATCAGATTATTGCATGAAAGATTCAATAAAAAAATAAAAAGTAAAATTCCAATTACTTTTCAGGGTATGGTTGCAGGATGTTTCTGATAAAAACTATATCTATTGTTACTTGCCAAATGAACAAAATAAACTTAATGGCAGTGACTCTGTATTTACATTTCAAACAAAGTTAATATTTACATTTGAAAATGAACCATTTTATTAAATTAGACCTCTTTGAGTACTATATCTCATTCTGGGCACCACTATTAAAAAAACCACTTTGACAAATCAGGAGATTCAGAGGATTATTAACAAGATAGTGGAGGTTTGCTAATAGAATAAAATAAAGCCATACAATAATGTTCAAAGAATCTGGGTATGTTTAGCTTACAGAAGAAACAACTAATAGATGATAGCAGTCTTTTAAAAAATCTGAAGACTTCTGATACAGAAAAGAGAGCAAATTTATTATTAATTGCCCCAGAGGTCAGGTCCAACTAGTTAAAACTATAAGGAAGCAAGTTCTGCTTAGACATCAGGAAAAATTTCCAGGGTGGTAAGCTATTAGCCAGTGAAATAGGCTTTGATGTGAAATGATGAGTTCTCCATTAGAGGTTTTTAAGCAGAGGCTAGATAGTTACCTATTAGCAATGCTCCTTGAATCCTATTCAGAGTGAGGTGGTGGTAGCAATCTAGATCAGTGTTCCACATTCTTAGTAACTTTGAATTGACTTTAACTATCAAACTTCTCCTGCCAACAGGTTGAAATCCATATATTTTAAAGTTGCTGAAGTTGAGAAACATTTGTCTAGATGACCCTGATAGTGACTTCCAACTCTATGATTATAAAGGTACCACAAATGTTTGTAGAAATATACCTTTGACTTCCCTGTTGAGGCTGTAGGAGGAGAAGCTGCCATTTCTTGTCCATTATCTTGCAGCTAAGCAGAAATAAAGTTTTATATTAAAAACAGCATTTAAATAATTCCATTATTAAACCAGCTAAAAGAATAATTAACATTTTAAAATTACAGAAAGGGATCTTAGCAATTCTAGTTTATATTTACGCCAAAATATTCAATGGTACTTGCTAAATTTATGTAGTGCTTTGGATTTGACTAGGAAGAGGTGAATGCAGGATCTATTTGTTACTTAATAAATTAGGTGTGTCTTTTTCTTGCTATTGAAAGATTTCTGCTTCAATGACAAAAGGGAAGGGGAATTGAGGGCTAGACTGATATAGTGATTGAGGCTTCTAGCTAAAAACCAGGAGGCTAGAATTCCACTTCCACTTTAGGCAGAAAGCCAAATGGATTACTTTGATCTAGTCATTCTCTCAGCCTTAGAAGGTGGCAGTGGCAAAAATGTTGCCAAGAAAACTGGAGGGGCTCCATGAGGTCATCAGGAGTTAAGACTCAGCTGAAGGCACAAAATTTATTTTCAAGGGAGAATATTAGACCTATCTGCAGGCTTCCACAGCAGCTATGGGGGGCAAAGTTACTCGCGTCCATGGCAAATCTTAAGCCACACGTGCCTCCTGGGTGGTGCTAAATGAGTAACAGACGGACTGGTAGCCAGACATCCGCGAGGATCTCCTGGCTTCACACACAACTCCACAGTCCTTTTAAGGACTAAAAAATAGCAGAAATAACAGAAATAACAAATACCAATATTAAAATGATTCGGAATATTGGAAGTTCAATACTGTATGTATACTTGAAAACTATGTCGATTTGGCTGTGATCCAGGAAACACGCACTGAGAATGAACAGCAGCTTAAAAGCAGAGGAAGAATACCTGGATATGATGTCTTAGGCACTATTTTTCATCAAACTTATGGTCTGATAACATACATGCGTCATAACATTGAAAACGCATATTTATTGGAAACAAGCAGTGAGGATAACATCTACACTATCACAATTAAGATTGGAGACACCCAAGTTATGAACATCTATAAGCCCCCTACTATCTCTTGGCCTAACACAGTTCTTCCAAGGATTCCACACCAGGGCATCTATATACAGTAGGAGACTTCAATAGCCACCATACCCAATGGAGATATATGCTTAATGATACTAACGGCGAGACCCTCTGCGAATGGACAGAGCAGAACAACCTATACCTAGTTTTTGATGCTAAAGATCGAGGTACTTTTAAATCAGCTGCATGGAAGAAAGAGTATAACCCTGACTTATGTTTTGTTACACAAGATAAAACCAAACCTGTACCTGCCTCTCGGCAAGTGCTACCAACCTTCCCCCACAGCCAACATAGACCTATTATCATTAAGACAGGAATAAAGATACCTATTATCAGATCTATACCCCGACCAAGATGGAACCTGAAGATGGCCAACTGGGAAAAGTTTATTAAAGTTAAGAAATCCACCACTCCTCACAGCGCTTAAGCTGCTGGCCGAACATCAGAGCACTATACAAAAGTGGATGGAAGCATGGAGTAGCTATACCTCCCAAGATATTTCTGAGCATATTAATCCTAATAGTATACCTCCAGGATTTAATCTACCCCGACACATATGGGTGACATACAATAGAATTAGAACAACTCATGGGATGTGTGCCGATTCTCTGTATAAATGAGGAAAGACACCTTCAGCACAATGTGATTGCGGGGCTCCCCGACAGACTATCCAACATATAGTGAGGGAATGCACTAATAGAAGATACCCAGGAGATTTTAAGGACTTCCTCTGCGTAACAACGGCAGCTACTGACTGGATCTCCAAACTCGACATTAAACTCTGAAATGTTATTTCTGTTTTCCTCTTAGGTTTTATAATTGCTTCTTTTTTAAAAAAGAGAGTTGTTTTGACTGTTCTAACTTGTAGATATGAAGTGCTTTTGGTTCTGTGTGTGACCAGCCATACGCTAAATTATAAATAACAGCAGCTATGTAATCTCAGAAAAAGATAGATAAATGATACACAATCATGTGCTGCATTTATGCTCTAGCTTATTGCAAAGCACCTTTCTTCCAGGGTAAACTATGAACAATAGGACTATGCAGTACTTTTGATGATGTGGAAAAGGTGCATGGCATCTCATTTGTAAAAGCTCTTAACGACTTATGTTAATATTAAAATGCTGAAAAAATAAAAGCAAATCTTAAAGACTCCTACAGAATAAAAATATCAGTCCCTCAGCCCCACCTTCTGGTAGAAAACCTGTAGCTCAGGACAAAAATGCTTACTAATAAACCAATATATTTCTGGAACTTATTGCTTGTAAGTATGGCAAGGAAAGTTTAGCTTAACTTTCTTCCTATGACATTTAGAACTGTTGTATTTTTGTCAAATGATGAACATCCTTTTGTAAATCACTTAATCCAAAACATCTCAAATTGATCAAATAGGTTGTATGTATGGGAAACAGTAATGCCAAACAAAATATCGCCACATCACATATTTTTTACTGCACCTACAATGCAGACTTGTAATGTCAATGTGCAAAAGTGAATCTCAGCAAGAGTTCTAAGAGAGTATCAAACTGAACCTTCACTCTTTTGAGTTACACTTTTATAAAGCAATATATTTTATTCTGACCTTCAGAATATGCAAATATCTACTCACTTTTAAACAATTGCCCACAATACACAGAGCCATATACATTTCCTATTACTTCAATACCATCAAAATGTTTAAAGAATATTTGACTCTGTACACAGTATTGAAACTGCAATTCTTTCATTTATAAAATAAGCAATGAGGTATCAGGATCAAATCTGAGAACATCAAATTTTTAAAAATTGGTCGTTCCAATGCAATACACTGACACCAAAAGCTTAGAGCATAAACTTATTGCAAAGACAGTCAACCAACTTCCAGAAGTACAGAGGAAATTATATTCAGTATTCGGAGCACATTATAATGTATCAAACTTTGTTTGTGTGTGTGTCCCAATTAGCCTTTTAATAAGCCATGAAACTGCTTCATTTAGTGGGGCAATGGGGGAAGAGTCCAGACATTATCTTATTTACTTGAATGCATGTTCTCTACTACTGGCTTTCCACAAATCTATTACTTGAAGAAGAAAGTGAAGGATAATTGCAAGGTGCTGTTTGATTATACTACCTGGAGTTCATTATTTGTAAAAAAATAAAAATAAAAAAAAATCAGAGTGGGCTTATATCTTACACTAAACCAGTTTATTGAACAAACCGTAAGAATTCACCTAACACATGAAGCCATAATCAAGCAACAGACTGTGCCCAAATTTCAACAACTTGTTTACTGTATATCTGAAGGAAGTGAGAAAACTCAACGCATAACAACTTCAGCAAAGTTATGGTTGGAGGTAAAATAGTCCTCTGTTGTTTCTTCTTAAGCTCTGCGCCCTACTTGCTCTCGGTCTGAACTAGAAAAGCTTTACTTGGTGGACTACCCAGGTTGATGCTAAAGCCAGAGCTAACGAGATCAAAGACGACTCAGCGCCATCCACAGTGCAACGCACACACTCGGGCTGTGGTGAGCAAGCAGGACCTATTCCGAGCTGCTTAAAAGAACTTTAGCCTCTCCGGTAAAATCCATTTTGCGGGGTTTCCAGAGGACTTGGGCAAAGCGGACAGAGGTGGGGACGCCACGGGTCCTGGTCGGTCACAGCAGAATATCGAGCCACTCCCAGCACCATCCAGCGGGATTTTATTGCCCCTCAGCTAGAAAAACGGAGCCACCCATTAACGGCGGGGACGGAGGCCCTTTTACAGCCGGGGAGGGGGGGAAGCGAACCGGAAAAGCCAAGCCTTGTCGCTTGCAGGCGAGCGAAACGGGGCAGGCTCAGCATCCCAGGCGGCGCCCACGCCCTCCTTTCCCCCTGGCCGGTTACCTCCATCGCAGCGCCGATTCCGGCTGAGGTAGGGAAGCGGAGGTCGCCTTCACGCCCAGCCCTGGAGCCGCTTCCGTCTTCGTCACCCTTCGTCCGCGCGCCCTCTTCTGACGTCAGCGAAACCGCCGCAAGTGCGGCCAAAGCGGACTCGACTAGGGCCGGAAACATCCAGGTGGCCGCCAGATGGTAGCAGCGCGCGTTCTGCGATCGCTTTGCGCCCCCTAGCGGCCGCCTGATTCTTGCCGCCCAGATCTACCGCTATAATTTTAAGCGCTTGCCAAATTTCGAATTTTCCGGCCTGGAATTGCCATGGCAACGGACAGGCTTCCTTACCTGCTTCTAGTCTGTCTGTACGGTATACATGGGCCTTCGCTGCCTTCTCTGGCATCTCCGCAGTTAGAGATGGTTCTTCTGCTGCGGTGGTGGAGTATATTAGTACTACCACCAAGATCTCTGCATAAAATAAATATTTTTATACCGTATTCCCTTTAACGACTTTGCAATACTGTGCTTGAATTTATAACTTCCTTGGAAGCAGCAGGGGGCAGCACCTAACCCACTTTGACTGGAGGTGAAAAGCTAAGCAGGCTTGACCTTAGTAATTGGATGGAACAGTAGCAGAACTCCCTGTGCTGTTGATTAGATTGGAAAGATTAAAAAAAAACATTTTGGGAAGAAGCCAACAAAAGTCAGGAAAATTACACACTGATGGAATCTTTAGATTACAGTTACCCTGAAGACTTATTTAAGTTTAGCCTTTGAGGCTTGAAAATAAACAAGTTACAAACTTGAACTGTGTGGGTCATGTACTGTACTCCCAGCTGAGTGTACAAATTGTCACTCCAATCCAACCAAATTAAATGTATGGTGCTGTATAAATATATAAGGTAACATTTTTATTCTCATGCTCTGCCAAACTAAAATGCAATGGGGAAAATAACTGAGGTCAGGCAAAACCAACTGAATTATCAAGTGGGCTAATTTTCTCCCATGTAAGATTTTTGAAAAAGAAAATAAGAGGTAATCTATTTTCTATTAAATTCCCCTTCTAGGCATACTTCTAGGCATTACTCTGAAGTAATTTGTATTGATTTTAGATAATGATTTCTTTTAGGAAAGCATACTTAAAATGGTAAACTCTTGTTCTTTTCCAGTTAACAATTATCATTTTACTTGCAAAAGTATGTCAAATTTATTTTCCTTTAGTAACCTCAGGTTATTTATAATATGGCCATGTTTTGTCTCCTTACATCCTACATAAAACATTGCTAAAGAGTAGTGTGCTTTGAGATGAAGGTTTACTTAGAACCATCTTCTAGTAAACATGGATTTTACAAGGATCAGGGCAAGAATGTTTTCAATTTGTAATCCTCCCATATTTCTATGCTCCTTTTTACCCTTTTTGTTTAAAAATGAAATAATTATGTTAAAGAAGAAAAAACATCTGTTTGACTGGTAGCATTAAAAGTAGTTAGAAACACATATATTACCTGAGAAAGTTAACAATAGATAAAGGTTTTTCTTGTCTGGTTATCAAGAACTGCTACTAATGTAAAACAAAGTATTTTTAAAACAGGTCTTCGAACTTGGCCCTTTTATGACTTGTGGACTTCAACTCCCAGAATTCCTCAGCTATGCATTCAACAATATAAACCAGAAGAGTAATAACCTAGAAACAGCTGCTGCATATCACTTTCTGAAAAATTTCATATACGAAGGTGGAGTGATTACATCCATATTGGACAGATATATTTTAAAAGGATTAAAGAGTGAACAAGGTAAGAAAGAACATGATTACCCATAGAGATACAAGTCTAAAATCCCCCACCAAGGGCGGAAACAATTCAAAAGCTTCATTTAAATGCTTCAAAATTATCGATAGACTTTTCGGGGTCAAGTTTGAGAAACTTTTTCATTTCAAGGAATAGTTATGAAAGAGAGAGAACAGTAATAATATGAAGGATATCCCAAAATGGTAATGTAATACCTAGATAAGTTAAACAATGTAGCTGACTGGATTTTTACATATTTGATCAAGAATCATACAAGGACAACATACAGTATTTGGCAAAACGTAGGACATAGTGAGTTTTCTTGAAAATCCTTGTGCATAGGACCAAGTTGCCTGTGGTTCGGAAAACCATAAAAAAGCTAGGAAAAGCTGTAACCCCAAAAAGATAGTCCTCAGGTGTAAATGTTTTAAGACCTGATTCAGTGATGGGATTCAGCCAGTTCGCACCAGTTTGGCAGAACCATAGCTATTTTTTTGTTCCCAGGCCCAAAACGGACTTCTGGAAGTGGCACCCACACAGAGAACTGGTTGTTCACATATTTGAATCCCACCACTGCTGCTGATGTAATTTGCATTACAATGTCATGACACAAATGATACAAATTATATAACTGGTATTCATTTGTGCAATTATATTATTACAGCATGCATGTTAGGCCTTTCTTTCAGACCCAGGTGCTCAAATGATGTCAAATGTTCCAAAAAACATCTCCAAATAGAAATTGCCATGGTGTATTCTCACATCCTCATGAGACAAACCTACGCATGCTTATTTCCAAGGTTCTAGCACATGCGATATTTATTTATTATCCATTTTTATTATTTTTATAAATAACTCAAGAATGAATGCTTCTTAGTAAGCTATGAATGCAAATTTAGTAAATCTAAGTTTTAGCTGCTTGCCAATGATGTAACTTATATGCATAGAAGAAGCCAAAAGTGAACAATATGCTCCAAGTAATTTAGCATTCACACTGAAAGGAAATGTAAGGTCCCAGTCCCTTACTTAAAGTTGAGACACCATATCAATCTAATCAGATAACCCAAGCAGAGACTTCTTGATCAAGCAGCACTTTATTTGATCAAATTAAGCAGCTGGGTGGCCAACAATCTGGAATGCTGGCAGAGTTACGTCCAGAAGTGCAACACCTTAGAAAGTCGGTAACATTGCTTTATAAACTTTGTTAGCCAAAGAAAATCAGACAACAGAGCCATTACATCATAAGAAAGACATTAATCACTCCTGTATATTCCCTTATTCCCTCCTTCAGCATATCACATCCATGTACATGTTTCCCAAGCTTGCATGAAATTTCTCTGGTGCAAAAGTTGATTACAAAAAGCAAGAAAGCAACAGTTAGACTAAACAGTTTCTCTTTGTTACAGAACCCTTCACAATTATGGAAATATACTTCCTAGGAGTAGCCAAGCTTCCAAAGAGCTATGCCAATTTTACTGAAATACATTAAAGGTTGTGATTACTAAAAGTAAGCCCTCTTACAGTGGCCAGTCAATGGGAATTCTTCAGCTTTATACTAAGTCTGCTACCTGAGAAAGGCAAGTGGAAAAATAACAGTTACCATTAATAATATTTTAAAGCAGTTTTTAATCCAGGGCAGGGCAAGGAGGACGAGAAAGGGGATTGATGTGTGCATTGATGCAAATCGTATCCTGGGCTGCCTCTACGATGTACACATCAATATATGAAACACCTCTTTGTGTTCAGTTGCCATGACTGTATTGTGTTCAGCTAAGATGGGTCTAGTAAGACAGACTCAGATGAACTCATGCATTTCATGAGTTCCTTTCAGTACCATCCCACAAGAAAACAGTTACCTGCATATTATGTTTCAGCTCCACAAGCAATCAAAGATGGAAAGACAACATAATGTGAGAGACTTCTCATGTCTGAGCATTTGGACTGACTAGTGTTTTGTCTGGTATCATTTCTACTCTAAATAGAATAAGTGCAGGTTTTCAGAGAGCCTGAAAAGATATGTATGTGTGTCAAAAGGTCAAGATAGCAATTGCCATGGCACAACTAAAGCTCTGCCCCTTTTTATGAGCATTGTGCACATAATGCATGCAAAAAGACCATGAGACTTTGATTGTGGGATTGTGGTACCATCTTGACTATACCATCCCTGCTGAGTCCCCTGACGGTTTCTTCTCCAACTTATTAACTTATAATTTTTCTCCCAAAACTGGACAGGAGATGTGTTTTCAATTTCTTAGTGAAGGCATAGTTTAAGCTTTATCCAGGCCTATCAATGAATCACCTTTTATTCAAGAGCATCCTTTAGCTTCTTTAATGTTGTTTTGTGAAGCTATGAACCTGACTTCCCAAAACTCATGTACATTGCTAATGTGTTGCTACAGTTTGTCCTACAGTGAAATTACACTGATATTTATGCCCTTCCCATGATCTTTGCAGCAACTATAAATATTGCTTTCTATTTCCATCTAACCTTGGAACATCCAAGCTCATTTTATATATTGGGTCAATTTGTTCAGCATTCCCACTTTCTCATATTTATAGTTTTAATCTATTTATATTTTTATCCTTCTGGATATTATATTTTAATCATTTTGTTCTTTGAAAAAAAGTTCATAGTGAAGACCAGGAGGCATGATGGCCTTAGCTTTTGGCAGTTGGGAGCCTCAAAGGTTGTATGGGAAAAGAACTGATGCCACTTCTTAGGAATGTTTTTGTCATTTGATATACCATAGATTTTTTTTTAACAATATGGCCAAAATTATTTAACACAGCTTTGCTTGTACTTGTTGATGAACTAAAATGAAGCCAGAATAGAACTGGTGCTTCCATCCTTGGATTTCTTTGTCTTTAAGTGGCTTTCAATATGTTGAACAAAATATTTTTATGGACAGATCCAGAGACTAGGAATTGGCACTGCATTATAGTGGTTTTCTTCTTTCTTTTATAGCTAATTTCTATTGGTGCTGAAGGGTGTGTATGTTGCTCCTGAGACTCCTCACTTGAAGTGTAGACAGGATCCAATGGTTTCTCCCTTTCTTTCCAACAACTATAAGAAACCACTAGATTAGGTCATTTGCTGGTTTGGAGATCAGTATCATCAGTATGCTGATAATATCCAATAATATTTTTTGATTTGAGACTGGCCAAATGAGGCTGTTAAAGTCCTGTTGAAGAGCCTGAAGTCTGTGCAGGCCTGGATGAGGAGAAACTGACTCTGGCTGTTGCTACCCAGACTGAGTATCTGTGGCTGTGTGGACTACCTTGAGATGGGCATTTTCCATTTTATTTCTGGATTATTTTTGCATTTCCCTAATCAGGAATGAAGAGCAACCTGGGGGTGTTCTCTTAAACTCATAGCTACTACTCAAAGACCAGCCAAACGTGTACCGCTCCATCTGGTGTGCTAGTGTGTCCTTTCCAGGATTGTTCATGGCCTTGTCTCTCATGGTTTGCCTGTTGTAAATAGCTCTAGCTTGGGATGTCCTTGAAGACCAATTGTAAGCTTCATCTGGTCCAGAATGCAGAGATGTGAGTAGCTATGGGGTTGCCACTACATGCCTTTGTGAGACCTTCACAAGCTGCAGTGGTTGCCAATGTGCTTCTGAGTACAATTCAAGGTGCTGATTATTACCTATAAACCTCTTCATGGAATAGGATCCAGTTATTTGTTGTATTATTTGTCTCACTTGAATGAACAGTGTCATATTTACAGGTGTAGGAAGTGCAATTTCTCTGCAGTGGCACTTGCCCTTTGTAATGAAGTTCCTCCATCCTGGGATGTTCTGGATGGCCTTGAAAACAGGCCTTGGGGTAAGGTGGATAAGATTCCATTGTTTGTGATGTTTTATACTTTGATTAATTGTTTAGCTTGTCATATTGTAATTATTTTGTAATTTTTTCTGGTCTAATTTATTGTAGTTCAGCGTTTTTATATTCTTTATTCTGTGAGGCACCCAGAAGTGGTTGGACTGAGAAAGTGTCACGATCCAATCCATCCACCCACCCACCCACCCACCCATCCAGTCTGAAGCATACTTCAACGTTGGTTTGATTTATTCTTCACTGCACTTTTTAAAGCATATATTAACCTTTGTGGAAGAACAAGGTAGGGATTTTAGCTAGATTGTCAAACAGCAAATCTCCATTTCTTAATAAAAAATTATGCCATTGACTGCACTGTTCTGCCAACAAATTCTCATCTCATCCATCGAAAGCTTTTACTTTAATTAAATCTATTGATTTTCAGTGTTTAATGTGATTGACTATGCTTAAAATTTATTAGTGGGCATTTTTTCATTCTAAATGTTATATTTAGACTTCCATTCCCCTAAAACCATTTCAGAAAACATGACCTTAACACCATTTTTTTAATCTTTACTAAATTAGCTCTACTAAAATATTTTAGGGAGGCTTTTAATATATAAATCTTAAAAAAGAAACTGGCAGTTTCTACTTTTATTTCTCATATTCTCTCTTCAGTACAATATTACAACTGAATGAATTCTATGGAACTGATTTATGCAACATGTGGCACCATTGATGGATATGCCAGACACCAAATATTTGTATTGTGCCATTTAGTATAATAATAATAATAATAATAATAATAATAATAATAATAATAATAATAATAATAATAATAATAATAATAATAATAATAATAATAATAATTTTATTTATATACCGCCCTTTTCCCGAAGGACTCTGGGTGGTGAACAGGGCAAGTATATAAAAATACAAAAATACAAAAGTTAAAAAAGAATTAAATACAATGCCCAAACTAAAACAGTAAATACATATATTAAAAAACAACAATAAAATCCCAAAACCATCCCCCCATCAGGCCAGGCCGGCTTGTTCGAATAAGTGCATCTTCAGATCGCGTTGGAAGGAGTGAAGGTCGGGCACCATCCAGAGCTCGACCGGCACCCGATTCCATAAATCCGGGGCGCCCACAGAGAAGGACCTCCCCCTGGAGGCCACCAGACGACATTCTCTGACCAGTGGCACCCTGAGGAGGCCCTCTCTGTGGGAACGCACAGGGCGGAGGGAAGTTGATGCTGGCAGCAGGTGATCCCTGAGGTACTCCGGACCCCTGCCATGTAGGGCCTTGAACACCATTACCAGTACCTTGAATCTCATAAAATGTCATAAACTGTCCCAAAGATGCTTTTTCAAACGGCAACTGGGCTTTTTTTTTCTTTGAAGGCGTTTCGCTTCTCATCCAAGAAGCTTCTTCAGTTCTTCAGTTCTGAAGAAGCTTCTTGGATGAGAAGCGAAATGTCTTCAGGGGAAAAAAAGTCCAGCTGCCTTTTGAAAAGCACCTTTGGGACAACCATGACCTGCCTGACTGAGAATCTCCATGGACATATTGCAGAAACTGTTTGGCTTATGTTGAACTATATAGAACAGTGAAGCATCAAAATAGGAAATGTTTTATGTCATTTTGTAGTATGTCACAAGTTGCTTTATGATAATGTTTACATCATAAAATGTTTTATAAAATTTGTCAAATTTTAATTCCATGGGAGTCATGTGTTCCAGACTTTGGACACTTTCTGCATGTTAGCCAAGGTACCATGATCCAGAATGGCTTGTCCTATGTGTACCATTTTTCTCAGTTAAAAGTTATAGGTATCAGAGCTTTAGTAGTATATGGATACACTTTTTTCCATAGCCAAGACAAATTTTGGTTCTCAACCATCAGTTCAGAGACATTTTATTTGGATCAGCAGGAGCAGAGTGGAAACATGACTTTGTTGCTTGCATGTAGCATTCAATGTGCTAAAAAATGGTGAAGGGTCTTAAATGTGATAAACAAGCTAGCTGTTACACTTCTCTGGTTCCTTCTGATGCCACTTTCTTCTGCATTTTCTCTGGAAGATAAATGAATTACAATAGTTTCCCGGGCTCTGCATGTGCTGCTGGAGACATTCCAACATTAAGATATGATATTATAGTCAGCAAGGATAGCAAGATAATAAAATCTCATCAGACTCCTACAGCTTTCCAAAACACTTCCTTGAAAGATATCAGTTTGTGCAATGATTCACTTTCATCCCTTCCTCTCAGCACATGACCTCAGGGATGGTTCTTGTAAAATGCATAATATAAAAAGAAATGGCTAGAAATGGAAGAAATAGCATGAGAATTTCCCATTAGTAAGAAGAGATTTGGTTTTTGAAATCCAGGAGAGGTAAAAAAATAATAATAATGAGTGGTTAAAATAAATGTTTACATAACCGGATGCCCTTCATCTCGTCATGATGCTTTTCTTAGGGTGAGATGACAAGCCATTTACTGTAGGGGCAGCTGCCAGCCCTATGAAGAAAAAGAGAACTTTGCCGCAAGGAAGGGTCTTTGGCTAAAGCAGTAAAAGAGGAAGAATGATTCCCTCATTTGTTTATCAGTTCCTCATGAAAATCTTTTTAAAACCTCCTTTATTGGGACTGTTCTTTCAAGAAAGCACCCAATCAATCCTTTGTCTGAAGATTATGCTAGTTGAGGATTATGAGTCCTGGCCCAGTATACAACTGGATGTGAGTGATTTGGAGGGTGGCTAGGTGGGGTTGGTTTCTTTGATCCAGGTTGGAGACTCTTTATAGGAATACAGGAATATAGGAATACACTGGGGAATGAGAGCATAGGCGGGCATATCCCAATAAACAAATTGTTATCTTCCTTTGGTAGATATTGTCTTCTGCATTAGCTAAATGGGGAGAATAGCATGGATTTTTATTTGTGCTTTAATTAGAGTTTATGGCTGCATCACCTTTAGAGTTCCAGCACATCTACTGTAAATGTGCTTAGTTCCACTGTAGAGCCACCAGCTTCATCAATATTTCCACTACTAGGTGGGAAAACATTTCACTGGGGACTGGGAAGAGCTATTTCATTAGTACTGGGAGCACTTACAGCTGGTGCTTCCTCTTTTGGGTTTCAGTCAACCTCAGCATATATTTTTAACTATTGCATGAGAAAATCCTTTCAAAAGGCCACAACATTAATTCCATGCATCACTGTAGCATGTTAAACAGAATAATAAATGGGAATCCCTCTCCTCCATGTATTTTTTTAAAAACACTGCTTGTTATCTAGCAAAAGGATTGGAAAGTCAAGAAAAAAATGTCCTGCTATATTGGACAAATTTACTATTTCATATATCATGGAGCTGAGCCCTTAACTTTAACTGTACCTAAAGTAAGTATTTGGTTATGAGCCTATCAAAGGGCTTTCAGAGTAGTAGCATTGTAATAAACTGGAAATAGATGCTGTTCCCAGTTCGTCATTAACCTTCACTGTTACAGGAACAATGTCTTACTTTTCAACATTCTCATTAATAAATTTGAATGTGTCATTATTGTTGTTCAGTTGCTAAGTCATGTCTAACTTTTTGTGACCACCATGGACCATAGCATACCAGGCCCTCCACTATCTCCTGGCATTTGCCCAAATTCATTGCATCAATGACACTGTCTAACCATCTCATCCTCTGCCATTCCCTTCTCCTTTTGTCTTCAATCTTTCCCAATATGAGGGTCTTTTCCAATGAATCCTCTCTTCTTATTTGGTGGCCAAAGTATTTGAGTTTCATCTTCAGTATCTGTCCTTCCAAAGAACAGTCAGGATTGATTTCCTTGCTATCTCAATTATTAATTTAGGTATACAGAAGAAGGAAATAAAATACCTACCTAAGCCATTTATGAAAGACTGCTGCCTAGTCTATTGATGCAAATGTTAAAAATGTAAAGTATTCCAGGTTTTTTTTTTTGCTTTCAGCCAGTGATAATGTTTAAATGCATATATTCAAATAACATTAAAATTATATTTAAAGCATATCCAATATATGTCTCATATTTCATTAAATATTAGTAAATACAAGTTTTGAAATGAAAATGTCAAGTTTTCAGCATGCATTTTATTAAGGTTTTGAATTATTATTAATATGCATCATTTATTTTCCTATAGATATATAATACATTATAAATGCCTAATATGCTGTGTGCAATTAAAAATTTAACAGTGTCTAGCAAGTCTTAATATTTCTTTTCCTCATCTCCAATCTACTGCCCTTCCTGCAATTGTAAATAGGATCCAATACAATTGAAAAATATCATTTTTGGGGGGGGGGGAATGGGGCTATTCCCTTTCACATAATACTTACCTTAAAAGTGATTGAATGAAATCAGAAATCTTTAAATATTAAATCATTTAATTGAAATAGTCCAAATCCAGTTTTATATGGTCAATTTAAGCATTGGTCCTTTGCCTTCTGGCCCTATCATTCTGCTCTGTCTCGAGGCCAATGTTGTCATTTTATTTGTTTGTTTGTTTGTTTGTTTGTTTGTTTTTTACTACCTGGTTGGAATCTGTCTTCTTGCTAAGGGTCCTGCCGCCTGCCCCTCAAGATAACCATAGGTCTTACTGGAGGAGTTCCCTTGTATGCAAATTACACAGATATGGTTTTCCCCTATAAGAAATACTAAAAAGGGACTATGTTCAGGCAATTAAATTCATTAAGCCATTTATTTTATTTATTTATTTTAATTCCATTTATATCCCGCCCTTCTCCGAAGACTCAGGGCGGCTTACAAGCTTAGCAGTAGCCTTCATTCTACTGTATGTATATGCCTGCTTATTAGGGCTTTCACACACACCCCAAGCGGCATTATTACAAAGTCAGCTTAATTGCCCCCAACAATCTGGGTCCTCATTTTACCTACTTCGGAAGGATGGAAGGCTGAGTCAACCTTGAGCCTGGTGGGATGCGAAGCCATGTCTGATGGAGAGCCAGATTAATTTAGGCTGAGCTCTTAAATTGCTATTAGACCAGTGCATAAGATACCTTTTAAATCCTGCCTCTTTTTAAATCCTTATTTAGGACAAAGAAGAGCTTTTACCCTGGCAGTTCTAGAGGGAAGATATAAAAAATCTCCTATTCACTATGATTGTGCCCCTGTGGGGATGGGGGAAGAAGAAACAGCTGAGTGTGTCCTATTTACTTATCAATATCTTAGCCATATACAAAGTGCTTCTATCAGACTACTATTAGTGGACTTCCCAGGTTGTCCCCAAGAATTCAGAGGCATCTTTCCTATTGTCCGACAAAAGCTACATGTAGCCAAAGTTTGCATGCCAGCATGCCAATTCAAGAAGACATCAGTTCCTATTCTATACCCTTGACAGATCCTTAACAAGTCCCCTGGAGAGGGTACAGGTAGTCCTTAACCTATGACCACAATTGAGCTCAAAATTTCTATGGCTAAGTGAAACATTTGTTAAGTGAGTTTTACCTCATTTTATGACCTTTCTTGCCATAGTTGTTATGTGAATCATTGCAGTTGTTAAGTTAGAAACACAGTTGTTAAGTGAATCTGGCTTTCCCATTGATTTTGCTTGTCAGGAGGTTGGAAAAAATGATCACATGACCCCAGAACACTGCAACCGTCATAAATAGGAGTCAGTTGCCAAGCATCTGAGTTTTGATCATGTGACCACAGGGATGCTGCAATGCTCATAAGTGTGAAAATCAATCATAAGTCACTTTTTTCAGTGCTGTTGTAAATTTGAACAGTCACTAAATGAACTTTTGTAAGTCAAGGACTACCTCTATTCTTGCAACTGATAGTTCATGGTGTTGAGACTATTTTCACTATTGTTAGCATTTACTCAGTAGACCATTTGTTTTATGTCTTCTGAGATTTTGGAAATGATATAAAAAGTCAGAGGTTTTCTCCTCCACAGAACAATAGCTGCAACAGAATATAAAAATTAATTCAGATTTAAATTGAAACTTCACTTCATTGTTTTTCCTTATTGAAAGATGTTTTGGGGAAACCCTTCTGGATTAAAGGATCAATGTCAGAAGAGGATAGAACTTTTTCAAATATAGGAAAGAAATCTATCAAAATCTATGATCATAATAAAGATTTGATTTGATTATATACAGCCTGGCAATTTGAAATATTTAATTCATTAAACAAATGCCATACTTGCTACTTGTATCTCCATAGGATGTGTATCTTGTGTGTAAATAAGTGCATACATGCATTAGGAAAGTAACAGAGATCTCCTGTGTACCTATTCTGAATGGGTCAAGATTGATGGCATTTTTGTGTGTGTGTTCTGGACCATTGTTTATCATTGTATATGTCCTTGGTCTGAAAATATCATGTAAGCTTCACAGCAGCACTCACAGTATTATGATTAATGTGTTTTCCAAGAGACTTAAGCAGAGAGCAAAATAGTAGTATAACAAGTCAGTAATCAAAAAGGTTTATCTTGTAATAAAATATATTAATGTGATTCCAGCTCAAAACAAAATGTCAGGGCTTTGTAAGATTGATTTACACAATGAAGTTTAAAAAGACCAATGTTTCCCCCTCATGAAAAGTAAGGAAGAATTTGTTAAATGCTACACTAGTTTAGAAACATTCATCCTTTGATTATTCAAAAAATTAATACAAAACTAGCTGATCAAATTCCTGAAATGACTTTAGCAGGTAATCCGCAATCCCAGACATGTACTGCACAGAGAGGGGGCTGAACATCTATATGAGCTAGTCTTCCCAGCAATGATATTGTTTATCATATATAATTACCCGAAATTAAAGCAATATTGTAGGACAACTGGAATAGTAACATGACAGAAACCTCAATGATCATATGATAAACTGGGTGAGTAAACAAATATTTAACCAAAAGCTTGTGGAGTTTGGCAACAACAGCAACTGAATGTGGAAAGAATTCTATAATTGTGGCACTGTATTGAGAACATCCTATTATGAGTTAGCTGTATGGTTAAGAGATTATCCTTGTTAGAATGTAGCTACTTGGAGGAACTTTCTGTACCTACCATATATCTGAATGGGAGTTTTTTTCCCCTGAATGGATGAAAGTTTAGAGTTATTCTAAACATTTCTATTCATTTTCCTCGCATTTCATCACAAGGAGACTCTGGGTGGCTTCTGAAATAGGTAGCCATAATTCAATATAAATTTTTAAAAATGAACCATATCTACTTGAAGAACCTGATAGGAGTACCCAACAATGGTGGTGTATAGCAGGTCTAGAGTATTCTTTTTTATCCATTCAAAATTTATGTCTGTAATAGTAGATATATATCAGCTTAGTCACACATACAAATGGAATAGTAGATATATAACAGCTTGCTCACACATACAAATCACTACTTGGTGAATATTCAGTGATGAGCCAAACTTGCAGCAGTATTAGTAATTTTATTATTTGCTACATTATTTCTCACTATTATCCCATTCTATAGCAGCCTTGCAGCAATTTACACTTGATTATTAACTTCATCTTTATTAGGGTTATGCAAGGCTTTGGGTTTGATTCAAAATGTGTTTCATACGCTGCCTGAAATAGCATCAGTCTGCAACTCTTTAAAGTTGTTAGACTTTATATAAGAGTGCAGCAGTAAATCTCAGCTCACCAGAGATTTAACCCCTTATTTATATTAGGTTTAATGTCAGATGACATGGTACTCTGATGTGACTTGGCTATATTGCAGACAAGAATGAAATCTTGTACAGCTGATTTGCCCATGGTTCTGTAAGGAAGTTAGGTTTAAATTTTAACCCCTTTCTACCCATCTTTTCAAGTTAATAGGTTATTTACTGGTCTCTTGCTGTTCTTGACAGGCAGCTCATAAATACTGGAAACTGCTGGTGCCTACCTTACAACTCTCAACCCTCACAAAAGCAGCCACATATTTTCCCAAGATCATATATCAACTGCAGGGGGAAGCCCCATAATTCCAGAAAAGATGTACTGTAGCTATTGTAAGGACTCGCAAATGGATGCTATGTTTGAGCTCCTGTGTGCTCTAAAGCATCATTTTTTCTTTATAGCTACTTTATAGAACAACTATAGGTATACAGTTCATCAAAATAAAATGTTTTGATTGATTTACAGTATTAGTCAGATTTCTCTGTTGCTCCAGTCACATAGAAGTTTACAATCCTAGTACAATATTGTTTTAAAAAGCAAAGATCAAGGAACACCAACACAAATACTCATAGTACATACCATTGAGGTGTACTCACCAAGGGATAGGTCAATCAACTACCCATCCAAAAGGTCCTCTGATAGATCCAAATGTTCAAGTTTCTTCAGAAACTTAATAGAAAATAGAGTAATTATATTAGCAAAGAGGTTAATCCAGAGGAAGGGATATGTTGTCAAGAAAACTCAATAGTGGGTACTTGGTAATCTAGTAATCATTAGCATACTGATGATACCTCTTCTTCTCACAAATAACCTTACCTGGTGGCTTCACATGGATGCTAAACAGTAAGGGGAAAGGATGGAGTGAATGGCACGCCAGTGAAGGAATCAAGAATTTTCTGATCAACTTGAAAGTTGCAGCTCAGGGAAGAAGCGTTTGATGGATATAACAGCGGCTCATTCTTTTCAATTCTCACAATCTTAGAACTTGCTATAAAGTAACATTTAAGAGTATTAATCCATATAATTGTTTTTTAACTACACGACTAGATAGAACTACATGACCAGATAGCTTTGTTAGCATTTTTCAACAATTCTTTCAATATGCATGGAATACTTAAACCTGTCAGAAGCTTTGAAATACTGACAGAACATCCTGAGAAAAGCACGGTACTTTTGACAGACCTGTTTGGTTTTCTACTCCTGCAGCTTTGCTTCATTGATCAAGAAACGCAGTTATGTTTGTCTATGTTCACTTTTTACTTCACAGGGGTTGCAACCCTGAAAACTAAGTGACAAAGGACTGTCAGTCAACATGAGATGACTCTTGGCTCAAGATCTAATTTTTTTTTAAAAAAAAGTTAGATACATGACAATCACAATTTAACCTGTGAAATAAAAATACTTTTGAAGTTTTGACAGCTTGTGGCTTAGATTGACCATTTCTGATAATGTTGTTGCAGTTAAGCCTCCCAACTAGCAGGTTGCTAGATGGATGTGCAAGTAAATAATGTACGTATAATTGCTTCTGGGGTTTGAGTTCCTTTCTACCAATTGATCTAGGAGTTTAGTGGAGCATTTCACAAATACTAATGTATTTCTTGTGCCCATATGCAACTGTGGATCCTGACCAAAGAGTGTAGTGGGACAATCAGCATCTTCTCTGTGACCTGCTCTCCCCTGGAACAATCTGACTCCTGCTCTGCTGCCTTCTAGAATCTTACAAAATCCTGCCTTTTCCAAAAGGCCTCTGAGATTTGATTAGTAGAGCAATTATCACCAGAATGCTTTGATTCCTGTTTGTTCCATTACTACTAATTGTTGTTGTATTGTTGTTACTAGAAATTATAAAGAAATGCAGTGCTGACCACCACTTTGACTGTTTCCCAGAAAAGATTGGACCAGCTCATGGATATCATGGGGATCAATGACTTGATGACAGCATCTGGAGACCATCTGCTGGGAGATAATGGGCTTCCTAGTGCAGAGGGACCAACCTTCCTAGATTGGTGACTCTGAGCACAGATTCTGATCCAGCAGGGCACTGCTTATGTTCTTACGCTTTTATATTTGCAACTTGTCTGGTATCCATCCAGACTAAGATAAATTTCATAACTCAAGGGAATGAACAAACAAATGAATAAATATCTAACAACAAAACAGAGGAGCAAGAAATCCCAATGTAGTCATATAAAGCAAAAGCTGCTTTCAGATAGGATGTAGTACTGATCTGAAGCTATGTTCTGCTCAAAGGCTGTCAGTGCTCCCTGTAATAAATCTTGAGCTTCTCCTTTGTTTTGTTGCCAAAAGCATCAGCAGGGGGCGTACAAACTTAATGGAGGAAAAAGCCAATGACAATCAGCCTTACAAGAGGAAATGTAATAGAAGTCGCTGTACATAGCATAAATGAAATTCTACTTTATCTTGCTTTATTTATTATTAAAGCATGAATATATTCCTTGATATGATAAACTCCCTTTGGGCCTGGGGGGATTAAACTGAGTCTGAATCTTATTTTCATTTATTTGGTGAGACACAGCTAAATTTAGATGCACTTTAAATATATATATATATATGTTAACATAATTTTACATGGTAAATAGAGTGACCTATTTATACTGCCTCTGATTCATTGAGCAAAAGTTGCTTCCAATTTGTTGTGGTTTATCTCATGAGTTTTGTTTGCTGGTCCTATTAGCCATGGTTGTGACAGTTACTACCATTTTTCTTTTAGAGCAGGCATGTCAAACTCGTGACATCGTGCGACGTATCGGAACTTTTTCCCATTGCCGAAAATGGGATGGGCGCGGTTTCTCCATGACGCTCCGGCAGTTTGACACCCCTGTTTTAGAGTGTACTACCAACAATTTTAGTATGTTGGTGGCAAAATATTTTTGGCCTGGTTTCTCTGTATAAAACCATCCAGAACAAAAATTATATAATTTCCCCAGAAAAATAATGTGTAAAATATGTTATTAGGACAAGATGCAATAGGTTGAAGCTAGTTAGAGAAAAATCCAACCTGGTATTAAGAAGAAATTTCTCAACAATTGAGAACAATTAGTCAGTGGAACAGCTTGCGTCCCAAAGTTCACTGGAAGGTTTCAAGAAAAGATTGGACAACCATTTGCCCAGGATGGAATAAGGACTCCTGCCCTGGGCAGAGGGTTGGACTACAAGACCTCCAATTTCCCTTCCAACCCTATGATTCTGTGAACTTATGAAAATATGTCTTAATATCTGTGATATAGGGAAATGTCCGATTCTAGGGTGTGGTGCTGACAAGTTCAGTGTTTTTAATTGCTGAGCCATTGCATTTCTATAGAAAACCAATATGAAACAATCAAAGGCATTTTTCCCTTTTGGGTATATGTTTTCAGCTGCTAGTTTTTATTGTTAAATAAATTTTATTTATTGTTTTACAAATAACATAAAAAGTAACACAAATTAATAAAGAGCAAAAGAAGCGATTAGTAAAGAAAAAAAGAAAGAGAAGAAAAAGTACAGAAAGAAAGATCACAAAGAAACAGAAAAAGCTTCTAATATAAATATGAATACAATTACAATATTAATGAAATTATAAATATATAAATACAATTACAGCAAATATGAATGCAAGTACAATATTAATGTTTATGATTGCAAAAAGCTCACTTTTTTCTATTCTATTTTCTATTCTATTTTTTTTAATTGAATTACAAATCATGAGTGTGTTTCAGTTTTGTGCAAAAAGTCTGTAATGGGTTTCCTGTCAATCATAATTACCATCGCCAATGAATTATAATAAATTTATAACTTTTCCTTCTGCTTTGTCTATTTGTCTGAACCAAAATCAAAATATAAAACCTCCAATTGTTGTTCCAAACTTGTGTACCCTGAGTTGGTGTGGAAATGGAAAGAATCTAGGCCCTGAATTTGGCAGAGAAACACCCAATACCTTTGAAAAGTGTGGGGGGGGGTGTTGCTTTCCAACAATACTAACCACAAATACTTCAAGACAAAAAGCATTTATTAAATGTGTATAAGTGTGGATGTCAAATCTTTATATATTGTAGATTACAAATAATGACATTCGATATTTGTGCATCACATTCAATAGGTGTATGATCAAATAATACAAAACAGTGCTGTACAGTAAAGACTTTGTGTTTGTTTTTTCCTTAAATAAAAAACCACAAGGGGTAAATTTATGGCTCCTAAGATAAATCCCTCCCTTTCTCACTCTTTCTTAACACTTGAAACTTTAATTAAGGACTTCAGAATACATCCTATTGTTTCACTAATCACTAAAAGAGCTAGCTTTTGAACACATCAAAGGAAGTGGCTTTGCCTCAAATGGAAAACATGGTTTACTAAACTTCAAAAGGAGGCATAGACTGCCATGATGAAATGTTAATGTTAACTTTATGAAAATGCTAATAATAAAGCCTAAAATTCCCCTTAACACAAACATATAGCACCATAATGTAACTGAGTGCAGGATTTCCATCTAAAGACAAAGGTATGGAAAAATAAAAATATACGGTAGTCACGTTACAAGGAAATTGGTTTGAGAGATTCATGGTAGTATGAAAGAAGCTATTTTGCTCAAGATTGACCAGCCTTCCATCCTTCTGAGGTCAGTAAAATGAGGACCCAGATTGTTGGGGGTGATATGCTGACTCTGTAAACTCCTTAGAGAGGGCTGCAAAGCACTATGAAGTGGTGTATAAGTCTAAGTGCTATTGCTATTTTGAAATATAGATTCCCATGCTTGACTGCACTAGGGAATTTTTGACTAATACAATTGGAAAACACTAAATTGTGGAAGGCTATATAAAGGGATTTTATTAGGAGTATCCTTGAAGAATGGTTACAAAAAGTCAATACGGCAGCCACAAGATGTACACAAAATGGATGGAGTTTCAATTGCACCATTAGGATCATCTTCTTGGCTTTTTTGACAGTTCTCTTTTTGAAATATCCTTGCCCATCTGCTTGAATTATCCAGTTGCAATTCAGATTGGTTGGGCTGAAATGGTTGGATCCCAGAACAGCTCTCAGCTTCCCAGTGTAACTGAAAAGATAATTCCCAATCCCACTGTGCTTGCCCCCGCCCCCAAGGCTAGTCACTTTGAATAGTGAGATGGATGGCATATTAAATCAATCAATCAATCAATCAATCAATCAATCAATCAATCAATCAACTCTCTTTTTGGGATACAAGCTATGATGAAGTAGGCTGAAAAGTGCACTATTTTCTCTGCATGGCATTAAGGGAATTTTTTTCTGAAAAAATTATGTGTGGTAGGGCAAATTGACACCCTCACAGTGACACCACTATTTGTATAATCCTATACTTTGGGGCTTCAGCTCACATTTTCTAATTTCATAGACTTCCAAATGGTTCACTGTATGCCAATTTTCGGGGTGCTGCTGTCCAAACCCGTCAGCTATTATTTGGCGGAACACAAGAAGCCGAATGAGAAGGCGTTGTGAATGTGAAGATCGGCCCTTGTAGCTGTCATGGTATGTCAGCAGCTTAGCAGGTCATTCTGTGCAGTGAAACGCCAGAGATGATTTTTCGCTAAAGTTTTAAAGGTTAGAATGAAACTTTCAGAGTACAAGTTTTAAAAGTGTCTGAAATGACATACAGAAAGTTAGTCTAAAACAAAAAAAGGTCATTTGTTTTAAAAATTTTAAGTAATCTGTGTCTTTTATAGACATTTTTGGATTAGTGTTCTTAAACCCAGATGTGTTGGGATTGGTTCTGAGATTGTTCCAGTGTGTGATGGGCAAATGCTCAGATTTTGTTTTGTGTGTGTGTGTTCCTTTGAGCCAGTGTTTATTTACTTATATATTTTCAAGATTTATAAGGCTGCCCAACTCGACTCTAGGCAGCATACAGCATAAACACACAATAAATCCAAAAGAGTAAAAAACAAATGAAAGCATATTTGTTTATAACAGTAGACCAACCATATATATAAATACAAAATCTAAAATGGTAACCATGCATACAACTGAAATCACCAGAGGAAGGATTCCTACTCAACTGGTTCTAATGCTGTGGGGCAAGTGTTGACTCCTGATGAATCCTGGGAACAGTCCCTGCAGTTTTCTTGGCTTGATTTTCAGAAGCACCCTTGCCTCCTTTTTTCTAAGGTAGAGAGAAAGTGACTGGCCCAAGGTCACCCAGCTTTCTCTTTGCCTAAGCAGATTAGAACTGATCAGCTCCCGGTTTCTTAACTACCATACAAAATTTCAGGCAAGTTAAGACAACTGTCTCTCCAAGGGTATTCAATAAAAGCACAGTCCCTTTTTAGTATGCAGTGTAAGCTGAGGCTTCAGTCAGATGGCCGTGGCTGTCATCTTCACACAGCCCCATCTCACTACGTCTCATGTCTACCTATACCATAACATTGTTGTTATGGAGAAAAATTGGAGGAGGAAGGTTGTGTACGATACTTGAACTCCTGGAGATAAGGCAGGATACAAATCTGATGAATGAATGAATGAATGAATGAATGAATGAATGAATGAATGAATGAAATCCATCACACCAAACTCTGATACATCGTAACTGTTTTTTCCCTGTACTTTCTATTCCCTCAATTCTGCCCAATTCTTAAATAGAAGGGTACTTAAATGAAGAGAGATGATACTATCATATTCATATAACAATTGCCTCCTAAATAGGAAAATAAAAATTACCTGAATAAAGGGAACGGCTGGGTAGTAATACCAGTTTGGTTTTTAAAAAGTGTCTTTCAAGATAAACATTCATTTTTGGGTGATTTGGGGGAAAATACTACCCATTCTTAAGTTCAGCATTCTTCCTGATTCTTTGCTCTGCTATTCTATGATCTGACGTTTATTAAATCTGATAAACAGAAAGTCACTATTTTACTCAGCCTATTAAGATATCCTTTTTTCTTGTTCATGTTACTATTTTCTGTACCAACTAGTACCATACCAAGTAGGTCATTTAAAAAAATGCAATACCATTTTTAGAATATAAAATTCTTGGTTTGGATTGTGTTCATGTTTTGCTTCACTGGATGCTTTCAACTTCATTGGTTGCTGTGAAAGGCAATTTAGGACTTCAGTATAAAAATGCAACAAATGCCTTCAGGAAATTCAGTGCTACATAACAGAAGACAGGCAACGTGCAGTTATAAAATGTAGGCTTTGCTGATTATCAACATGCTAACAATTGTGATGCTGTATTCCTAGGCGATCTTTTTCAAGTTGGATTACAGTTCGTAAATATATACAGTTTCAGGATTACTTTAAAAATCAAGGCTCTTTTTCATACTATATTTTCTTTGCTCCCATACAGGATTAAACTGGTTATTTCTCCAGGGACAATCTCCCTTTCTTTTTCACTTAAAAATATTGATTTGAAATAAGTGCTGTTTGGTTTCTCATAAGCCAGGCAGCTGACATTTTTGTTCCTGCTATTTTCCAAATGTGTTACCCCAGTGTTTCTCAATATTGGCAACTTGAAAATGGGTGGACTTCAATTTTCAGAATTCCCCAGCCAGGATTTTGAGGAGTAGATTTTTTTTATTAGTATAAGGCAGCTTTTCTATTTTGAGTTATTTGATGCTAAATTTATATTGCTTTATTGAAGTTCTAGACCACAATACAAACTAAAAATGCAGTCAGTAAAACACAAATGAATAAATAAAATAATAGTAATAAAACAGTAAAAGTTCAGCCTAATTAAACTTTAAAAAAATGTAATTCAGAATTCATACAATTAATTCAATTCAATCCTTTAGAAGCTCAGTATGTGAAGAGTCTAGTAGTTGTAAAATAAAAATTTACAAGAACATATGTAACTTTAAGGTCTCTGCCATCTTACAGATATATTGACTATATGAAAAACATTGATTGTTATTGAATCAAAGTGATTTATATGAAAAATAGGTAATTTTGTGTGCTGTCTGGTATCTAACATCTTTGCTGACCCTTTGTCTAGGTTATTGAATCAAATGTTGACCTGCTTTACTGTCACGCATGTACTCTGTTCAGATGCGTCTACCTGCTTCTACTGCTCTCTAGAACGATAAAGAATACATCTTACTATACCTTTATAAAAAGCAATCAAATTGTTTTCTGTGTAAAACTTATTCAGTTTCTTCACGTTAATGGGTCTCATAGCTTGGCTGGGTAAAGAGTTGCATTTTATACTGATATGTGAAATTAGTTTTGGTCCAGTATGATTTCAAAGTGTCTTTCTGTGTTCATGTTTGTGTGTGTATGATTTTAGCTTCTATAGCATCCTATTCTCTTGCATGTAAAGCTCTACAATGTGGATATATTTAATCTTCCCTCTTCAACAGAAAAAAAAATCATATAATAATCTTGCAAAAAGTATAAGGGGATGATGTCCCATAAATGATTATTCCATACAGTTATATGAATTAGGCAAGATATTGAATAAATAATAACTTTTTGGAAATATTTGGAAAGTCTCTAGAAATCCAAGGCAAAGTAAGGCATTATAGCTTGAAGATGTTAGGAATGATTATGGATTAACAGAAAGCAAGAGTTTAATAGAGGGTGGTCTATTGCTTCAGATCTTATTATTGTTTTACTTTTCTATCTTGTTTTAATGAAGAAGAAACCCTCCAAGTTAAGTTACTGAATTTAGACAAAAATGCTAGCAAATGATGTTTAATAGACAAGGTGTTAACTATTCTTGGCAAAAATGGAAGAAACTCTCCACTTAATGAGATTGGTTTTATTGGAAGTAACAATTTTTTTTGAAGTAACAAGGTTGAAACATGATTGTCTTTCCCTCTTAACAAAAGGTGAGATGGGGCTTGTTGAAGGTGGTAGCCAATGCTTTCATTATCAATATACATCAGTTCTTACTAATGGGTAATACTGATTGTTATTGCTCTGCTATTTATACCACATGTACATATTTCTCTTTGCCTTATTATAGAAGAAGATAATGTTTCAATAAAGCTGACATCTTTCTGTAGGATACTCAAAAAATGTTCTCCAATGTTTCAGAATCTTCTTAAACTAGCCTGCAAGTCAATGCATATTTTCAGTGTCATCAGGCTTACTGAGAGAAATCTGCACATGTCCTCAGAAATTGCTGAGAAATTGCCTCCTTCTGAATTGGCAAATGGGATTACAGGGATTCTAAATGGTTAGAAGAGTGAGGGACAAAGCTTTGACAGCTTCAGCTTTGCTGCTGGGGCTTCTTATCTCACTATATACCACTTTTGCAGTTTGCTAGAGGAAGGAAATACTGAGTCCTAGAAAATGGAGATAGTAAAAAGGTGATTCAACCATCCAGATACCTATTGCTTCTCATAGTTCTTCATCAGAACAATTCAGTTTTGGTAGGAAGACCAACCAGACTAATCCAGTAACAATTTTTTTTGAAGTAACAAGGTTGAAACATGATTGTCTTTCCCTCTTAACAAAAGGTGAGATGGGGCTTGTTGAAGGTGGTAGCCAATGCTTTCATTATCAATATACATCAGTTCTTACTAATGGGTAATACTGATTGTTATTGCTCTGCTATTTATACCACATGTACATATTTCTCTTTGCCTTATTATAGAAGAAGATAATGTTTCAATAAAGCTGACATCTTTCTGTAGGATACTCAAAAAATGTTCTCCAATGTTTCAGAATCTTCTTAAACTAGCCTGCAAGTCAATGCATATTTTCAGTGTCATCAGGCTTACTGAGAGAAATCTGCACATGTCCTCAGAAATTGCTGAGAAATTGAGAAAATGAGCTTTGCTCATTTATCTTCCTTGTTTTGCCTCCTCCAGACTGCCAATTGTGATACAACCAGAGGCAGCCTATATATTTTCTATGAGAAAATTCAGTGATAAAGAAAGAAACAGATGAATACATGAGAAACTTGGATGGAATATGTCCAGAAATGTTTATCTGCACCTATTCATCCAAAGTGTAAACGATAAATAATGGGAGATTTGGGTGAAGAATGACTTCTTCACACAGAATATACTTATGACTAAGGAATTCATTACCATTTGGCATCCCTCATCTGATAGCTTTAAATGGAGATTCGATTAGATAGGTTAGATGGGACATTGGGGTCTTCTGCATGATAGTTACTACTGTATCTTCTAGATAAAAGATAACATACTTCTGAACGCCATTTGCTGATCAGCAGCAGTGGGGAAAAAAGTTATATCTGCATATGGATTTCTCACTGGCAGTGACATTGTATGAATGAGAATGTTGTACTAGAATGGGTTTTGATCAGATCAAAGATGATGATTTGGGGGCTGGTTAAACTACAAAGCCCTACATGGACCTGTTTACTTGAGGCACTGTTGGTCTCCCATTATATCTGCCTGGGCAATCTGATCTGACAGAGTTGGCAAGATCTGGGTTACTTCAATTAAGTAATGACATCTATTGGAACACTTAAAATGTGCCTTCCTTGTAGCAGGATTTGCCCTCAGCGGTGGGGTTCCCCTAGATCCAAACGGTCCTCACCCTACTGGTATTTCAAAGGGCCCTGAAAATGTGGCTTTTTGCCCAAATTTTGGTAAAGGTGAGTGAAGCCCCCTTTGCTTTTTCTACTTTGTTTCTATTTGGGTTTATTTTATTTTGTATCTTTGTATGTTTCTTGTCTTGTGTTAGTAGTTTTTGTGTCACTTCTCATTTTTAAATGTTTTAACAATTTGTAAAGTTCTCAAAATTGGTGGAATACAGGTAGCATTTCCTATACTGCATTATTAACACAAAACTATTTGTTCTGTAACCAGTTTTTTTTCTTTTTTGGTAGAACAGCTTCTGCTTGGTTGACATACCTTGACTGGACTGACACAATATGTTTAACTGATTCACCCACTAACCATATCATGAATCCTCATTATTTATCTGGCAGCACATCATCAGACAAAGACTGGAGTAAGCCTGCAATCTGGGGCAATACAAAGACACCAACTATTTCCTTGATAGTGTGTCTTGTGTACTATCAATCCTGCACTGGAAAATCACTGCTCAGCTTTATTAATTTAGTGACTTTTTCCTATTAAACAGGCAGCAGTGAAGCTGCTCCCAAATTTAGTTTGATTCTCCTGCAGTGATAGCTTAGAAAAGGAAAGGAAATTATAGAGTGCTCTGCCTACAATAAGAAATAGAAGAAAAGATATCAGGACAAATTGAAGTATATTTGAGAATTGGAGCAGAACTTTCTGATGGGCTCAAAGCCTGGGCCTGAGATATACCATGGTTACAAACTGCCAAACAGACAAACTGTCAAGAATTACTAAGCTGTATATAATTATAAAAATAAAGAGCAAGGAATCTAGGATGTAATTTCAAGCATTGGAGCAACAAGCATAGAAGAAGGCTATAAAAATGAAGATTTTCTTTAACAGGTATAGTCTGGTTCTCATAACAACACATATTTGAGTAAAGAAAAGATTCCAATAAGCAACAGTTCTAAAGTAAATAATCACTGAAAGTGGAGCTGTAATCACGGGAAGCCATCCCTGTCAGCAGTTGGCTTTAAGCTTGATTGCAATCAATGGGACTTGATTACATGATTGTATGAGTGTTGGACTGAAACCTTACCTTTGTATTTTTTTATATTGTTTTTAATAAAACGTATACCTATAAGAAAAATAACAGACTTTAAAACACGTAGCCCAATGACTATTACAGACTTTTCTATGGTGCTACAGTTATGTCTGTAAAATTTTTATTATTAAACTAATTGAACTGATTAGTTCAATTTAAATTAAACTGAACTAATTCAGTTTGATTGAGAGTGAACTGCTTAATTTAAGATGCTTTAGATTAAAGATTTCATTAAAAAAAACTCCCATAGACTAGAATAAGGGCCACTTGATCTGGATTACAAAACTCCAGATAACTACTACTTGGAAACAAAGAGATCTTGTGTATGGGAGGGAAATCAACATTTTGCTATTCTAGAATTTGCTATGGTTATTTCACATGATAGGATCAATTATTGTTGTGAGTTTCATCAAAATCTTCTTCAAAGCAAACCAAAAGTTATAGGTATTTTTAAACAGATTTTTAAACAGATTTTAAAGAGTGCTACTTGAAAATCATTGCTTCCTTTCTATAAAATTCCTCAACACTTTAAACCAGTGTTTCTCAATCTTGTCAAATTTAAAATGGATGTACTTCAACTCCCAGAATTCCCTAGGCAGATATGACTGCCAGATATGTTTAAATTGACATATAAGCTAAACAATTGTCTTAGATCAGGGGTGTCAAACTGCTGGCCCGCGAGCTGGTTGCATCATGCGGAAGCCATGCCCACCCCAACTCTGGCAATGCAAAAGAAGTCATGATACATTGAGACCTGGCATGTGACGCAGCAAGTTTGACACTCGTGTCTTAGATGATAGTGGAAATGTAAAGGCAGTCACTCTCATATTAACTAGATTACAGGAAAAATACAGGGTAAAGTATTTTGCATCCTTCACTTTTTCTGTTTAAGCAAAATCAACTTAAAAGAGAAATCGTGCTTGACCTTTTACACTGATTACAAGTGTGTTCTGTATGTAGCATTAACACCAATAAAAGAGTAGGTTAAAGTGATTAGTCTTTGTGAAGTTTTAAAAATAGCTACTAGGAAGCCCATGTTACTAATGGCAGTTAAAGGGATAAACAGTTTGGTGTCTGATAGGACAGAAGACTCCTCAATATTGTTAAATCAATATATAATTCAGGATTTACATACTCTGTAAAGTTTCCCATAATTCTCCTGTTATCTACGGTTGGCGGGAGGAGATGGTTTTGCACATGCAACTAATCATGGTCATGTGCAAATGTAGCTTTGTGTGCTCACCTGTTGCTTGTTCAGCCCAGTTCTTAATAGGCCACGGACCAGTAGCTGTCTGTGGACTGGGAGTTGGGGACCCTGATGTACAACTAGAATTTTTCCATTGTTATTCATAGTGGTATGTTGGAAGGAAACAAAGGGGCTGGGACATATCTCCACATACATAGAGGGTCTTCTCCAAACATATGCTGCTTATTCTGTAACAGTGCTCTTCAAATAAACTGTTGATACTCACTAATATTGTACATCAGCCTTATCTTATATACCAGTAACATTCCCTCCATCCCTTTCTTATTCATACAGATTTTATTTATCCCTGTTTTATTGTGCTAACTCTTTTACACAGCTGTTTCATATTGTGGGCGGCTCTTAGCCTACAGAGGAGAAAGGAAAGAGAGAAAACTATCTCTTTTCTTAGCCTCTTGGAAATCCAGCGCCTTGGTCATATTTTTCTACATTGACTTTACACTTGATCTCTCCAAATTTGCTTAGTCCAGATCTGTCTGCAGATCTCCCTTTTAGACCTGTTGGCTCCTCCTGGATCATCAGCTTTATGTTTCTTCTTCTATCAGAGTTTTTCTCTTCAACTCTGGCATGCTTTCAGCTTGTATTGTCCCAATGACTCCAAGCCTTATTCCTTGATTTACAAAACCCCTCCAGTCCTCACAGCAGAACCCAATCCCAACCCTCTCTCCATTGCCTCTCCATTTCTCTTTGTATAAGGTAAAGGTAAAGGTTCCCCCACACATGTGTGCTAGTCGTTTCCAACTCTAGGGGCCGGTGCTCATCTCCGTTTCAAAGCCGAAGAGCCAGCGCTTGTCCGAGGACATCTCTGTGGTCATGTGGCCGGCATGACTAGACGCCAAAGGCGCACGGAACGCTGTTACCTTCCCACCGTAGTGGTCCCTATTTTTCTACTTGCATTTTTACGTGCTTTCGAACTGCTACCATCTACATTAATTTGCAAAACTCTGAGAGGACTATATGGCACTTTTCATGGAGTCATACAAAAGCCCCTAACCTAGGGAGCAAATTATAACTCAGTTTCAACTCATCCTACCATATAATGTAATTAATAAAAGCAAGTTATTTTTGATTCAAATATAGTTCCTGGTACTACAAAGATGCCTCCTCTTCTTTTCTTGGTAACAGTATGGAACATGTCAGTCCAGGCTGCAATCCTGGATTTTCCTGGTAGTTTCTCATCTAAGTATTTAACCATGTCAGGCCCTGCTTAGCTTTTCAAGCTCAGCTGCAATTGATACTGCAATTTCTGAGAGTACCCCTATTTTAATAGCTGAGCTGATCCACCACATTGTCAGTTTCCTGCATCCCCCATGGGCATCTTGATTCTCAGAAGGGTCTAGCCTGGTAAGTACTGCTAGACAACATCAGAGGTATGGTCTAGAAAAAACCAACCTGGGAGAAGAACGTTTTGGCTTATATCTTCCCTATTGTTGCCAAGAAAACTAGAAATTTTCATGGAATTACCATGAGTTGAGCTTGACTTAGGAGTCTTTGCTTTTTATAGAAGGAAAAACAGCAACACTAAAACTACCATCAATGCTCACTGGAATCATATTTTTAACACTTATTAATTCAGTCTATCTTCTCAGACTGAAATGAAGTTAGCTTGTGAAATAAATGACACTTTGCTAGATTCCTCCACCCTACCCCCTGACAGCACAGCTCCATGAAAAATGTTATGATTTGACTTATGATGCCACAGCATTACTCTGAAGTATCCCTTTTGCTGCCTTTGCCACCGTTTCCTATTAGGCGTCTTGTCATACTCTGTGCCGATCATTCATTATAGTTGATGGACCAATAGTGGGAAACCATCACTCTCTTGCTGTTCTCTGGTGGATTTTATCTTAGGCTTTTTGCATTCAATCATGGCTAATAGCTCTTCTGGCACAAATTCAGAAAAACAAACAACACAGTGTTTTGTTTTTTTAAAAAAACCTCTTTATTTATTTTTAAAATGAATATATATGCAGTGGCCAGAATGGGAAGTGTTAAAAATGAGGCTGTGCATAATAATGCATTCCCCCATTTCAAAAATATTTTTAAAGTTTTAAGAGTCTCTGTTAAGAATTTAACTCCTCCCTAATAAAGTAATTACATTTTGAGACAACAACAACAATAATAATAGGAAAATTTGAACTTATCAGACCTGAATGTTCTGATTTTGCAAACAAACAAAACAAAAAACCTTACTCTGCCTATATCCTCAAACGCTACCTTAACAGCTTTTAGGACTTTGGTTAGTGCTTGAACTGCTAAGCTTTTCCAGTCTCAGACTGTGAATGAATTGAACATTAAATCTTAAATAATAGTTACCATTTGCCTGCAAGAATGAACTGGTGGGAGCACAAATTAGACAAAATAATAGAAAACGAAGAAGCTAAAGTGCTCTGGGACTTTAGAATTGAAACAGACAGGAACTTGCAATAAAATATCCCAGACGTAACAATTGTCAATAAGAAGGACAAAAAAATCTAGATAGTGGATATGGTAGTATCTGGAGACGACAAAGAGAAAGAGAAAGAACTAAAAAATATAAGAAAATACAAAGATTTGCAAAAAGAAATTGAATGACTGTGGCAAAAGAAAGTAAAGGTAGTACCAACAGAAATAGGTAAAAGTAGTACCAATAGTAATAGGTGACTTGGGTGCAATGCCAAAACAACTGGAGCACCACTTGAAGACCATCCATATTGACAAAATCATCAATTGCAAAAGGTATCCTTAACTCAAAACAGCTTATTTCCAGTAACACTAACACCACCAAACAACAATATAGCCTATCTAAGGTTCATGAGAAAGACTTGATAAGTGGATAAAAATGCCAAATGCAGTTTAAACATCTGGCTGACTATTTGATAATGACAATTTATATTTAGCACAGAGATCAAAACAGCAATAGAGCATTGTATCTTTAGAGATACAACATTTCAATATTTTAACAAAAATCATTCCAGATTTGGCAAATAGCTGTATGTCTTTATTGGTAATTTTTTTCTCATGATAGATATATTTAAGATGATAAATATATTTAAGTAATAATAAGTTGATTTCAACTGCCAAAAGCACTTTTTACAGTGAGATGGATGATATGTAAATTTAGTGAATAAATAAAAATAAATATTAAATTAAATAATGGGACAATTATTCTCTGTTGTTGAAGGTGAGATTCAGGCTTACTGTATTTAGAAAGGTAAAGGCTTCCCCTGTCAGTTGTGTCCAACTCTAGAGGGCGTGGCCATCTCCATTTCTTAGCCGAGGGAGCCAGTGTTTTCAGAAGTCGCTTCTATAATCACGTGGCTGGCATGACTATATGCCAAAGGTGTACAGAACGCAGTTACTTTCCCACCAAACTGGTACCCATCTATCTGCCTACATTTTTACATGCTTTCAAACTGCTAGGTTGGCAGGAATTGGGGCAAGTCATGGAAGCTCATTCTGTCACACGGTACTTAGGTCTTGAACTGCCAACCTTGTGGTTGGCAAGCCCAGAATCTTAATTGTGTATTTGCTCTGCAGAAAAACCTCTTTGGGAAGAGGCAATATGGAGCAAGGATCGAGGGTCTCCTGTTTCTAATAAAAGGAGGGGCTCTTCTGTCTTCCAGAAGAGATTGTGTTTTCACTTACAGACAAATTCCCAAACAAATATATTTGCAGATTGTTCTGGATTCAGTCTGCTTTTTCAAGTTTAAAAAAGGGATTAATTATAAAGTAAGGTGGAGGATGATTGTTTCAAAATTAGGCAGTATTGATCTAGAATGATTAACAGTGCAATCTGCTGTCCCTATTCCTAAGAAATGTAATGATTTGATTCAGAAATATCTACCCTTTGATTCTTTTTCCCCACTGCATGTTTAGATTAATTAAACAGACAACTTAATTTAGAAATATTTATGGTAGTTAACAGTTGTAGTATTTGACAAGTAAAAAAAGGTCTTTCTAACTTTTTTGTATATCTCATGGAGAGTTCAGAAAAAATGAGTAGGGTTTACAAAAGTAGTCAGGGATTATATGCTAAATGAGCATATTTTAAAATTAAATTTTGACTAAAGGAGAAATTCATTCTAGATGCTGAAGTTTTAATTATTTTAATTTAGTGCTACTGTTTGTAAGTCACCCAGAGTCCAATGGAGTGGATGGCCACATTAAATCTGACTTTAATAAATTAATATTTAAAGTCCTTTAGTGCAGGGGTCCCCAATCTCTCGGCCGTGAACCAGTACCTGTCGGGAACCGGCCGCACAAGCAGTGGGTGAGTGAGTGAAGCTTTATCTGTGCATGCATGGGATCTAGATCTAGTCCCCATATCCCGGTCCATGGAAAAATTGTCTTCCACAAAACTGATCCCTGGTGCCAGAAAGGTTGGGGACCACTGCTCTAGTGGTCTTCAGCATTTTAACAGCCAAGATATGGCTATTAAAATATTATATTCCCTTCTGCCCCCTTTAGAATACATAAGAGAAGGATTCATCTGTGATCATGATCATGATCATAATCATAATAGTAAAGTTGGAAGGGACCTTGGAGGTCATCTAGTCCAACCCCCTGCTCAGGCAGGAAACCCTATACCATTTCAGACAAATGGCTGTCCAGTCTCTTCTTAAAAACTTCCAGTGTTGGAGCATTCACAGCTTCTGGAGGCAGGTTATTCCACTGGTTAATTGTTCTAACTATCAGGAAGTTTCTCCTTAGTTCTAGGTTGCTTCTCTCCTTGATTAGTTTCTATCTGTTGCTTCTTGTCCTGCACTCAGGCGCTTTGGAGAATAGCTTGACTCCCTCTTCTTTGTGGCAGCCCCCGAGATATTGGAACACTGCTATCATATCACTCCTAGTCCTTCTCTTCATTAAATTAGACATACCCAATTTCAGCAGCCGTTCCTTATATGACCTTTAATCATCTTTGTTGCTCTTCTCTGCACTCTTTCTAGAATCTCAACATCTTTTTTACATCGTGGTGACCAAAACTGGATGCAGTATTCCAAGTGTGGCTTTACCAAGGCATTGTAAAGTGGTATTAATACTTCACGTGATCTTGATTCTATCCCTCTGTTAATGCAGCCTAGCACTGTGTTGGCTTTTTTGGCAGGTGCAGCACACTGCTGGCTCATATTTAAGTGATTGTCCACTAGGACTCTGAGATCCCTCTCACATTTACTACTATTGAGCAAGGTACCCCCTATACTATATCTGTACATTTGGTTTTTCTTGCCTAAATGTAGAACCTTACTTTTTTCACCATTGAATTTCATTTTGTTAGATAGCACCCAGTGTTCAAGTCTGTCCAGAATGTCCTGTATCTTAAGCATGTCCTCTGAAGTGTTGGCTATTCCTGCCAGCTTGGTGTCATCTGCAAATTTGATGATTTCCCCATCTATCCCCACATCCAAATCGTTGATGAAGATGTTGAAGAGAACTGGGCTCAGAAAAGAGGCCTGGGGTACCCCACTACACACTTCCCTCCATGTAGATGTGTTTCCAATGAGGACCACATGCTGAGTACGGCCGGTCAGCCAGCTACGAATCCATCTGGTGGTGATGCTGTCTAACCCACATTTTTCTATCTTATCAAGTAGTATCAAAATAGTCTAAATTTGATAAAACCATTGGAACCATTAAACATTACTAGAATATTGCTGTAAACATAAACCTTATTTTAGTAGTTTGGAATCTGCAAGCATTTTTGCAATTGTAAATGGGATTCACAATTACAATTTACAAAAGCCATAGATCATATGCAATCAATACTTCAGTCTACTTAATGAGCACATATTTTCTACAGAATTGCTATAAATGTATTTACAAAGAGTTTTGCACTGTAAGTTCAGATATTACATACTGTATGAAGTAATGGAAATTAAAATATCTTGTAATTTTAATTGATACCCATTATAAATTATCATAGGTTATAAAGAGATCCAAAGCATGATTAATCGCGCTAATTGCTAGTGAACTTAATGAAGCTTAATTTTTAGCATTTTGATTTACATCCCATCGTAACACAACTCAAGGCAGCATACATCATGCCCTCTCATTCTATTTCATCCACAACAACAACCCTGTGAAGTAGTTTGGGCTGAGAGAAAGTGATAGACCCAAAGTCTCCTAGCTTGTCATACCTAAGGGAGAATTAGCAAGCCCTTTATCCTAGTTTCTACTCCATCATCTTAACTACCACACTAAACTGACTCTTTCATTTTTAGAAGGATATGTGTGCAACAACTGCAGCTCCAAATAGTTTTGCATCATGCATTCAAATGTCATAGCTGGAAGAAATGTGGGTCCTGTTTTTCTTTAATTTGTTTGCAAATAGTGTAAGAATTTGGCTCAAATGAAAGATAAATAGCGTGGATGAAATTTCTATGAAAATTTAAAATTTATATTCAAAACTGATTCTTCGATGCAATATGCTCTGAAGTAATTTGTAGGAAGAAAGAATAGGAATTATACAGACATTCATAGACTTACAACCATTCATTTAATGACCATTCAAAGTTAAAACATCTCTGGAAAAAGTGACTTACAACCAGCATTTGTAAGTATCCTCATGGTCACATGATCAAAATTTGGGCACTTGGCAATTTAGCAAAAGTATTTATGATGGTTGCAGTATCCCAGGTAATTTGATCACCATTTGTGGCCTTCCTGGCAGGCTTCCAACAAGCAAAGTCAATGGAGGAAGCAGATTTGCTTTAATATCCATATTATTAATGACAAATGATTTGCTTATGAAAAAAAGTGGGTGTGACTCACTTACCAATTGCCTTGCTTAGCAACGGAAATTCTGGTCTTAATTATGATTGTAAGTTGAGGACTACCTGTATGAGTGTTTTTCAACTTTGCAACTGCAAGTTGTGTGACACTTGAACTTCCAGAAATCTCCAGCCAGAATGCTTGCTGAGAAATTCTGGGTCCACACATCTTAAAATTGCCAAGTTTGAAAAACACTGAACTCTGCTGTGGAATCCAACAATGTGCCAATCTTGTTCCATGGCTCAAAACATTTTTCAGGAGAGAATTTTTGAAGAATGTAAGTAAATCTGCCTTTGCCTGGATGAATAATCATTTGCATCTGTCTTACCAGACCTATCAGTCAGTAAAGGAAAGTTTCTAACATCCTGTCATATACACTTCCTAAAATGAATATCATTCAAATAGAATAGGCTGACATTGCCAGCTATGCCTAGTTAAATACTACTTCAATGAATTCAGCAGTATTCAAAACGTGCTTGGTATGAAATAAACTTGAGGTTGCTCAAAAAGTGCATTAAGAATTGTCAATAAAATCACAAACTTACTGGACAAATTCATCTAAAAGATATATCTTGAAAGGTAAGGATCTTGATAAGGGGACCCTGGTATTTGAGGCAGTGGGCATATCTGCATTTTAAGACCATGTGAGAATATACTCAAAATGCTTGTTATTTGCCATTTCTTAGTTTTGTCTTCTTTCTGGGTAGATGTGCACACTTTTTGACAAAACTTAGAACTACAAACCAGCCATTTAGAGGGTGACTGCCTCTATGCAGAACCCAGATCTAGCTTTACTTTAGTGTTTGTTTAAGTTTCATTTATTTATCTTTTTATTATCTTATTGTAAATCTTAATAAATATATTCTTTCATTACACTATTTGTACAATATTGATTAAAATTATGGTACACTTGAATTCAAGTGAAGCAGCAAAGGTAAAGGAGAATTGTGGAAAAGGAAGAGTGGGCTGGCTGAATAGACTGGCTAACTGCAAACAAAATGCAGGGAGAGGAAGCACGGCTGGGCATATAGGCCACCTGTGAATGTTGCAGTTTAGGGGACATCAGGTAAAGAAAGATGCTGGGAAGATTGGCAGGCGGGTAGGGTCCGTATCATGCAGAGGAAGAAGGGAAAACGGAGTGCGGATCAAGCGAACAAGATTCTGGATTAGCTGGAACACAGCAGGCCTAGAAAAGACTGGGTGAACTCCTGAACCACAATGCAGTTTCTACTGAAATGGCTGACGGGGGCTACTTCTCTCTCTCTCTCTCTCTCTCTCTCTCTCTCTCTCTCTCTCTCTCTCTCTCTCTCTCTCTCTCTCTCTCTCTCTCTCTCTCTCTCTCTCTCTCTCTCTCTCTCTCTTTTGTGTGTGTGTGTGTGTGTGTGTGTAGGCAGGATGAGGGGGATTTTTGTTACTCTAGAAAGGGACAGAATATTGTTTCCATATTGCTTTTTTAAAAAACTCTCCTCTTGGTCAGCCAGAGAGAGAGTTGATAGGCTTATGGTATTCCTTGTCTGTTTTCAACATTTCATGGTCTACTGAAGACAGTTGGAAATCAGCTTCAAACTGATTCCAGAGATGGGAAACAAAGCAAAAGTGTATCATGTGCGGAAGTGCTTTAGCTTTGGAATATGCCCTAGACCTATGTGCAATAAGATGGGAATTTGGGCCAAAAAATCTTCCATTAACATGAAATCAGTATTTAGACTTGTTATGTTAATAACGTTTTTAACAGAGATGTGAAATATATTTTCAATTTACACAAGGTAGGCCCCATAAATAACCTCCCCCCTCCTATCCTCAAGGGAACTGTCAAGCAACCAAATAAGATTTTACTATGGCTGATGTAGACAGTGGCTTAAAATATGTTCTCTTGGTCAGATTCCATTAAGCATTCTTCTATTTAGTTCAATAATGTAATTAACATTGTGGGTCTCTTGACCCTTTTTAAAGGAATTACGCAGAATGACTCACTTGGGCTTTATGAGAACAAAGTCTCCTGACTCAAAATGATTCAATCACTAAAATTGAATCTGGCAGCCTTTGGAGATATATCTAAAGCAGAAGAGCCAGCACTTAACCTGATTTAAGGTCATCCTCAGTGTTTCTTAACCTGCACCAAAAAAGTAAAAAAAAAAAGAAAGAAAAAGAGAATGAGAATATGGGGTAAATTATTTTAGTTATAAGCCAGAGCCTTTTCCATCATAACATCACTGATGTTTTAAAATATCTGTTTAAAATTAAAATCCAAGTAAATAGAATAAACTTTATGAAGTAGCAGATTGTGATAAAGTAAAATTGCAAGAGGAAGAATATATTATGAATGTATTTATTTCATATCTATAGACTTATTCTTTAACATACTAATAGTAATCTGCAGTTGTCCATGTAATCCGACATGTTGAATCCATGATCAAGAGAAAATATTATTTTGAAAGCATTTAAGTACAAAATATGTGGAAATGTCTTTATTATTTGATGAAAATGCTGTTATTCCTTTATGTAGATAGGATAATGATCAGGTGAAAACTTGGTGAATCCAAGATAATTCAGCGGATATGATTTGCATTTAATATTGTTATCCAAATTTTTGTTTGGAGCAAAAGGTAGAGAATAACTTCTGTATAAATTAAGAAACAAATATGATTTGTGGTATTACAGTATTTGCAACAGAAAGGCAATTGGGCTAATTTATTTTAATATTCGTTCTATCAGATGACAAGGCGGGTCCTTAGTAAAGAAAACTATAGATCAAAGGTTTGGGAGGGAAAAACGCTGCATGAAGCCTAAACTGAGGCCAAATCACACAAATACTGCATGGCAACAGAAAGTAGTGTTGTTTTCTTAGTCCTGCTAGCTAGTCATTATCCAATTTTCTGCAGCCAAATATGATAATACTAATATAGGAATTAATCTAGAGACACCACCCCCCTCAATCTGCATCCATGTACATAACCCAGTTAATGTCAAACACACTGAGGCCAAAACACAGGCAATGAGTGATGGTACAATGAAAATACTTCAGTCATTTTTTGTCAGATACTGCAACCATAAGAGAAGTCCTTGGTTTTTAGCTACTAATAAAACAACACTTAGTTTATGTGAGCAGTAATGATTGGACATTGAGTAAATGAGCATTTAATCTAAAAGGTTTCCTGTGAAATTGAGTTACTTAGTGACATTAACCAAAGCTCTACAGTTAAGTTTTTATCTCAAGACATTGGTATCTTCTAAGGAGATTAATAAAGGAGAAGGTATGGGATACAGTTACATCTATATCTGATTTAGAGAATTCCTAAGAAGCCAGTCAGTGCAAGCAATGATAAAATCAACTGCCTTCATTTGGTGAAGTACACATATTGAATACTTAACATTGGTTTGAAATAGATTCTTTAAAATACCCTACTTTGGTTGTGAAGCCACTTTGAGAATAATTGCATAGTTTAAACTTTCTAACAGAATGTACTGTATCTATAGTAACTCATGAGTAAATCAAGCTCTTAAGCAACTGCTTAAGCTTCAGTGGTTGCCATGTGTACAATAATATTTTATGTAAGCAGATCATCTCTGAAATATATGTCTGTTTATTAAGAATTATATCAATCCAGTGAAAGTGAGGACTGTGTATTACTGCTTCTTGAGCTACCACATGTTTCTTCCTGCATCTGATGAAATTGTAGGCCATAGTAAATAAGCTAGTTTTTAAAGTGTTGTAAGTTTTTTGAGGTGGCTAATAAACTTGCTTTTTTCAATTTAAATTGATTTCTTTTCTTTTTTAAAATTGTCCCTAAAATTGTCCTAAACATTCTTTATTTTTAAGGATTTTTCCAGATAAATCACTTCACACTATTTCATCACTTCCAAATAATTAAAAGATGCCAAGAAATTGGAAGAATGCCAGACTGCCTATATCAGCTCATACAGTATCAATGATTTCTCAGAGTATTTTTTTGACATTAAAGTGCTGGGAAAAGCAATTGCCTAAAGATGCTTTCTGTTTAATGAAGATATTGTGTATTTTCTTTCCAGCCTCATGGAAAATAACTATCTTCAACAAGCTTCTATAATAACTCCTGAAGCTCATTCATTCAGCTTAATTTCTATGATGTGAAGTTTATTCCTTTCCTTTTGCCAAGGTCATATCCTTGTAAGAATGTCTCCATCACCATTACAGCTTGAAATTTGGTTCAAGATGTTCTCCCATGAAAGTATTATTTTCCCAGCTATTGTAGGTGAAAATTTCCCCCATCAATGTTTTGGTCACATGGAGGAGTCTTTAGAGGCTGACAATCTGCTGTGTGATAATTGGTCTATTGCCAGTCTGCACCTGCTCATCCTGACACTGCCAGTGGTCAGTTCTCTTGTGGCTTGGTGTCACTAGCAAGACCTCTGTCTACTGTTTTTGTGTGGTTCAGTCATGGGGGTATTGACTTTGCAGAAGCTCAGCTACAGGTTTACTAGGTGGTTGATCTTCTTATTGGCCCAGAAATTGAAAGGCTTGGCAGAGCTTGCATGGATTTCTGCTCTTAAAAAGAATATCGCACAAACATTTGTCATCTACTGCTTCTCCCAAAGACACATTTAGCTCCATAGGGAGAAAATAGCCTGCTGCAGCCATTTGTTCATGTGGCAGCAATGTCCCTCATTTATTTATTTTTGTCTGGCAACAGAGCTGCCCAATTTGATGTTGGTTTTTTGATATTTTTTTGCTAAATCAGTTGCTGAAACCTATGTTATTTTCTGTGGTGGCCTCACTGCTGATATGTGATAAAAAGTAGTCTGCTTCTAGGACAGGACAAAACAAATCACTTGCATTCTCAGCAGGGTCATCTGCCGTGTGTGTGTGTGTGTGTGTGTGTGTGTGTAAAACAAATCTAGTTGGTAGCTGTCAAATATGCATCACACAAACAAAGAACAGGGGTGTGATTGTACAATATGGTTGCCTTCTTGATTTTGTACCTCCACCTCCACACTGCAACACCCCTGTGTTGCAGTGCCACAAACTGACTGTTGTTTTTCAAATTTTAATCATATTCCTGCCTTTTTCCCCCGAATGAGAGCTAACAGTTATTCTCTGGCAAGCTATCATCATTCTTTTTAAAAACATATTTAAGCATATTTTCTCATTAACCAAAATCTATGAGGGACAAAACCATCTGTGGCTATTAATGTGAAATGCTACTTCCAAAATCAGAAGAAACATATCTCCCAATACGAGTTCTAAAACAGCAGCCATATGAGGCTTCCTACTAGAACTTGAGAGACCTGAGTTCAAGTTCAGCCATGGCCATGGAAGCTTATTGGTGATGCTAGGCCAGTCATTCTTTCTTAAGCCAGCCTAATTCACAGGATTGTTATGAGATGGAAAGAATGAAAGACATTTTCAGGTAAGCCATACTGAGCTCCTAATAGATAGGTGGGCTATAAATCTAACAAAGAAATATTTAGTTTAACTGTCTGAATAAATGGTGGGGTTGTTTGGAATGGAGTGCCATTTCACAGGACCCAGGAGATGTGTCTCCTTGATTGCAGAATCTGCCCTGGGGAACAGTCTTCCCCTGGAAATGTGGATGGCTCTGACCCTGGTGGCCTTCCAGAAAGCTCTAAAAACCTGGCTTTTCTCACAGGTATTATTTTGTTAACGGACCATAATAATGGTGAATGCTATTGATTTAGGGTTATGTGTAAGTGGCCTCATGTGCTGCCCAGAGTTATTTGTTAAGACTGGTGGCCCTACACATTTCTTAAATGAAAATAATAAAAACATAGCATAATCCAAAGAAACAGCAAGTTTATTCTTTCTCTCTTCCTAACCTTATTAGTATTTAAAACATGTTTGTGTATAAAAAGCTTTTTATCTGCAATACTGTCCAAACTGTGGGTCTCCCTGTGAATTTGCTTGCCAAAACTTTGCCACCAACAGTCTGGAAATGATGGTATCGGGTGTTGCTGTGACTGGCCGACTTTCTCTCGTTTCTTCTTCTAGTGTCTTTTCTAGCTACTTTTTAGAGAGACAGAATGATCACTCAGTAGGGATGGTGTTTTATTGATAAATTGGTTTTCCCTCAGAACTGCTGTATTTCTAACTAGCATAGCAACAGACAGCCATAAAGAAATGGCTAAAGTCAGGGACGTTCAAATCTGAGTTACGTTGTCATTATTTTGGATACCTCTTAGTAAGTGTTTTCTTCTTCCTTTCTTGCCTTTCCAACAGAAGCACTTGGGAGATTCAATTTTCTGCAGCTTACAGAAGGCAGAATAACTACATTTTCCTTTTCCTGGTTTCAACAAAAAGGTAAGGAAACCTCTTGCTTCTGTTAGGTTCAATGCTCATTTCATGTATCTTTTAACTTCCCAGCACTGTACTGTACTTCTATGCAGTGTTTCCTGGCTGAGGAATTCTGGGAGTTGAAGTTCATCCATTTTAAAGCTGTTGAGGTTGAGAAATACTGTTTTATTGATTAAAGCAGGTTTGGCAACCTGTAACATTCCAGATGTTCCTGTACTAGAATTCGCCCTATTTCTTGCCATTGGGTTTGCTTTGTAGGGTTATTGCATGTTGTAGTTCTGCAATGATGGGCTGGATGCCAGAACAAAGCAAGGTTATGGCGTACATTTGAAAGGAAATTGGGAAGCCTGTAATTGTGTAGTATCTGGCAAGAACAAAGAATGCTTATTCACAGGGAATATGCATGTGTAAAGCTTGTAACAATACTGGGTGGTTAGAAAGTTGATAAAAGTAACAAAGAGTTAGGCATCTTGTATAGCTCAGCTAAAAGTTAGGAATAGAGATGGCCTGGAGCAAATAGAAGGTGTATTAGATAACTTCTGAAGCATTCATTAGCCAAGGCTTAGGAATAGGGATGGCTAGAGACCAGTGCAATAATTGTTAGATCATTACTAAATTGTTTATTAGATGATATTTCTTATATATCCTGCCTTATCCTACCTTCTGCTTTGGTGGAAATGAATAAAGCTTTCTTAATTCTGTGGTTCAAGGTTCCTAGGCATTTTGGCCAGGATCCCTTTTCTTGGGGCATTTCAATAAAAGAACACAAAACCTGCACCTGTGTCTGGTGTTCTTCATCGGCCTCAGTTCCAGGCTCAGACCCAAATTGGGGATAACAGCAACATCTGGAATGCTACTACCACTTGTCTGCCTAGATCTCACAAATATGTTGAGAAGGAAGGAATGCAAGCCATAGTGTTTTGCCAATTCATACCAAACAGGTGAGCATGCTAATAAACAGAATAATAATACATTATTAATAAATTAATAAAGTGCTACTGTGCAGGCTGCATTGGTGACCAGTTTGCTTCCAGATCCAATTCAAGGTAGGGGTCCAGGGTATCTGATAGAATTCCTGTCCACTAAAGAATTCCAGCAGGCAGGTCAAGGAGAACAGCATTTTCTGCTATGGCTCCATCTCTGTGGAACACTCTACCACCAGCGGTGAAATCTGCTGCCACCCTTTTGGATTAAAACTTGGCTTTGTTGGTTGGTCTGGGGCCCTGAGGATAAGAATAATATAACTTTATTATGGTCATAGACCAGCAATAGACGTCACTTTTAACAATATATTAAAAATAGTACTGACATTAATAGTAAATAATAACATCCCTGTTAAGAAAATACATGTTCTCAAAATGTTAGGATCACTCCCTAGTTTACGTGAGTGAAAAGCCGATAAGTATGTGAGTAAATATAATGTTTCAAAAATTGTTAGAGATATCTCCAAAAAATTGGCACAAGTTGACAGCTATAATTCTGTAACTTGGAGGAGAGAGCCTACATAAACATTGTCTGCCCTCCCTGGCAATCTCTCTAATAAGGGCGAATGTATACTGACCTATAAACTCGGTATAACTCACAGTACAATAAAACATGTGAGATATCTTTGACTTCTCCTTTACCACATATACATACCCATTCTGCTATTGGTGTTCTCTTATACCTGCCCTGTAGCAGTGCTGAGGGGAGAATGTTAAATCTGGCTCTGAAGAAAGCTATTCTTTGTTTTGGGAAGGTCAGATCATTTAGATATCTTGCCGATTCCTACACACCCTGTTTGATTCTATCCCTACTGTGGAGAGGCAACCTATTTAGTTCTTCTTGGAACTCCATGTCCTTCATTCTATTGATTACTACTTGCTTTGCTTGGTCAAAGCCTAGGGATGGGGCCCTGAGGATGGCACTCACCACTGGAGGTGGCTGATGGGTTAAGAAGAATGCATCCTCATCCCATCCATCTCTTAATTCTGGTTTCAGTATAATTTTAAAATCTTAACCTTGTAATTTTAATGTTTTAATGTTTTAGTTATTTTTCTACTTGTTTTATAACTTGTAAATGACTCATAGTCTCATTTTAAGGGAGATGGGTGGCATAAAATTAATGAATTAATTAGGTTTTCAGGGTGAGAAAGTCAAATGCAGACTTCCTTTAGTGAAACTGTACTCCTGGTGATGATATGGACACGGTCATGTAATTTTCTTTGGAAATAATTGTGAAATATCAATTATTTTTAAATCAAACTACCTGACTTTGTTGATTTGTTATATCTGCTACAGCTTGCAATGTTATCACATACAGTACTGTTGCAGAAATAGTAATATGGATATTCTGCTTTTAGTTTTTACTTTTCCTAGAGAATTAATCCAGAACATATCAGTTTGATTCTGACATCATCTATCACCAGGGAGCATTATATCACTTCATTTTGTGACAATGTTTTTTGCTGCCTATGACCGCAGCAAGTTACCAGACAGCTTAAAAAGATACAGTATGTGCTTATATATGTATACCAAAAAACAAAACAAAAAGTAAAATGACATGGCAGAAAAGAGTAATGATTGTAGTCATTAGTAACTATAACTTTCATGAGCAAGTTTTTTATTTAAACATTTACTTATAACCAGGATTGTTTTCTTTATCAGAGACATAAACAAATGGTGGCAAATATCTGTAGCTCGGATGTAGGATAAGGGTTCGTTCTTCAAGCTTGTGGGTTGGTTTCTGAATGTTTCATTACCAGGCTAGATAACATCTTCAGTGGAATTTAGGGGATGTCAGTGTTCCTCTGCTTATAAGGGCTTCATGTAGTCAGTAGCTCTTGTGATGGGGAGCTCATTTCAGGTGACGGTCAATTAAAGACCAGAATCCATGAATAGCAGCTGGCAGTCAATTGCCACGATCCCAATTCCCCAGTCTCTACCTATACTGACACTGAACAGCATCAATTCAATTGGAGCAATACAAGAATCATTGGCCACGCTACCACCTGCCACCCATGCAAGTTTATCAAAGCCTGGCACTCCACAAACAATTCCATCAACAGATACATTGACCTACAACCAGCCTATGAACCCCTCAGAATTCAAATCAACTGTGCCAACCAAGGGAAAAGGGGATGAAATAAACAAGAAAGAAGAAACATTGCTTCAAAATGTGTGGGTTATGGCTAAAGCCTACAGTATTTTAGAGGGTTGGCTATAACTTACATCGCTAAAAAGAACAAAGAAAAGAAACAACTACAGTTAAGGTTTAAGGAAGAACTCAGAAAGCTAGAATCAGAATTACAAATAGATCTACAAAAGAAAATACTTAAGAAACAAATGGAGATAATAAAACATAAATTAAATTTAGCCAAGATGGAAATAATGGCTCAATAGATTAAAAGGGCTAAACAGAATTTCTTTGAAAATGCCAACAAGCCAGGGAGATGGTTAGCATATAGACTGAAAAAAGAAAAAGAGAAAAAATTGATAAACAAGCTGCAAGATCCAAAAGGTGAATTACAGTTTCAAAATGATACTGTAAGGACCCACTTCAATCTACATATTAAGAAAACAGAACTCTTGGAAGCAGTTTCTCCAACAGGAATCTTTATTAAGAGAGACTGACTGAAGGCTTGCTAGACAGGATCTGGGGGATCCCCCCACCATTCAATGTTTTAAAGTGTTCCCAAGCAGCCCCCCCCCTGCAGTTCTTCCAGGCAATCCAAACCAGCAGATTTCTAGGTGTTGCTTCAGGAAAGATAACATCAGTCCGGCTCCCTCGGCATGATCATTCAATCCTCTTCTTTTTCCCCCTCCCCTTTTCCTTCATGCCGGTGAAGAGAAAAGTTTCAGAGAGGCATAGGAAGTGAAAGTAGTAAAACCCCCCATGCATACCCCCTTCCCTTTTTTTAGTATGACAGAATCCAGGAGATAGTGAGGATTGGTTTTTAAATCAGAGAAGATAGATAGACATGAAATATAATTGGATTCTGACAGATACAATCAAAAAAATTGTTAAAGATTACTATGAGAGACTCTATAAGGCAGAGGAAATTCCAAAAAAAATACAGCAGTATTTAAAAAAGTAGACTTACCAAAAATTCCAGAGAATATTCGAAACATAAAAGGCAAAAAAAAAAAAAAAAGGATAAGACTCCTGGCCCTGATGGATTACCTGCAGAGTTTTATAAATCACTACAAGATGTATTAAGTCCAACACTGAAAGAACTGTGTAATGAAATTCTCTTGGAGGCTAAAATACCAAATACATGGAGTGAAGCTAATATTATCTTAATACCTAAAGAAGACTCTGATTTAATGCAAATAAAAAATTATAGACCAATATCATTATTAAATGTAGATTACAAAATCTTTGCGTCAATAATGGCAAAAAGACTAAAGAATTTTTTAATAATAATAATAAGTTGTAAGGGACCTTGGAGGTCATCTAGTCCAACCCCCTGCTCAGGCAGGAAACCCTATACCATTTCAGGCAAATGGCTGTCCAGTCTCTTCTTAAAAACTTCCAGTGTTGGAGCATTCACAGTTTCTGGAAGCAGGTTGTTCCACTGGTTAATTGTTCTAACTGTCAAGAGGTTTTTCCTTAGTTCTACATTGCTTCTCTCTTTGGTCAGTTTCCATCCACTGCTTCTTGTCCTGCCTTCAGGTGCTTTAGAGAATAGCTTGACTCCCTCTTCTTTGTGGCAGTGAATAGCAACAGTGAAAATGAATATCTTACCAAAAATACTCTTTTTATTTCGAACGATCCCTGTAAGGCTGGGAAAGGCCTTTTTTGATGAACTGAATAGAATAATATTGAAATTTATCTGGCAAGGAAAATAAGCTAGAATCAAAGTGAAAATGCTACAAGAAGCAAAAGACAGTGGAGGATTTGGCTTAAAGAATGGATAATGCTTCGAGATAAAAGACTATTATTGTACGTAGAGGGGCATGACCTGCTAATCGGTTGGCATGCCTTTCTGTGGTATGGAAAGAATAAAATACATAGATACTTTGAAAACCATTTTATAAGGAATGCACTTCTTTCAGAATGGGAAAGAATAAAAGAAAAAATACATTAAGATACCTGAATGGCTTTCAACAATGGAAGCTTTTGCTTACCTGAATTTAATTAACTATGATAAAGTTGTGACTTATAAAGATATTTTGGACAATGAAGGAAATTTGAAAGACACACAAGAATTACAAGAACAAGGTATTGATTTAGCATTGTGGCCATATCTGCAAATTCAAACAAGATATGAAAAAGATGTTAAAACAACGGGATTTTATAAAGAACAAACAGACTTTGATCAGATACTGTTAAAAACAGATGAAAAGTTGATTAAGAAACTCTATAGATTTCTGTTAAACTTAAAGTTGGTGGAAGAAAAAATAAAAGAAACAATGATAAAATGGGCGAAGAATTTTGGATATAATATAGAATTAGAAGGTTGGCAAAAGTTATGGGAAAGAAATGTTAAATTAACTAAAGCAGTGCCATATAAAGAAAACTTATATAAAATGTTTTACAGATGGCATATGACACCAGTGAGATTAGTAAAAAATGTTTAAAAATACTTCAAACAATTGTTGGAAATGTAAACAGAGACCAGGTACTTATCATATCTGGTGGACATGCCCTAAAGCAAAAAGATTTTGGGTTAAAATACATTTATGGTTGGAGAAGATGACTAAAAAACAAATAGACTTTAAACCAGAATTATTTTTGTTAGGAAAAATAGGAGCTAATTATGAGAAAGATTGTAGATATCTAATACTACACATATTAACAGCAGCAAGATTGCTATTTGCGCAACATTGGAAAAGTGAAAACTTACCAATGGAAGAAGTACTAATTAAGAAAATTCTAGAGTGTGCAGAAATGGATAGATTGACTTTAAAGATAAAGGAGAAAGAAGACTCAGTGTACTTTAGAACATGGGAAATGTTTTTATCAATGGCTAGAAAAATGAGTCAGAGAGAAAGGAATATCATATGGTATTTTGAATTTATATTAGTAAGAAGAAGGCTATTGAGTGATGAATTAATATATTGTTTATGATAATTAACTATATTATTGTTAGTTAAATACATGTACCCAGACATTATGCTGTTTGCTAAATATTGAAAATGTTATTTGGAAAAACTCCAACCCCAACCCTAATACTAATCCTAATGCTAACCCAAACCCCAACCCTAATCCTGACCCTACATTACCCCTAACTCTATAAAAACTAATAAAATCTATACAAAAAGAATTCAAATCAACTGCACAGCCAACCAGCAATGAAACCAACCAATGCAATCCCCCCTCAACAAGCACTTCGTTTCAATTATTCTCACCTGATGTGACCTCCCCATCACAAGACCCTCACTTTGTGTGACCCACACCTGACCCATTACAAGCCCCAGCACAAGCCCCAGACTTGATGTGACCTCCCTATCACAAAGCACCTATGAACAGAGGAACACTGACATCCCCTAAATTCTGCTGAAGATGTTACCTAGCCTGGTAATGAAACGTTTGGAAACCAACCCACAAGCTAGGAGAACGAACCTCCACCCAAAAATAATTGCACTAAGATATGATTTGTTTAACTGCTGTTTGTGTCTAAGGCATACCTAACTTCTGCATCTTTACTTATATTTTGTCAATTCAATCTTAATTGGCTCATTTCATACAACATAATTTCATAAGCTCAATAAGCCATAAACCATGACTTACAAATGACAATGGCATGAGTTACTCTAACAGAAGTAATGCCAGTTGTCACAGATCTATCTATAATTCAGTGATTAAAGCCTCTAAAATTCTACCAAATATAGTAATTTGAAATGATAATGATATTAGTACTACTATCTTAAATACTATCTACTATTGTCAGAAAATTACATTAGTTTTCATTATATTAAATGTTGTGCAGGCTGTGAGGAACTCTGAGATAAATTTTAGAGTTAAAGCATTATACTTTCATAAATCAGTTTATAAAGTGTAAGTGCTATTCAAAGATACAAATACTATTATTTGAAGAAAAGAAATCCTTATCTCCAATTAGGAGCTGTAGTTTTGATTAGATTAAACCATGATTTATTCTGAATGTGGGTGAAATTAATATCATTCATGTGAAATAGACATATATTTGGATTCAGTGCCAAGCTGTCTGTTTGCATCACTTCTTGCCTTTTGCATATAATGCACAGGTGTCTAACTCAATTGCGTTATGTGACATATTGTGATGTATTGTGACTTTTTTGCCTTTGTGGGCATGGCCTGTGCATGATGCATCTGGCCTGCGGGCTGCCAGTTTGACACCCTTGGTATAATGTATTCCTGTTGGAGCAGGAATGTTTTTGCATGTTACTTTTCTTTCAGTCTCATCAGTCTGTCTTTCTGTGAGAGGCATACTTTGACTATTTTGATCTATGACAGCCATTTTGTAAATATATCTTTTCCATGGATGTCATTTGACATTGAATCCTGGATATTGTCCTAAAGTTCCAAAAGTGCTGCCCAGCTCCTAACTCTAATCCAAATCCTCCACAATAGAGTGATAATACATTGGAACATTTTACTGAAGATCAGTAATATTTCCATTTTCAAGCTTTAAACATACACCTGTTAACACATCTTACTTTAACAATGCATATGAATAAAAAAGCAAATTCATCCTATTATTAACAGTTCTAATTGGTTCCCAATTTCCATTCAAGTCTTGAATCAATTCATTACAAATCAATCTAGATGCCTTATTTGATAACCAAACAGTTGAATGTAGGAGATAAAAATCAAGGATTTGACATCAAGCTTATCTGTGATGTTTCCCTAAATTATCTGGTCTCTTTTATGAAGATCTGCTTTTCATTCTATGTGTATTTACATATTTGGAATAATTTTCTCACTGGGTTTCTTTTGATGATTGTCTCCAGCACAGGTAAAAGCTGTGTTGAGTTCATGTGGTTTAATCCCATGAAAATAGGGATTTTAATTGCTATCCAAAAGCTTTTAAAAACTTTTTCCTTATATCCATTTATGCTGTGCTCAATTGGTTTTATAAGCCTCTGAGGAAGCTCTTAGGCACTTAATCCACCCTGTTCTGTGTTTCTCTTACTGCTAGTTTTATGATGATGAAGAGAGCATAACTGTATTGATTCTTTCCTCCCAACCTCAGCACAATCTTTTTTATAGTCCAAAGGGAGTCTTCATCTCATTAGAAATAGGTGGTTTAACTTTCATCCTTTCAGCCTGTTCCAATTGCAGCAGAAGCTGGAAGAATGATTAAGGACATTATCCATTAGCTTGGAAGACTGAAGACTTCTGCAGTTAGTGTTGCTCAGTATAAAAAAATAACTTAACCAAGTTGTAATGTATTGGGCTTTGTTTTACTGAGTGTATCACGTGGATTTGATTGCTGGAAGGTTGCTTAAGCAGGGAGCTGGCTAATGGCTCCCAGCTCCTCAGACAACCCATCTCCAGCACCGCCATTGGCTGCTTCTAGGGTGGGAAGGTTGCTTTAAACCTATTGGCCACCACCTAGAGGCCAATAATTTGCAGCCCTGTTCCCCAGTTCAGTTCCTGCAAGCAAATAAAGAATGTTCCTGATTGAACTCACTCACCTCGTCTCTTCTCTCAAGCAACGAATGCAGTACACAACACTGGCAATGAAGGTGGGATCCTGCTCCTTCAACACAGCTGAGAGTCACTAGGGGTGAGGCTGGAACTTGCCTGGTGGGAAAGCAAATCCCCCTCTCTACAGTTGGCCTAGCACAGCCACACTAGCAACCACGAGCCCTGAGGATCAGTCCCTGGGCATACGGAGGAGCAGGACAAGAAGACAACGAGCCCCAGCCGCAAAGACCAACCCGAAATGGCAAAGGTCGGAAAGCTGGAAGAATTTGACATAGCTCACCCAGAAAGATGGTCTTCGTATCTACCCAGGGTCGAGAACTACCTCCACACCAACCAAGTCACCGAGGATGGCCTGAAGGGCACTACGCTCCTGTGTGTTTGCGACCCAGCCACGTTCAACATCACAGAGAACTTGTTTTTCGCCAATGCCATTGGAGTCCATAACGTTCATGGACTTGAAGAAACGGCTCCACGACCACTTCCAGCCCAAGCTGTCGGTAATCGCTTGGCACCACGCATTCGAACAGAGGGTTCAACAGCTGGGTGAAACAGCGCCCAAATTCATCGCGGTGTTGAGGCAGGCTGCACGCCTGTGCCAGTTCTCCAACGTAGAGGAGAGGCTCTGAGACAACTTACAAGGCAGATCCCTTCCTTAGGTGCCCAGGGTGTGGTGGCCGCCACCAATGCATGGACTGTAGGTTCCAGACAGCCACATGCCAGGCCTGCAGGAAGACCGGCCACATTGCATCCATCTGCAGAGGTTGCCAGAAGGACTGGCAATCGAACCGCCAGTCAGACATTCCATTCAGGAGAGGTACCGGGACCCCAGGGCAGTTTAGCATAGGGTTTTGCTCCAGCTGCAGAAGCATTTGCCACACGGGAGCTCACCGCCCCATTAAGCCGAAATTTCAACTTCAGGTCGAGCTGCAAGGGGTCCCTTGCAAGATGGAGCTGAACACAGGCTCAACTGTGTCCATTATATCACTTGAAACATTCAAGTTCACCTTCAATCGCAGCAAGAGATGGGCCAAGCTCAGGTCATCTGACATTATACTGACCGACTTCCAGAATACCAGAGTCGCAGTCAAGGGCGAGGCCACATTGGCCATCAAATTTAAGGGGTTTTCTGGGCACCTGGACATTGTCATAGTAGGGGGTCAGTGAATGAGCCTGATTGGGCTTGATTGGTTTGATGCATTAGGCATCCAAGTCACCGGTATCAACCGGACACAAGTCACGAGTCTAGCGACAGTATGTGAGGAGTTTGCAGATGTGTTTGTCTCAGGTCTAGGGACTTACAAGGGCCCGCCAATAACATTTAAACTAGATCCTACTGTAATGCCAGTCAGGATTAAACCTTGTAGAGTGCCATTTGCTCTTAAACACAAGATAGATGCTGAATTGGATAAGCTAGTCGAACAGGGGGTACAACAGCCCATAGATGGGGGTGAATGGGAAACCCCAATCATCATGCCACTCAAAGCCAATGGAGAGGTCAGAATTTGCACTGATTACAAGTGCACAATTAATTATGCACTCAAACAGCATGCGTACTCGGTGCAAGTAGTGAGCCACATCCTGGCGTCACTACAAGAGGGTATAGTTTTTGCAAAGTTAGATTTGGCTCAGGCTTACCAACAGCTTCCTGTGGATGAGGCCACAGCTGTGGCACAGACTATTGTAACTCACAGAGGGACTTTTAAAGTAAAACGACTGCAATTCGAGGTTAGTGTAGCCCCTGGCATTTTTCAAAGCATTATGGAGCGCACGCTCAAGGGCATTCCAGGGGTCTGCCCCTATTTCGACAATGTGCTCATTGCCAGTAAGTCCACTGAGGTGCTTGCAAGGAGGCTCCGAGCTGTCCTTCAACGGCTGCGCAAAGTGGGCCTTATACTTAAGAAAAACAAGTGTAGTATTGGAGTTCCTTCAACTGAGTTCTTGGGTTTCCGTATTGATGCCAATGGCATCCACCCTGCTGAGTCCAAGTTGAAAGCCATTCAGATGGCACCCATCCCCAAAACAAAGGGAGAGCTTCAGGCATTCCTAGGCCTCCTAAATTTTTACCATGTGTTCCTTCCTAACAAGGCTGCAATGGCAGAGCCGTTATACTGGCTCTTGGATAAAAACACTGCTTGGAAATGGACCAAGGTACATGAAAGCAGCTTTAAGGCATTGAAGGCCCTACTGTCCGCCAGTTCAACGATCACCCACTTTAAAGAGTCGATGCCAGTGTGCCTTGCGTGTGACGCATCCCCATATGGGTGGGGGCTGTTTTAAGCCACTTGGAGAGCGATGGCACTCAAGTCCCAATTGCTTTCTATTCCAAGACACTGTCCTCCACAGAGCGTAATTACGCACAAATTGATAAAGAGGCATTGGCCATTGTAGCTGGGGTAAAATAATTCCACGACTACTTGTATGGCAGGGACTTCACGGTCTTCACAGGCCATAAACCGCTATTGGGGTTATTCACTACAGACAGACAGACACCCCACATCTTATCCCCTAGGATGTTAAGATGGTCCATCTTTTTATTGGCCTACAGTTTCAGGCTACTTCACAAACCCGGCAAAGATATGGGCCATGCAGATGGCCTCAGCAGGCTTCCACTGCCTCAAATCGAGCCAGATCTGGCCCCAGCGGCCTGCATTTGTCTATTCAGGACTTGCCTGAGTTTCCCCTCCACGCCGGGGATGTAGCTGCAGAAACAGCTACAGACAAAATTCTTAGCAGAGTGCTATCCTGGATTCACATGGGGTGGCTGGAAAACAGTCCTGGACCCGAGTACCAGAGCTACTTCTCATGTAGACACAAGTTTTCAGCTCACAAGGGTTGTATTCTATGTGGGAGCAGGGTCATTGTTCCCACTTCATTAAGGGACAGGGTACTGCAATCACTTCATGAAGGTCATCCGGGCATTGTCCAGATGAAGGCTTTGGCATGAAGCTACTTATGGTGGCCAGGATTATATAAAGCCATAGAAGCTCAAGTACACGGGTGTTACATGTGTCAGCAATCTAGGCCTGAAATGCCACACGCTCCTGTCCATAGATGGGAGGAGACACACACTCCCTGGTTGAGGATTCATATCGACTTTGCTGGGCCCTTTCAGAGACAGCTATTTTTTATAGTGGTCGACAGCCACTCTAAATGGCTGGAAGTTATTCCAATTGTGAATATGACTACTGCTAGGACCATCCAGGTGCTTAGGAAACTCTTTGCAATGCATGGGCTGCTGGACGTCGTAGTATCCAATAACAGGGCCCAGTTCACAGTGGCAGAATTTCAAGCCTTCTTGAGGACTAACCTCATTCGGCATGCAACATCAGCTCCATTTCATCTGTCTAGTAATGGGAAAGCCGAACAAATGGTGAACTCTAAATGGCTGGAAGTTATTCCAATTGTGAATATGACTACTGCTAGGACCATCCAGGTGCTTAGGAAACTCTTTGCAATGCATGGGCTGCTGGACGTCGTAGTATCCGATAACAGGGCCCAGTTCACAGTGGCAGAATTTCAAGCCTTCTTGAGGACTAACCTCATTCGGCATGCAACATCAGCTCCATTTCATCTGTCTAGTAATGAGCAAGCCGAACAAATGGTGAACTCTAGAAAGGAGTCACGGAAGCACATAGTGACTGGGGATTGGCACCATAGACTGGCCAATTTCCTGCTCTGCCAGCATATCACGCTGTGCATGGCAACTGGCAAAATCCCAGCAGAGCTGTGCTGGGGAAGGTGACTAATCACGAAACTGGACAGGTTGCACCCAGACCAGGTGGCAGCAGATGCCTCTCACCCAAGACCTCTGAGGTGGTTGCAAGTGGGTGATGGGGTGTGGGCCCAGAAGTATGGGTGTTAAGTCGTCCTCGATGAGAACACAGACGAGCAGCCGTGGAACAGTTAACAAAGAAGGCATGTTTATTCACGAATCCCAAAACAAGTACAAAGTCAGCATTGGAGGCCATGCACTCCCAATGAATGTTTTATAGCCGTAACACACCGGCCCCACCCCTTCCCATACAAGCCAGCATCTGGCTATGCACCTATAAACAGCCCCCCCTTTCCCCGGCACCGATGCGTGCACCCACACCCACGAGGCCCTGTGAACCACCCTCCGTGAAATGTGTACCGTGAGTAACCCCCCCAACCTCCTATAGCCCTGACCTGGGTGTGTACACAGACGTGTTCCCAATGGGCAAACATCCCTCCCCAATCGATTGTCCCTCCTCACCACCATCTAGCCTCAACAAGCCGGTCTGTAAACCCCACAACGCTGGCTCACTGGCTTTCAGCTCCAATATGCCTGGAGGCATCATCATTGGAGTACAGCCGACGCCTCTCCCGACACACAGGCAACAGCATCGGCAGGTCTCTCCTGCTGGGTGCCTGTGTGGCAAGCGACAACCATGTCCAGAAAAGGCTTCTCTGCAGGCAGACAGAACAGCCAGCCTTTTGAAGGAACGCCTGGCCCGGACTTTCCTTCAATGGGGTCCTTCCGTGCGGGCGTGGCTGGGAGCCGAAGAGCAGCTGGCCGTTGGGTCCGTTGCACACTGGCAGCCTCCGGCAAGAGGCCATCAGGGGCTGTGAGTGCAGTGTCAGGGTAGGTAGGTAATGTGGGCCCTGTGCTTGCAACCAGAGGCCCCTTGTAGTGTTGGGCCTGTGGGGCTCGACAATGGGCATGGGAACTTGTGGGTGTCAGGCAAAATCGCTAAAATCACGGGCCCTCTCTCATACAAAGTGACCCTAGATGACAGGTGAGTCATTCGCTGCCATATTGATCAGCTGAGGAAGCGGTTTCCAGAACAGCCACAAAGCGAGGACTTTGTTCCAGGTCCAATTTAAGGACCTCAAACCGGCAGCCAGGCCAAAAAATTCACATGCTCTGAGGAACCTAGCAGTCAGAGCAATGGGGAGGTGGTCATAGAGGGGCAAAGCCTGGGAGTGCAACATGGTTCCCTGACAGGGATAGTCAGCCCGAACAATACAGCTGCTGTGTGAACTCTGCGGAAACAATGGACTTTGGGGTGGGCCGACCTGGAATGGCCAGTCAGAGAAGTTCAACTCAGCCAGACTCTCTTGGACTTAAGGACCCTGGTCTACCCAGCCTGGGAGGCAAGCTGGTAGACCGGGAGTTGCAGGGTTCCCCCAGGCGATCTACAAGGGTTCACAAACCTCCTGCGTACTTACAGGATTTTGTCCTAAAATAATTGTACTGTAATGTTATGTTTGTCACTGAATTGCTGCTAGTTCAGGAAAGCCTATGTATTAGCAAATAGTTGGAGCAATGCTGTACTCATGCATACTACTATTTTGTATTTTGTGTAAACTGTAATTGCTGTACTTATTTCTTTTGTTGCTATATGTCTGTACATTCTAGGGGGGAGGGGTGTAATGTATTGGGCTTTGTTTTACTGAGTGTATCACGTGGGTTTGATTGCTGGAAGGTTGCTTAAGCAGGGAGCTGGTAATGGCTCCCAGCTCCTCAGACAACCCGTCTCTAGTGCTGCCATTGGCTGCTTCTAGGGCGGCAATAGGTTGCTTTAAACCTATTGGCCGCCACCTAGAGGCCAGGGTATTCACAGCCCTGTTCCCCAGTTCGGTTCCTGCAAGCAAATAAAGAATGTTCCTGACTGAACTCACTCTCCTCATCTCTTCTCTCAAGCAACGAACCCAGTAGACAACACAAGTAACTCCTGACTCTCTGACTTTCATGCTAGCATTAATTGTATTGGATTGATAGTTCTAATATGAATGTAGGGTGCTTCAGATTCAAACTGTATTTTACACACATGGGAATCTAGGTAACATACTTGATGACTCCTCATGGCATCTCCAACTTTTCCTGAAATTAAAGTCTCAGCAAATGATGATTGCAGGCTTGTTGACAGGAGTAACAGTTACCCCCAACCCCTATGCCCCAAAGTATCTTTTCTCCCTGAATGTGAAGCACTGCAGAATCCTATGTTCTAAAATAGGTATCTGAGTTTTCTGTTTATTCAAGCAGATTGGTGTTTTTCATGCATTTAGAATATTCTTTTCAGGTTCATGTGGAAGCCTAAAGAGAATTGAGCTGCTTTAATAACTGGCAGAAAGGTCCATGCTTGTGCTTGCAGAACATCTAAAATACTTCTTGTAATCATTTTTGAAACCTTCAGAGTCTTAATAGTCATTCAGAGGAAAACATAAAAAAACATTAAACAATATTGCCGAGAGTAGTGTCTGATTGTGTGCATCTTAAAGAACAAAATATGTATGTGTATATCTTAAAATTACCTGTGCATAAAACCCGCCCCCCCCTGGACACTGGAGGACAATTAGAAGCAGTTCCTGGCTCCAGCTTTAGTAGTCTGAAACTGTAGCATCTGGAATTGCCTTAATTACTGATCTAGTTCACTGGGAAGAAGAAGCCAAAATCACATCAATATGATTTGAAAAGCCCTTCTTCACTGAAGTGTTTATTTCTAATCTAAATATTTTGTGTGCAATCTCTGAAGAATTTTTTTAGCTTAGATTCTACAACAAAGCCTCGACAGTGGCTTGAGGAAGTTCTTCATGAACAGTTACTGTCTTAAGTATTCCCTACGGTGAACAAAGCTCCGGCTTTGCTTTCCTTTGCTATCCCTTTTAGTGCCTTGGTTCATGATTTTAAAATCGGAATAATGAGGGAAGGGAAACCAACAGGTAAACAGGTAAAACAGGTAGAAAAACTGTTCCTATTTGGCCAAGGATATTCTTTCAAAATGTTGAGATTTGGGAACTAAGTGATGGCAGAGAGAAAGCATCATTCTTCCCTCTGTCCCCTAGCTAGGAGGAGGAAAACAGCTTGGGCTGGAGGAATGAAAAGCATATAAAATGAGATGAAACAGGCAGACTGAAGCCAGAAAGCAATGACTGAATTTTGGTGTCTGGAGAATTTTAGCATCCTGGTTATTCATTACTTATTTAATATGGGAACAGTGTATTTGGATACAGAGCTTTACCAGTAATCAATTCGTACATTTTAAAGAAAAATAATCATACACACAAAAACACTCCTGTTCTCTAAGAAAGGAAATGACTAAAGTCTTGTTGATTGTGTTCAAACAAGGTGCTTAACCTGGTCAGTTCCAAACCTAACTTGCATTTATAGATCTTGCTTAGTTTAGCTATTTTAAACCAGGGTTAGAGATATGTGTGTGTGTGTGTGTTTATTGTTTGAATACAAATCAACTGAGCTGTTATTCAATTGTTTGTGCAAATGCAGAATACAGTTGTTCTGTGACATTCAACAAATGTCCCCAAATCACCTTCCTTTGGATTTTTATTTCACTTAAAATTGGGTAGAGTTAATAATTATTTCCTGTCTTGTTTTCTAAAGCCCTAAGCCTTTGTTAGCATCATTGTGTATCTTCTCCTGCTGCTAATTCCATTACATGATAAAAAGGATCCTTTTGATTTAGCAACATATTTAATTGCTGTGGTGAGAAAAAACTTATTTCCTAAGGAAAAGCAATTAATTCAGTTCAAACAATTATCACCTTTTACTCCAGGTCTCTAAAATGCATTCCAAAGTCCACCTATCCATGGTCAACAAACAGAACTACTGTACTGTATAGTGCTATTCCATTTTTTGTTGTTCTGAATAATTTCTTTAAAAAAAGTTTTTATGTATTTAATTTATAGGCCTTTCCAAATGATGGGGTCACTTATAACTTTAAAAATATATTTGTAACATATCTATAGAAATAAAAGATGCAGATGATAGAAAAAGCAAAACAGAGAGCCAGTTTGGTTTAATAGGCAAAGGACAACAATAGAGTGAATACAATTATTAATCCAGGAAATAAGGTCCCAGTTCTATAAAAATCTGAGCTGCACTGAAGAACAAAATACCTTAAGAGAAAATTTACACACTACCTTGCTTGAAAATACTCTGCCTTGCAAATGGCACAAGGAAAAATGATGAACAATTGTGAAACCATGCATCCACAAAGAGAGAGAGAGTAGTTGAGGTACCAGCTATGTAGCTGGAAATTTTCTGAAGGTAATTGGTTTATCTTTCATTTGACCATAAATCCAATTTGCCCCTTTGACTTCCTGTATTGATATAAATGGAGTAAATCAGTATGTGGCTTAGGCAGTCATGTCTAGGCAAGCATTTTTCATTCCCATTTTATCAATTAAATGAGCAGCAATTGCATTACTGCCGACTCTGCTCCCAGTCTCTATAAATATTCTTAATGCTTCTGTCTAGCAAAACTTGGAGTGACACAGACAGCTGTACTCATGACTCCTTCCTTTTTATTCTTTGACATATGGGTCAGACTGTTACAATTTGTGTTTGTTGTTTGGAATGGAGAAATATCAAAAGGGCACCTCTTTGTCTTCATTCCCTTGCTTGCATGGGAACATATTGTCTGTTCCTGACTGATGTCAACAGATTTAGCTGGAAGCACCATTTTATATTAGCAAGGAAAAACATTCTGCAGCAACTGACATCTGATGCTCGGGATATATTTTTCAAGTTCTCAACTGATTGGAGAGTAGAATAATAAGAAAATGAGATACAAAGTGACGTCATTTGTTTTAATAAGTAGCTTTAAATCACACAAACAGAAAATGATAAATTAGAAATAATGTAATGATTCCCTCTCAGAGATTCATAAAATCTAAGGCTGCTTCTAGCCTTTGAGGTTCCTAGCCGTTAAATAATCAACAAATGATGGCACCTAAAAATAAAATCTCCCCAATCTATAAGTAATGAATGACTTAGATATTTTTCAGTAGAACAAGCCAATGTTTGAATCCTTTTAAGGCATTGATAAAATAGACTTTCTTCTTTCTTTTCCTCATTTGGCAGGGATATAGCCTATGGCAGATTTTTTTTAAAAAAAATCCCTATACTGTTTGTTAAAAATTTCATCCATTTTTATTATTTATTATTTGAATTTATGTAGCCACCCATCTCATATAAATGACTCTGGGTGGCTCACAAACAATTAAAACAAATTTTAAAAAAAGAAAAAAGAACAATACTGCAAAGCAATTTAAAAACAAGAAAAAACAATACAAAAGCATATTAAAAATCTTCATAAAGTACATAAAAGTCAAAGCCAAGGTATTCCCATTCATCAAAACAATCATCACAGGTACTTCAGCAGCTGTACCATACATACAGCCACATCCCCAGGCCCATTGACAAAACCATCTCTTCACAACCTTATGAAAAGCCAACAGGGCCAAGGCCAATCTGACCTCTGGGCAGTTGATGTTCTACAGGGTTGGTGCCATGGCAGAAAAGCCTCTTCCTGGCTCCCACCAGATGACAGTCCATGGTTGACAGGACCTGATGGTTTGGATAGATTTAATGTAATAATGTCACTTGATTGAGGACTTTCTATAGCTGCTATAAGTTGAAGCTTCTTTATTTCTCAATTAATTTTTAGTGCAACAATGATGGAACACAGGTGTCCTTTTGTGGAGATGGGCAGCTTTATAATTTTGTTTAACAAATTAATAAAATAATATAATATAATGAATAAATGGCGAGATGGAGCAAGTCCAGATTCAGGTGGGCCATCTTTTTGCTGCTTTTTTCTAACATTGTTGAAAGTGTAAGGTTGGATTTAATGGACTTTTATACATGACTGAACCAGATGGAAATAAAGTAGCACCAAAAAGAATTGGTGTCATGCTGTGTATTAATTTTGATTTTGGAAATTTAAAATTTTGGTGGACTGCGGGCATTCTTTTAAAACAAAAGGCGAATAAACATTTTACTCGGGAAGCCACACTGCTGTATTATTGAATTGTTTATTTATTATTGTAATTTATATACTGCCTACCTTGTATTCTATATGAAGGTAATGCATAACTAAATATCTGCTGTACTAATATAGTAGCTCCTAGGAACATTATTTAAAGTTGAACTACTGTACATCAGCTTTCTGTTATAAAGGCTGTGGTGCTAGCTGTGTTTATTTGAGAGTCATTTCCACTGAAAACAGAAGATCTAACTGTCCATTGACTTAGGCTTTATAACTTAGTTCTTTCATTTTATTATTAGGTTTGTATCTCACATTTATTTTGCATAACTCCATGTAATGTACATAATGCTTTTACCTCCCATTTTTGACTTAACAACACCGTGAAGTGTCTTGGACAGAGATAGAGTGACTGGCTCAAAGTCATCCAGCTGGCTTTCATATTCAAGGGAGAACTCACAGTCTGTAGTCCAGTACCTTAGCCACTAACCAAACTGGTTATTAGATTCAATAGAAATTGTTGAAGGTAAAAGATTAAGAACAATAATGATTGTATGTATAAAAATTATGTATGTATGTATGTATGTATGTATGTATGTATGTATGTATATATGGAAAGAAAGAAAGAAAGAAAGAAAGAAAGAAAGGAAAGAAAGAAAGAAAGAAAGAAAGAAAGAAAGAAAGAAAGAAAGAAAGAAAGAAAGAAAGAAAGAAAGAAAGAATTTCTTTTAGATGACATAGCCTACTGTATATCATGAAGTATACTGCTGCTGGTATTTATTGGTATTTAATATTTAAGCTCAAATATTTCTCAACATTTATAAAATCCATAAACACTAAGTATTTATCATTCCTGAGTTAGGATTACAATTACTCAGACATATTTTTCATTGTTCTATTTTTTTTGTTCTGTTGTCAAAAAATAAAACACTTGTGTTGATGAATCAAGCTGCTTAGATACTGATTATGTGAACTACTGCTGTGACTGAAAGCATAAAGACACATGTCACATTTTCTGCTCTCACAGTTTACAAGAAAAGCTGGTGAAGTAAACAACTCTTGAGAGTTTCAGTTTTCTGGAATCTTCACCAGGAACACAGTGGTACTAACAGTGTTCCTCAGGGGTTGTTCTCATCCATTATCTTATTTTGATTATGTAGTGGAAGAATGGCAATTGTAATAATCAGACAGACAATAGAGTTCCAGTAGTAACAGTATTTCTGTCAGACACATTTCATAACATTTGTGTTACTATTTAGTTCTGTAAAAATATTTCTGCAGGTTCAGGTATGTCTCCATTGGTTGCAATCTGTCTTACTGGTTCCATCAGTTCTTTTATAACTTTTTTTGGTTTTTTTGTTACTGCAAGAAAAGGTCCAAACAAACAAACCCCAAAAAAACCCTTACTAAAGACTTTATAGAAACACAAAGACCTCACATGCAATCTATCATGTTTTCTGGATAAGCCTTTTATAAATGAGTAGTAGCAGGGAAAAATCATGATAGAATTGAAATACAATAAGATTTTTTTAAAAATATATGTCTTATTGGTTATTATTGGCCTTGTATACTCTATTCTTCTGTGGCTTTCTTCAGGGGCTCTCTACTTGATTTTCAGTCCCTTCTGTCTTTTCTTTATTTCCACCCACATATCTAACTCACAAGTGATGAACAAAACCACTTCCTCCCTAATCTCTTAACTTCTTGACCAACATAATGCTATCTTATATTAAGTTATTGTTATGTTGATTAGCTGATTCAGGTATCAGGTGTCTGCCATTTTTAAGTCCACGGTGTTTTTGAAACTAGCCACTGCTTTGGAGCACATATTTAACAAGGAGAAACTGACATACTTGGAGCTTTAATACTCTATTTTTCCTCTAGATTTCCAAAGCAATCATCAACTATTTTATTTTGTCTCTTCTATACAAGAGAAACAGGGCATTTTAACATTTCTGTAATCTTAGCTAGCTAGCTAGAATAATATGTGTCTTGGCTGCTTCCCAATGGTGATTTAAAGTAGTGAAGTGATTTGGAACATACCAATCCTTTTGACTCATACAGTATAAGTCAGGCAGACACCTTGAGAGTAATTTTGCAAATAACTAGGTCCTACACCATGTAAGGTTTCATAGATCATCAGCAGCACCTTGAAGTCCACTCACGAGCATACTGTTAACTGGTGCAGCTCACAAAGTAGAGTAGTCATGTGATCATATGAGGCATGCTCATTGTTGCCAGTGCTGCTGTATTCTGGATCAGTCTGTATGTGCAGCTCCACATACAGCACATTGTATTAGTCAAGATGTGAGGTGACTAGGACATACAAAGCCCTACATGGCATGGGTCCGGACTACCTACGGGAGCACCTTCTTCCAATGTCAACACCCCACCGCCCTGTGCGCTCCCACAGAGAGGGCCTCCTCAGGGTGCCACCGCTCAAGGAATGTCGGCTTGTGGCGCCCAGGGGGAGGGCATTCTCAGTGGGTGCGCCAGCCCTCTGGAACTGCTTACCAACTGAAATCCGGATGGCCCCCGACCTCCGCACCTTCCGGCGCGACTTAAAGACTTACTTATTCCAGCAGTCCGGCCTGGCCTGATAGCTCTGATAGCTCTAATTGGGGTCCCAGTTTGTTTTGTTCTGATTATTGTTTTCAATACTGTTTCGTTTTGTTGCCTATCTTACTCTGTACACCGCCCCGAGTCCCTCGGGAGAAGGGCGGTTTATAAAAACAAACAAACAAATAAATAAATAAATAAGTAAATGTCTTGTCTAGGAAAGAGCACAAGTAGTGGGCCAAATGAAACTGTGCAAACACTTTCCTGGTCATAGCTGCCATAGGCCATTAAGGAAAAGCTGTGAGTCCAGGAAGACCCCAGATTGTATTTCATGACTCTTCAAATTATTCTTCAATGAGCAATCAACCTATTTAAAATTAAAGATGGAATATCCACAAATATAGGTGATCCTAACATCCATAGCATTCAAACCTGGTAGGACTGAGATAAAGATTCTTTCTCCTTATCCAGGCCACCACAACCTCCAGGTACTGGGGCCTTGACACTCACTTAGCTGGCTGATGGTACCAAACCCAAACTAGTGAGTGACCTCATTCAGTGGCTTCATGTAGATATTGAATAAGAGGGGATAGTCAAACTCTGTAGCACTTTGGTGGAAGATGATCATTTATAGTAATTATTTTTGTCCAGAGTTAATTTTTAAAATGTGCTTCTTTTGCTAACTGCTATTACAAATGCAAAACACTAGAACTAAGTGTTTCACTTTGCCTATAGCATATGAAGCAAATGAAGCTGATTATTCATGCTTTGGGAAGTGAGATGATCTTATAACTATTATAACTAACTTAGCTAATGCTCTACAATAAGACTAAACATGGAGTTTAATAATGTGCAAGAATTACTTTTCCTCCTAATAGGATCCATTGTCTTATAATTAATAGCAAGAAATTAATGAAAAATAGTTTTCACGAATGTCAATAATTCATTGAATGACAATGGATAATGTCAGCATCAATCTAAGTGCAATTACTGAACAAACAAAATGAATCACAAAGAATTATGCAGATTTTTCTACAGGTTTCTTTTAAAAATATAAATGCTTTATATTGCACATTAGGACTTTTGTTGTTGATTAAACTGTTGTTTAAGTCTGTTGCCCAACAGCGTTAATAATATGATCCATTTTCTTTATAAAGTCAACTGATTTGATTTCTAAAAATATATTTCTATTAGCAAATTAAACTTAGTCATTTGCTCAGAAAGCAATGGAACCAAAAATAGCTGAAGCTGCAAGACTCACAGAAAGTTTATGCAAAATATAACTCATCAAATGATTACAACTTTCTAGCTGAAGGCTGGTCAGGGAATTGATACATATTCCCTCTTGGTCTTGCTGAGCCTATGTTGCAGGATTTGGTATACTATATGTCAACTGAGTTCAGTTTTAAATTCTTAGAGCTTTACTTTTTGATCAGGGATTTGGGGATTGGAGGGATTTTTCCAATATGGAAAAAAAAGGAAAACCTTGGATCTTTTTGCCTTCCCCCTTTCCTTGTTGTATTTGCTTTAGCCACAAAGGACAAAAAGAGTCACCGTGCAGGGGGAATTATAACGCTGCCCCTCCAATTGCCCTAAAAATAAAAACAGAAGGGATGGCCAGGTTCCATGTGACTTGCTTTGGGAGAAAAGAGAGACAATCCAGGAGACAATAATGGTAGAGCTCCCAATTTGTGGGAAACTGTTTGCCTCACACAACTTTAGAGAAAACTTGTACAAGTTTGTTTCAGAGTTTCCCCTAGAGCAGGCATGTCAAACTGCCGGCCCACAGGCCGGATGCATCACACCGAAATCGTGCCCATCCCATTGCCTGCAATGGGGAAAAAGTTGCAATATATCATGCGACGTCACGTGACATTGCACATTTGACATGCCTGATCTACAGCCATAATCTCCCTTTTTACAACCCTCTAATCCCTTAATTCAGGGTCCAAACATTAATTGACTCAGATGGAGAAGTGGTACCAGACCCAGATTCAGCAGTCTTTCTGTACTATCCATGTAACTGACCAAGAATGGAACAGAATACGGTAAATGCTTCCTTACTTTCTTGAGTTTTTATATATTTGGTTTAACTTAGTTTCTCCAATGGGTTACACTATAGATTTGTGTGGGTTGATGCTTTCAGACTTTTCAGGCCAGGCATTCTGTGCAGATTTTTTTGATTGGGCTTTTTATTGAACACACAGAATATTTTTAACAGTTTGCACTAAATGCATGATTTGTGGACTTTGTTCACATTTGGTTCTCAATTTGAATGTGATCTCTAGAGCAGAGGTCCCCAACCTTTTGGGCACCAGGGACCGGTTACATGGAGAGAGTTTTTTCCACAGACTGGAGGGGGTGTGGTTTTGTGTGCTGCCTGCATCCTGTGGATGGGGCTTTCCTTATTTGTGCAGACTGGTTGCTGGCATGCCACGGCCCAGTACTGGTCCATGGCCTGGGGTTTGGGGACCCCTGCTCTAGAGTCTCTCTAACAGTTGCAATTTAATTGTGCTTTTGAATTAAGTGTTAGGTGCAATTATTAAATACATCAGAGTACTTGTATTAATTATAATATTTAAATTTATATTAAATTTAGTTTGGATTATCTTTTAGTTCATATTGGTTCAGTCCTCATCCCCTTCCTTGTTCTGACTCCATCCCACCTTTCAAAAGAGAGATGTTGCTTAATGCAACTCTTGAACCAGAAAAAAATACTCAATCTTGTACTCCAAAAATCCTGAGCACTCCCAATGAGTTTGGCAATGACAGCAACAGCCCTATTTATCATGTCAGTATTTCTCTGAAGGGATAGTTTTTCAATAGATTTTATGTCAATGTAAAAGACAGAAGAACCACAGATATTATATGATAGATTGATAAAAATATGAAACTTTGATATAACTTTGTGGGCCAACTTAGAAAGATCACCTATAAAAAAGTTTTTCTTTGAATTTCTGTGTCAAAATTTCAGTAACTATTTGTGATTTCTTTAGGGACAGTCATTTTATTATTCTATTTTATTATTTGGTGTCCAGTCTGTGAATTTTTGAAATAAATTGTCAACAGTACCAGCTAACTCAAATATGGAATGCTTTGCATTGAAGGTCAGATGTTTTTTTGTTATTAAAAACTGGAACTTCTACTTCCTGACCATAGATAATTTATCCTGGAAGATGGTATTCTGGAACACGGACAATATGGTATTATTATGGAAGGCAAGACAAAATAGAACATTATGGAATACATTCAGTGGAAAAACGTCCTTGTTTCTCAGAGTCATTATATCTAATAAAAATGCACATTTGTTACTGGAGCCTAAAAGGCTGTCACTTGGCAGATCTGTGCAGTATTTGGAGTTTTAAATTGTTAATCAGCCAGTAGGACCATTTTAGACATTTAATGAGAATGCTCAACTCCTAGAAGTGCTTTCAAACCTTGATTTAATATTAGTGTAAAGTGAAGATGTTCTAATAGAATACTGCAGAATTTGACATGAAAGACCCAGTATCAAAGTTAAAGCAATTTGCCATTTGCAGATACTGAAAAGCATGTGTTCATTTAATAATTACAGCATTATAATGTTTTAAAATATTTTAAGTTGTAATCACCCTTATAGAAAGAGTCTAGTTTACAGTTTTGTAGAAGTTTATTAGATTTCAAAAGCATAATATCAAACAAAACTCTACCTCTGGTGTATTGGGGTCCCATTATATTGCATGTCTTTCACTATTTATGTAGTGCTACATAATACCATCATATACTCTGAAGGCAATTATCAGAATTTTGGTCATGAAAGTAGAGTGGTCCTTACTACATAAAATCTTGTTTTAATGTGGGAGTATAATGGGATATATACTACAAACATATGAATGTTTAGTTATACTTCTCAAGTGCCACTATATACACTAGTAGGTGAAGTTTCCATTAGATTGCAGTCTAACTTGACATCTTGAAATTATTTACTTTTCTTCCACATTTGATACCTGTTTGCAATTTCTTCTTATTTTCAGAAGTACACAAATTTCAATATCCTATGTCTGAAAATGGTTTTTTTTGGGAAAAAATTCCAAGCTGTCAGAATAAAGAACATTGAAAAGATATATCTAAAATGTTATTTCAGTAGAATCTCTGTTTCAAAAAGAATGTAGTGTCCAAGTAAGATATCAGATTGTAAGCACTACTTGCTTACTGTGTACGCTTTCCTAGTTGGATAACATAAAACATGAACAAGTTAAAATGTGATTAGTAAAGAATACATCCAAAGAGTAAGCAAATTGAGAAAATTACTTGAAGACAAAATTGAACAGTGAAAACACCATCAAAGCCATCAATGACTTGGCCGTACCTGTGATAAAATACACTGCCAGAATTATTAACTGGACACAAGCAGAATCAGACAGTCTGGACCAAAAACAAGAAAACTGAGGCCTGTTCACTATGAATTATATTTCTATGGTCATATTGATAGATTCTAGCTGTCCTGTGGAAATGGAAGCAGAGGTTTAGTTCAAAGAAACTGTTGAAGAAAAAAATGCATTGGATTATTATGTAAAGGATAGCCATGAACAAGCATTACTGCAACTTTAAAATGTATTGAATGATCAGAAAACAAATATTGAATAATGAAGGGAAAGCTGGCAAAGTAAAGCACTACATGGTCATTTTTTTTACAAAAGATAGAGGGGAAAGTGAATAAAGATAAAAACTAGCAATGACATACAACTAGAATATTAAAAAAGAAACTCAAGGCTTGATTTTTGCTACTCAAGCACAAGCTAAAGGGAACTAATGCAGGCATGGTCAGAATTGAAAAATCCTCAAATGGTTCAAAATGCAGATTATACATAGAATCAAAAGAAATACTATATCATATACTCAGCTCATGTAAGAAGATTGCACAAACTAATCATACACAACAATATAACATGGTTACCAAAATGATTCATTGGAACATCTGTAAAAATAATGCGCCAGTAAGGAAAAATTGGTGGGAACATAGAGTTGAAAAAGTAGTAAAAATGAGTAGATTAAAATAATATGGGATTTCCTAATACAAACTGATAAAGCCTTGGCACATACAGTAACACACCAGATTTAACTGTGGTTCAATTGATGTGGCAATACCAGGAGATAGTAGAATAGAAGACAAAGAATTGGAGAAGATTACAAAGTATTTGAAAATCAAAGTTTTATGGCATAAATCAATTCTGGTGGTCCCACAAGGTATTGGCACACTGACTGCCATACAAAAAGATATTGGACAGCACTTAGAAAATTTATGTATTGACAAAATTTCCATCTGTCAATTACAAAAGGCAATGTTGTTGAATCTGCACGTATACTGCACCAATACTTAAATTCTTGGGAGGACTTCAATGTGTATGAAGGCACCATCTAAAGAACTGGCAGTGTGATTTCACATTATTAGGTATATAATAATAATGATAAAAACATAACACTTCAGGCTTAACAATGGTTGATAAGGAAGATAAAATGTCTGGATAGTGGATGTTGCAGTACCTGGCGATAGCAGAATAGAATTGGAGAAAATCACAAAATAAAAAGACCTGCAAATAGAAATAAAATGACTGGGGCAAAATAATGCAAAGATAGTACCAATGGTAATAGGCCTCTTGGGTACAATTCTAAAATAACTGCAGTATCACTTGAACACCATTGACATTAACAAAATCTTCATCAATCAATTCCAAAAGGCAGCTTTAGTTTACATCCTGTGATGACACCATCAAACAACATCTGCCCATCCCAGGTCCTTGGGAAGGATTCAGTAGATGGATAAAATTGCTACATCCAGTCTAAATATCTGGCTGACTGGGTTACCAACCAAATGACAATGAAGTATTGTGCACCTATTTTCTGCCTTCTAGTATCTGGATTCTGTAGCCAGTTGTAAGCCTTCTTTACATCCATCATTTCTAACACCTTGGGCTGGACTGGGTTGGGTTGGGCTGGGCTAAGAAAAAAACCTGCCTGACTGGTAAGATTGGTGAGATCAAGAGTGCTTAACTATTCATTCTCATTAGGTACTTTTGCTAAGGCTGAACACTCGAGAGCAGAATCTTGTATATGATGATAGTAAAAAATATTGTATGTTCAGTTGACTTATTAGCATGAGTGAATGAGTTGAAAAACAAGAAATATCTGTGGCAATATTATCACACATGAAATATCATATCTGATATTGGTGAAGAAGGACATATCCTTTGTTATCAGCTGGATCTAGCCTCCTTAAAGTTCTGATGCTATTGATTAAAAGTTCCAAGGCTGTTTAGCATATGCTTTCACTATTTAAAGTGTGGTGAGGCTTTTTTGAGTCATAGGAATGATGGGAAATAGTCCAACTCTAAAACATCAAGATACATGAAAAAATGGCAGATGGCCTTCAGTGTTGCAGTTCAATTAGTATAGATTAGTATAATTTATTAAGGTGGTGTTTCCCCAAAAGGAAAATTTGGCATAAATAGTTTGAGAATGTTTGCTCAGAAAGAATCCCACCACTAAAATAAAAATAAAAATAAAAATAAAAAATAGACAGATTGGATCCAGCCTTATTTCTATATGTAATCTTCTTTTCATTTCATGCATCAAATTAAATATACCAAGAAATAATATCAAAACTTCCCCATGAGATGTATGTCTTTCAGCAAACATATCAAGATTAATTTAATAAAACCCTGAAAGAATAGCAATTCTGTTTATTCAGTGTGAAAAGATCATGAAGGAACATCAATAGTTTGACAGTCTAATTGAAGTTGAATGTCACTGCACTTCAGGGAAAACAAATGTGTAATAAATAGCCAATAGAATACATGTGATCATATTTTGGCTTTTATTGCTATTGAGTAAGTAACTGAAGAGTATCTTACAGCAACAAGACACTCATCCTTACAAGTCAGCATCCCTGCTGAAATCCTGCAGAATCCATTTTTATTTTTGGCTGATGGAACTTTTCTTTCATCCAGTCTTTGGTGCATATTTCATTGTGTAGCTGCAATAAAAAAACAGACATAGCTGAAATTTGGAAGGTACACTTGAAAACAAATGCAATTGTAGGATGTCTTTCTATTCAGTTGTCTGATTCCAGGCAGGTTTTATGCTTTTATAAGTGATGTTTATTAAGGCTTCTGCTTCTCAACAGCCCCATGAAGAAATAGGGTCTAAGGGCACTTACAGTTTGCAACTGTAAAAAAATCCTGGCCATTAGCATCTTGCATATCATAAAGTATTATTTGGAAGTAGACTTAATGAAATGCTAAGGAAAAAGGATTTGTCCATTCTGTGAAAGCCAATCAATATTATTCATTATTACATTTATTTTAGAGTTATATTTCTTCTTTCCTCTCTGAATTGAAAGCATTTCCCACCTAGTTTTATTCCACCATAACCCCAATGAAGTTGGTTAAGCAGTGATATTGTGAATGGAATGAAGTTAAGTGAGCTTTCCAGGCTGAATGTGAACTTCATCATGGATTTGATCTTCCTGAAATAGCCCAACACCCATAAAAGATTCATAAAAGAGATAATACCGTAATCCTTTATATAAAACTTTTTAAAAAGAGAAGTGTTAGTTGAGACGCTGCTGAACTTTAGAAAGTTGGTTGACTGCAAAAATGAGCTAATCATTCCATGTGGAATCTGGAGAATGTGACAGAATAGGGGTCCATTTTATGGGCCAATTTTGTCAGGTGCCCCTAGCCAGCATGCAGGTGCAGGCATGTCTATCCTTGACTCATCATTCGGAGACTAATTGAGGCATAGAAAGAATAAATGCTGTACTGGAGCAGTACTTATAGTGCTTCACCAACTTCCAATAAGATGATTGAGTGGATCTGTGGATGCAGGCTGAATTTGCTTACAACAACTTGCAGCATGTATCCATACAGATAACTCCATTTTTGGCCAACTGGTTTTTACTCATGCCTGTTTCCCCAGACCATGTCTGACTTGCCTGTGCAGCCACTGAGGATTTCCTTCAGAAGCTGCAAACCTTACATCATGTCCTTAAGTATCAGGTAGAGAAGCCAAAAAAAAAAAAAGATTACAAAAAGTTCTCAGACCAGCACTGTCACTCTGTGCTCCATCTGGCTGTGGAGGACTTTGTCTGGCTATCCACCTGGAATCTGTCCTCTTTCCACCCATTCAAGAAACTGGACCACAAAATTTGTGGGACCATTCTCACTGCAGAGGTCATTAACCTGGTGACATATTGCCTGATTTTGCCTGCCCGTTTTCATGTTTACCTACTATTGCATAGATCCCTTCTGGTTCCCGCACCCCCTGCCACCCGCACTGGTCTTGATGCAGGGACAGCCAGAGTATGAAATGGCCTATATCTTGGATTTTTGAAAGTGTCAGAACCAGTTGCAATACCTGATCAACTGGTAGGGATATGACCCTGAGGACTTGTCTTGGAAAGATGCTGATCCCCCATTTGGAGTGGCTGGCTGACAACAGCAGCTGCAGCCAAGAAACTTCAGAGGCCAGCCAGAAGCATAAAGTGGAGAAGGGGCATAGCTAAAACCAATGAGCAGGGGTGAGGAAGAACTACCTCCTCTGCCAGGTCCTAGGGCACACAGGCCAAGATGCACAATGGAGGTGTCAACTCGATAAATGAGCATGGCTGTAGCCATTTTGCTTCTCATTCTAGGTTGCCACATAGAATGGCAGGAGGGGGGTTGCCCAGGTGGTTTGCTAGTCAAATAATAATAATATTTTGTCCTGTGGGAACCAAAGTCATCGTCTGCTCCCGAGATTAGGGACTGGGCGCTGCATAAAAAGCCCACTAAATAATCAGATTGGGGAATGTAGTTTCTTGCATAGCTTTTGTGGGTGGGACATTTAACTTTGTATTGGGAAATTGAAACTTGTGTATCCAGACTTGATTTCACTCTTGACAGTGCCAATACTTTGTAACAAACATGTTATTTGAGGAAATTGCAAGCCTTGGAGTTCTGCTTTATTTGTCTGTGTCTGTTGGAATCATGACAGGATGTTGGTGAAGGTAATTGTGAGGAGGCGGCCTTGTCCCTCCTAATGAATTATACTGGCCAGTGGCTATTTATCCCTGCAAGTGGAACAACTATTCCATTTTGAATTGTGTGTGTGTCTAGCCACCATGTACCTTGCCTTGGAACTTCACCTCTGTTTCTGGACTTTGGACTTTACCTTGTGGACCTTGGAATTGGATTTTGGTTTGTGGGATTTGTGTTTTGGATTGTGGATTTGTCTTTGCTTTCCTGATTTGGGAAACTGGACTCATTGGGTCATCCTCTGGTTCCTGTGTGGGGAATCTTGGGGAATACTATTCAGGGCTGATGAAGCCTCATAAAGATTTCAAACTCTTGTGATGTGTGTGTGAGAGAGTGGACAGGACAGACATACCGTATTTAAATTTAGTTTGCATTACAAAACATGTAGTAAGAAAAAGCTATGAAAGAAGATATATTTTGACTTCATTATTGCTCTTTGGATACTGTAATTTTGACCTTCTCTGAATTTTGGTCTGGGTCTCCAGGCAAATGAACCTAGCTAAGCTTTTTATTTCCCACAATGTTCCCAGCTTTCTATTTAGGACATTAAATGAACAAAATGATTAGACTAAGTTATCTAATATTGTTTGGGGAATGTTCATCACTGTCCTAAGGACTGCCAAGATGGTTCTCAAAGGCAACTTAGCCAGGGTTTGTATTTGGGCTTGCAATATGACTTAGATTTTTTTTTTTTGTTTTGTTTGGGTAATGTAAGTGTACATTGAGGTGTAGCTTTTGCTTAAAATGCCAGATCTTTGGGCCAGAAGCATGTGACGCTTCACCCCAAGCTTTGTCATAGAACCACCATAAAATCTAGCCAGGATTCTGTTTTCTTTCTTGTTATATAATGGAGATATATACTTATCTTATAAGTATTAGCTGAAAATATACATTTTTAGCCAAGGCCAATGGAAGAATAATTGGTTGGATAAACAATTTTCTTACTTATTTATTGCAGGTCATCACATATCAGTCTTACTGAGTATATTTTCCTGCTCACTGTGCATGACAAATAAGATCTGTAACACATTAGCACAGGCTTGCTTCTTTCTCTACCATTTCAATTTTACGACACATTTGGTAATATGTAATATGTAAATGTAGGACATGTAAATGTCCTATTTGATAATATGTAATATGTAAATGGTTTTACAGGTAGGCTTTTAGGCTTTGTTACTAACATAATTTCTGGGTGTTAGGGAAGTGAATATTGTATTAATAAGCAAAGGAAGAATAATCTCCTAATCAGCTGAGGCAAAATTGGATGGGGTAAAGTTATCCAATATTAACTTTCTCAATCCTAGAGGAAAGTATCTTGTTTTTGTCTCATTGATTACATCACCAAACAATTCTTTAGCTTAAACAGGTTTGGACACTTTATGTATACCTATTTATGCTTTTCTGTACCAAGAAGCTGCTTCACAACAATGGTGGTCACTATAATGTTGCTCAAAAATTTCTTAAATATTAAATCCCTCTCTTCCAATCTTATCCTGAGGGTCCAGAGCCATGTTCAATATCTTGTCCTTCTGAATAACATCATTAGGTATTTTGTCACTGCGTTTTTCTGTTTTCTCAGTAAAGCAAGTTATAGTTTTGTACTTTGCAAGCAGTCTTGTTATCTTATCATTGTAACCATGGTGAGTGTCTCATGTTCAGCCAGTTTTCTACTGTGTGCGCATATCCAAAGCCCAAAGTTACTTTCTTTTTTCCTCTTCTTTGTGCTCTCTGGGAAGATAGACATGTAGGCAGGAGTCTTTTCTGTGTTTTTATAAGTTTCTTTGTAATTAAAAAGGTTAATAGTAGAAGATATGCTTTGGGTTTTCTGTGTTTATCATGCATCAAAAATGAACCACGATAGAGTTTTTTGCTCTTCTGACATATTTGTTCAGAGTTCTGGTACCAGCCTTAAATATTTGCTAAGATATTCCTCAACCTGAGTTGTTTCCTCATGCCTGATTAGAAACACAGTTTATTTATATGCAGATACAAATACACGTGTGCAAAATTCTCTCAGTAACATATCAATTTGTTGATGCTGTTAATGCTGTTCTATCTGGCCAGTGGTTGGATGATCTGAGTGGGGGCTCTCCAATTGTTACGCCCCTGTCATGGACCGATCATCATCTCCTGCGGCTGGTCTTCCATTTTGCCAATCCCCATCGTGGGGCTGTTGAACCAACTAGATGGTTCCACCCCAGACGCCTAATGGACCCTGAGCGGTTCCAGGCAGCCCTTGGGTCCCCACCTGCCGCCTTAGTTCACAGCTCGGCCAAGGCCCTAGTGGAAGCCTGGGAAAAGGCAGCCACTGAGGCACTCGACCAAGTTGTACCCATGCGGCCCCTGACCCGGTGCAGATCCCAGTGGGCTCCGTGGTTCTCCGCGGAGCTCTGGGAGATGAAGCGTCGGAGACGGGGCCTAGAGAGCTGTTGGAGGTCCAGCCGGTCTGAATCCGACTGATTGCGACTAAGGTCCTTCACTAGGTCTTACCTCGCGGCGATGAGGACAGTGAGGTCAAACTACTTTGCTGCCCTCATTGCGTCCGCAGATAATCGCCCGGCCACCCTGTTTAGGGTGACTCGCTCCCTCCTGAATCAGGAGGTGAGGGAGGAGCCCTTGCAGGGTCGTGCCGAGGAGTTTAGCCAGCATCTGTCGGACAAAATCGCTCGGATCCGGACTGGTCTGGCCTCCGACTGGGCAGAGTCTGACGGTGAGAACATGGGTGATCTTGTCGATGTCATCTGGGAGGAGTTCGACCCTGTGACTCTGGAAGAGGTGGACAGGATTATGGGGAGGCTGAGCTCCACCACATGTTTATTGGACCCGTGCCCCTCCTGGCTGGTTTATTCGGCTCGGGAGGGGACACGAGGCTGGCCCTGGACCCAGCTGTTTTAAACAACTTTCGTCCAGTCTCCAACCTTCACTTTCTTGCGAAGGTTGTTGAGAGTGTGGTGGCGCAGCAGCTCCCTCTGTTCCTGGAGGAAGCTGATTATCTAGACCCGTACCAATCGGGCTTCAGGCCTGGGTACAGCACGGAGACGGCATTGGTCGTGCTGGTGAATGATCTCTGGCGGGCTCAGGACAGGGGTTGTTCCTCTGTCCTAGTCCTATTAGACCTCTCAGCGGCTTTTGATACCATCAACCATGGTATCTTACTGCGGCGTCTTCGGGGGTTGGGAGTGGGAGGCACCGTTTTACAGTGGTTCTCCTCCTACCTCCTGAGACGTTCGCAGTCGGTGTTGGCAGGAGGGCAGAGGTCGACCTTGAGGCCTCTTGTTTGTGGAGTGCCTCAGGGGTCGGTCCTCTTGCCTCTCCTGTTCAACAACTATATGAAGCCGCTGGGTGAGATCATTCGTGGTTTGGGGGTTGGGTATCATCAATATGCTGATGATACCCAGCTTTTTATTTCTACCCCAAACCACCCCAGTGATGCCCTCTCCGTGATGTCCCGTTGCCTGGAGGCGGTCTGGGTCTTGATGGGGAGGAACAGGCTTCGTCTCAATCCCGACAAGACTGAGTGGCTGTGTGTGCCGGCGTCTCGGGAAATTCAGAATATTCCATCGTTAATTATGGGGGGTGAGTTATTACCCCCCGTAGATAGGGATCGTAACTTGGGTGTCCTCCTAGATTCACAGCTCTCCTTGGATGATCATATAGGAGCTGTGACTAGGGGGGCTTTCGCCCAGGTTTGCCTGGTGCGTCAGTTGCGGCCCTATCTAGACTGGGATGCCTTGCACACAGTCACTCATGCACTCGTGACCTCCCGTTTGGACTACTGCAATGCTCTCTACATGGGGCTGCCCTTGAGGACTACTCGGAGGCTCCAGCTGGTGCAGAATGCAGCCGCACGAGTGGTGGTGGGGGCTTCCCAATACCCCCATGTAACACCTCTACTCCGTGAGCTGCATTGGCTTCCGCTTGTCCTCCGGGTAAGATTCAAGGTGCTGGTTACAACCTATAAAGCCCTAAATGGCATGGGTCCAGGTTACTTACGGGAGCACCTGCTGCCGGCATCAACTTCCCTTCGTCCAGTGCGCTCCCACAGAGAGGGCCTCCTTAGGGTGCCGTCGGTGAAATAGTGTCAACTGGCGGCCCCCAGGGGGAGGGCGTTCTCTGTGGGCGCGCCAGACCTTTGGAACCGTTTACCGGTGGAGCTCCGGACGGCTCCCGACCTTCGCTCCTTCCGACGTGACCTAAAAACATATTTATTTGAACAAGCCGGCCTGGTCTGATGGGTTTAGGGGTATTTTAATGTTTTGTATTAATCTATTGAATTGGGCGGTTGTATTTAATATTTCTTTTAATTTTTATATATTGTATCTTATTGTATTGCCCTGTACACCACCCTGAGTCCTTCGGGAGAAGGGTGGTATAAAAATTAAATAAATAAATAAATAAATAAATAAATAAATAAATAAATAAAATAGTTGAACTTCTCCAAAGAACTCTGAATAATAATAAAAATAAAATAATAAAATAAAATATAAATAATAATAATAATAATAATAATAATAATAATAATAATAATAATAATAATAATAATAATAATAATAATAATAATAATAATAATAATAATAGAGTTGGAAGGGACCTTGGAGGTCATCTAGTCCAACCCCCTAATCAGGCAGGTAACCCCATATCATTTCAGACAAATGGTTGCCCAGTCTCTTCTTAAAAACCTCCTGTGTTGGAGCATTCACAGCTTCTGGAGGAAGGTTGTTCCACGGGTTAATTGTTCTAACTGACAGGAAATTTCTCCTTAGTTCTAGGTTGCTTCTCTCTTTGGTTAATTTACATCTGTTGCTTCTTTTCCTGCCTTCAGGTGCTGTGGAGAATAGCTTGACTCCCTCTTCTTTGTGGCAACCCCTGAGATATTGGAACATTGCTATCATGTCATCCCCAGACCTTCTCTTCATTAAACTAGACATCTCCAATTCCAGCAACCATTCTTTACATGTTTTAGCCTCCAGTCCTCTGATCATCTTTGTTGCTCTTCTCTGTTCTCTTTCTAGAGTCTCAACATCTTTTTTATATTGTGGTGACCAAAACTGGATGCAGTATTCCAAGTGTGGCCTTACCACTTACCACACTTTATTCATTGTATGTCTAAAGAGAAATACAGTTAGAGCATTGTATCAGGTTTGTTCAGGTTCCTGCCTTAGTCATGAACATTGTATTAAATATCCTTGAGCAAATAACAACAACAACAACTGCTCTTATTTTTGCAACCTAACCTGTTTTACTAGATTCTGTAAGACTACAGAATAGTCTCGATGACGATGCTAATTTTAGGGGGTTCTCTTTTTGAAATGAAATATGAGTTGTGAGTTGTGAGACCTATTTGGGACAAATCCTGGAAAATTACTAATGATCATATTCTAATAAGTTTGCATATTTTTACAGACCGATTCAGTTCAATATATAATAATAATAATAAAGTTGGAAGGGACCTTGGATTGTAGAAATCACACACAGTACACACTGCTTAATGTTAATATATATATATATATATATATATATATATATATATATATATATATATATATATATATATATATATATATATATATATATATATATATATATATATATATATATATATATATATATATATATATATATATATATATATATATATATATATATATATATATATATATATATATATAAAATAGTTGGACAAAAATGAAGCCAAAGTAGACAACATTTGATATTTTTTCCTGAATTTGTGGATACGAATATACTGCTGTACATGCAGAGAGAAACCGAGATATTGACAGAGGAATCCTTATTTGAATCAAACATTTTTAAAATATATTTATGACAGACAATATATATTTATATATAATATACATTAATAAATAATAATTATAACTATTACCCTGTTTAAATAGCAGACTTACAATTATATACTGACACATTTTACTGGATCAAATCAGCACGAAGTCTAAACAGGTAATTGATCATGTTTCTGGCTATGACTTAAATTATTTTATATGTTAATGACCACTATGAAAATAAATAACTAAAATCCAACTATCAGAAGCATTTGATTAATATCTTTCAAGTTTACATTCACTTCAGTCTCCCATAACTTTCATAACATAGAAATGACCAGTCTTCTTGCTAATGAAACGAAATAATTTTTTAAAGCTTACTTAGAATTACCTCCCTAAGCAGTTACAACAGGATGATTTTATCTACTTCTGTTACTATTGTTAAGCAAGTAAAGCCTTGGAACTTTGCACTACTGCGAGCAGGTACAATGAACTCATTCTGGAGTTTCATGGTAAGTAAAATGAGCAAATGGCAGCTTATTTTCATCTCTGGTGCTATTTTGATCTGAAGTATTTTAGATCAGTTAGTATTTTAATGGAGTATTTTACCTGCTTCATGCTTGAATCAACAGTACTAAGATGTATGGCAATCCTGGATCAAAAATAGCTTTTCACTTTTGCTAGAATTATATTTTAACAGCCACGTCAGAATCATGACAAATTTCCATCAATATAGAAACAATGCTAATGAATAAGGTTAAGAACATGATCCAATCTTATTATGGCTACAAGGACAACACAGAAAAAGTACATAGGCTTAATAGAATTTTGTTTGCTCCCTCCATTTACTGATACAAATCTGAGGAGGAGAAAACCAGATTTTTATATTAAACCTATGAGTTTTCATGCCTGGGTGAATTGGAAGCATGTACATACTTGATATAGAATGATGATCAGCTACCAGTACAAGTTACACGTTTTCCATCTTATGAAAAAAAATAACCCAGTGTTTAACATTACTTTGTTTCTGTGACTCTGACTCTTTGTATTGTTTCAATGATCATAGATATGGATCATAAAGATGGCAGATTTCTCTTTTTATGGAAAATTCTTCTTGGATATTTCGATGAGCTATTTCTCCTAAAAATATCTAGTGCAATAATAGGTGCTGATAAAACATATTAAGTGAGTAGTATGAATAATGTGCTGAACCATCTCTTTAGGACAGGCACGTCAAACTCGTGATGTCAAATGATGTCGCGTGACGTATTGCAACTTTCCCCCCATTGCCGGCAATGGGGTGGGTGCGGTTTCGTCGTGACGCATCTGGCTCGCGGGCTGGCAGTTTGACATGCCTGCTTTAGGAGATCAATAAGAGCGTTTCAAACATTGATCTTTCCTATACACAAATTTGTTTTATCCTATTCTACAGTGCAGTATTGTGTGATGAATTCACAATATGTTTATCTTTCTAAACTTGAAATCTGAAAATGATATTTAGGAAAATGATCAATGTCAGCTGCCATAAAACTTAAATATGAAATATGGATCTGCTGTTGACTATGAAGTGCTATCTGGGTTCTGCAAAGATGCAAAATATAAATATTTAAAAGCAACATGTATACACAGTATCATTAACTCTTAGAAATACATATTTGCATAAATTAATGTTAGATGTAACAATATAACTTTCAGAATATCCTGAAGGAAATCTCTAGACATATATAAAGGTAAAGAAAGGAATACTTTGGGATTTTGACCTTTAAACCTAAACATTAGAAACATATTTCATTAACTGGATACAGTCAGGAATAACCCACATGTTACACTGAAAGCCTATTATTGATTTTTTAAATAAAAAATACATTTTATTTTTAAAAGGCATGACAATATGCTGTATACCAATCATGTAATTAGGTTTGGCAAAGAAAAAAAAAAGAACAGAAGACTTTTACATTTCTCCTTCTGTAGCCAATGGCAGATCTCTGGAACTGATTTAAGTGAGGAGAGAAATACAATAAGAGATTTATGTATCTTCTCCTTTGTAAAATCAGGTCATGCTCCTATAATATTTGGTAAATTTCATTTCTTGTCCTATCATTTTCCCACGATTAGCAATACAAGGGTGGAAGTAATACAGTTACCTAACTTCACTGGTTAAGTACATAACCAACATGTTGAAAGGCCAATCTATGGATTACAACAATCCATGGCTTTTAGCAATCTCTGGTTTATAATTTGTTTAATTTGGTAGACTTGGAAATAAGGCCATATTTTTATAAACCAACAGAACATATGGTGAGGATGTTTGTTGGATTAAGTTCATATACAGAAATGGAATTACAGTTTTTAAAAATTAAATACAAATAGATTTAATTTGTTATTTTATATAAGTGTTAGATTTAGTATTAAAGAAAATTTGTATATAGACTGTAAATTAACCTTTTAAGAACTGGTGAAAAGTGTAAATATTGAAAATCCTGATGTTTTTTTCTTTTAGCAGCAATTTAAACTTTTAATGTAATCCACAATTTTATAGATTTTAATCAAAATATGTAATCGGTTAATATCCTGTCCCTTTCCTCCCTGAAGTTTAAAATGTCTTTTAATAAACTAGCTGTCAACAACAGGGTATTTATACATGTACAATTTTAGGATTAAATTGTCTTATAAGCATTTAAATTTGAGGTTTCTGATGGGGAAAATTGATTTGGTTTCCTTTTCCATTTTTTTTAAACATATGAACTGCCTATTTTGCTGTGAGGTCAGTTCTGCTGGAGCTGATAGGCTGCCTCTTTCTCTAATTCTATCATTCAGCTCATGTAATGGTTGCAGCCATTTTCTATGCAGACTCCACCTGGAAAATACTTCATTGAAATAATGAAGAGCAGGAAAGTAATGGGAAAATGGCAGCAGCTTGGGGAGTTAATGAATCTTAATCTTCCTCCAATTTTATGACTCACTGAAAGTTATCATTCTTTTGATGACTTAGTCTTCTGTGAATAGCATAAAATGGGAGGGGGGGAATTATCCGATTATCCTTAGTAGTTCTCACCCTTCAAGAATACAAGCCATCTTTCCAGCTTTTCCTCTCAGATTGAATTTTCAATTCAAATTATTGCTGTAAGAAGTATTATTTTTTCTCTCTAATAGTTGCTACTGCGGAGAGAAGGATATTATCCATTAAGATATTTAATTAACTTTTGATAGAGTATTTAATATATAATTCACACTTCAATAAAAATTATATTCTGACCAAAACTAATTTTTTTACTACAAATCAAAGAATTGTTGCCACTGGTATTAGTCTACAAGAGAGGGAAATATAATGCAGAGAGAATGACGAGACATCCAGTGAATGGAAAGAAGTCATTAATTCTGAGAAAGCACCAGAGGGAATAAATATTTCAGAGGCTACTATAATCAGCCAATGAGGAAAATCTTTGGGGCTGTACTGTATCTCAGTAATGACAGCATTTCTCTGTTTCCCCTTGCTCTTGAGAAGAAAGGAAATGGTATTCAAGAAAATATTCCCTAATGACTGAGCACATTTGTAGTACATGCAATATGCAAAACTATAGCTTTATGGATGAGAGTTTAGTGTGAGACACAATCTAAAAGTAACAATTCACTCTTTTTATTGTATCTGAGAATAAAAAAAGACAGCATCAGCAACCATGCAGGTTTTTATTTTTTGTACTGATTGAGCATTCTAGATCAGAGGTAGGGAACTATGGCCCTTTTATGACTTGTGGACTTCAACTCCCAGAATTCCTGATGGCTCAGGAATTCTGGGAGTTGAAGTCCACAACTCAAAAAAGGACCATTATCCCTCATCCGTGTTCTAGATACTGATGGATGGATGTGTTCTTACTTCCCAAAGGCTAATACTTCTAACACTTATTTAAGGGAATGCATCAAATGATGAAACATAGTTTTCCTGCTAAATTGTCTTGCATACATATAATAGCTTAAAAATAGCCTTCTCTCAGGACTGTATACCACATTTACCCAAATTAAAACTGCTTTGGAGATAATACACATAATTAGGTGAATGCACACATGATAGCAATTTACCAAGGCTTATATTGGCACTGACTATATAAGAGTATATGAGGGGCATACACAGACACTGAATCCACACTGTTAGATGTTATACAAAACTATGATTTGGACACAAGGTCAACCTTGTAGTCTAATCAAGCAATTAGCTACCTAGCAGTGTTCCACAATGAAAAAAACAAGCAGAAAATCCAGATGATTAAACTGCTGCCAAGGAATATCATTTCAGATGACAAAGGAATATCAAAAGTTTGACTAGTGTTATACATAAAATAAACTCACTGCACATTTAAAACTAGCATGCTTAGAAGGCATTAACCAGCTAGCTTTTTTATTATTATTAAAAAAGAACTGTTTTAATGATAGAAAATGCTGAAGAAAGACAGATGCTAAAACTCCCTTTTACCCTCTTTCCAGATCACTTTGAGCACCATTTAGGAATTTTGAATATTTTAAAAACCTTCAAAGGTGCTCTTGATATAACTATTTGAAAACCTGGGTGGTTGCATCATGGCTGTTATTTTTTACAAGTTTTATAAAGGGGTAACTGCTGAGAAAAAGGCCTTAATAGGAAAAGGAAAGGAAAGGGAAAAAACCTGTTAGTAGAATAGTTCAATAGTTGCAAGGTGCTGAATCTATAGTTTAAGAGATATAAAATATACATGCTTGTTAAATCTATTAATTTCAGGACCATGATTTATTGCTGGAGATCATAGAATCTCTAAGTTCCTTTGCTGTCTTGCTGAATATCTTGTTACCACACAGGACACACTTAGCTGATGTCAAACTTATTTCCCCTTCTACTTCTGAAGGCAAGGGAACAATCCCTGTTTTTACCAATCTTGACAATTTTTTTACGTTGAAAAACATTTTTCCTATTAAACTTGCCTCACAGATTAATTATATATTTCAAGGGTTCCTCTATTTGAATAGATTCCATCCAATTATAAACTAGGACGAATAGTTGATGATCTCACTTTTTTCCAGTCACATCATTAAAATAGCAGTGCTGAATATTGGTCTTCATTACATTTTGTTTAAAATGTGCATGTCAAAATATTAGGAGCTTAACAGATCATTTGGTTTCTTATTTATAAAAAACCCAAGAAAGCTTCACTACTACCAGTACATGTTTATTCTTTAAGTGAATGTTCAGTGGTGCAGTTTTGAGAATGCTGCCAACATTCAACAACTCAATCTTGCTTCAGGATGTGCAAAATAAAAGCTGGCAGTTAGCAGATGGAGGAGAACTGGGAAAATGGGGATTTTGAATTTGAAAATTACTTCTAGCTGTGCAAATTAGTGATATAAATTTTAAAGAAACCAATGTCTTTTTTTCTGGATGTTGCATTTTCTCTTTTTGACATTCAAATACTGTGGTGGAATGAGATATACTATAATTTTACCCAACATGTTTTGATAATACTGTATGAGAGTTTAATCCAAACTGTTCCTCTTTCAAGAAACAAACTAAAAGAGCTACATGGTAGTGGGTTTTTTTTTGTCTCCATCCATTTCTTCCCAAGCTACTTTTAATTTCCCATGGCAGCATACCCTATTGCGCTATGGGTGAGGCAAAAGCAGTATTTCTCTTCATCTGGGTTGTTGTCATTTCTCCTCTGCAGAGGATACCTCTGGACTTGAATCCATATCACTGAAGGCCTCTTTATTTGTAAAAGTAGAGCTCAGAGTCAAATTGTGTCGAGGGTTCACTGGAGCCAGTTCATTTAAAACAATATTGTCACTTTTCACAAGAGTAGCCTTGTCCATGTTCTCTCTACTGTACTTTGCAACAACAGCATCAAGGAAGTCTAATTTGGGTGGTAAAGTGCCACTTTCAAATAAGTATTTTGCTAGATAGGACACAGCAATGTTTGTAAAGAAGGAAGTAAGCATTGCTAATGTCTTAAAAGGAAATCTCTGAACGTATATTTCTTCATCGTGATACCAACCAGGATACAAAATCAAAGGCTTTAAGGATAGATAAGGTTCTCCTCCAGTAATTCGAAGTAGGAGCCCAAATAAATATCCTACAATGGCACCATAAGTATTTGTTCCTTTGATAAAAAGAACACATAGAAGTTGGGGGAAGATGATGATGTAAACCAAGTCAGAGCTGAGGTACCAGAGACCATATATGGATTGAGCTAGCAGAGCCATCACTGTTGCTGCAGCTCCAAACACGAAAATGGTAATTCTCATGACCCAAACTATTTCGTTGTCTGAAGCCTGTAAAATATAGGAACAGTTTGATTTTGCTTTCTACTACAGATAATTATATACTACATAGGTATCAACAGAATTATATGAATTCAAGATGATAAAAAGAATGTTATTAAAATACTTATGGCTCATAAACAATCTGACATCTATAACATGATCAGCAATTAAAGAATCTGAGACATATATGATGTATCTAACAGGAACAAATATTTAATGTAGTGGATCATGATAATGCCTTTCCTTTTACAATTCTGGCATTTGTTCTGGCATCCAATCCTAGTATAAAGGGAATTTTCCCTGAAAGACAGGAAAATATTATTACAGTATTATGGCTGATTGTACAGTCATCTGGACTGTGATTAAATGGATTTGACATTTTTTTATCTGTCTGTCAAGTCTTTCTCTATGATAGGTAGATGTTGTGTGAATTATTACTAATAGCAATATATCCTGATACACACACACACACACACACACACACACACACATATTTAAAGTATAAAATCTTTGAACACCGGATGGATAAAAAATTGTTTATTGGTAAAAGATCATAATACGCAATAAAAAGTAACTGTTTAAAGCATATCTACCTACTCTAAGCTTTCGCTGGTCCTCTGCCAGTGTCATCAGAGAAAGCATTGAAGGTTTGAAAAACCGTTGGTAAGCCTGATTGGTTCTGCGCTCTGCTCATTGGCCCTGTGATGGACCTTGCTCTAGCCAATCGTGATTGTTCTGACTGTCTCACATAGCTTCCCTTGCAATCCGGTCTTACTGTCCCTTTTGAAAAACTTTCTCCTCCCTATCTGTTTTCGTTTGACTGACTTAACTGATCTTGTTTTCTTTTGTTGTTCCTCATCCAATGTCGTAGCTGTTGGTATTTGTATTTCCTTGTTCTCTGTGCCCTCCTTCTCTACCCTCCTTGCTTGTGATTGGCCATTCTGTGCTATGCCTGGCTTTCCCTCTTGACTTCCTTCTGTGATTTCTGCAAACAGCTCCCTGCCCCGATTCACTTGCACATACGACTTTCTTTCAGTGCTTATCCACTGATCTTTATCTGATCCCTGGACTAGCCACCCCAATGTTTTTTTTTATTATTTATATGCCGCCCTTGCCTTCTGCTATCTGATTTAGTTGATCTTGCTGTATTTGGATGTTCTTTGTGTGTTGATGTGTATGTGTCCATCACGTGGCCAATGAGCAGAGCGCGGAACCAATGGTTTTTCAAACCTTCAGTGCTTTCTCTGATGACGCTGGCAGAGGACCAGCGAAAGC